>NW_008794883.1:2856198-2865501 GCF_000699145.1 Aptenodytes forsteri | reverse complement strand
TCCCTTCCAACCCAAACCATTCTATGATTAAAGTCAGTAGCACTTAAATAATTGAAAACGTGTACATAAATAAAGCAGGATTTGACTCCTTGCATACAAGAGTTTCAAGAGTAGCCAGTGGCTTTTCCTGGGTGCCAGGACAGTGTCTGATCTCCTGAGACAGAGGTTGCTAGACTAAAGCCAGGACACCATGCAGCACGTACCGTTTTCTGGCTGGATCTCGCACCTCTCTTCCTCTGCCTTGCCTGCTCTGCAGCAGTGCATCGCAGTCAGAAACGGGTACGTTGGTCACTCGTTTGCTAAATGGTTTTGTGGACTAAAATGGCATACACATTAAAGCCTGAGGTAACCTTGTTAGTCCTTACATGGTCCCTGTGGAAGGAGGAGGGAGAGGATGCAGTGTTCGAGGACACATGCCAATGGAAGATAAAGTGTGCATGAAAGCCAGGGAAAGCATCAGGGACCGGATTATTCTGCGGTTTATGAAATTGGTGTTAGATGGTTTCTCCTGGTATAACTTTAATACTTTTTTTTCTTCCTACTCTGTTTCCAAATTGTTTTCCAGGCTATTGCTAAAATGTCTATTGCTTGTCTTCAAGGCAATAAATCTGCAGGGCTTTGAGTTGCTGCTTCTGTTTTGTCCATACTAGACAGACCTGCTTCGGCAAGTCATGGCAGGTGTGAGCTGGAAAACCGTAAGGACCAGTTTCTGTGCAGCGTTGCAGCTGTACCCGGTGGTGTGAACCGTTTGCCTTTCTGCCACAATCAAACAAGCCAACTTAAATCGTTGTGCTTTAAGCAGATGAGTTTGTCTTTGCACGGATAGGGGCAAGGAGAGCTCTTACAGCCCAGGAAGGATGGGAGGACGTGAAGAGGCTGTTTTGTACCACCCCGCAGCTGATGGGGAGCAGCAGGTCGCTGCAGAGGATGAGCTCTCCTCTTCGCTGGCTTCCCCAAGGGCTGAAGTTCGAGCTAGAAGCTACCATCGTCCAGACCTAGTGGCTGATGTTCAGCAAATGAGGACACGGAGCTGGGCTCAGAGACGACCTGAACTGGCAGCATAGCATGTGCTTTATGTATATATTGTAGAATAAAATGGGGAAAATATGGGCAACTAGTGTCCATATCTGAGGACGTACAGATTCTGTCAATTTTCTCTCCCCAGGCCTGGCTCTGGTGCTTGGTCAGGAGTTTTTTGCCGGCGTGGCACTACGTTAGCCGGCAGTTCTCACCTCCCTCTCCTTGCACTTTCCTTATTCTTTCCACTTCCACGTGCAGTGCCCGGTGCCTACGCTGCATTGAACCGGTCCTGTGTTTGTATGTAATAATGGAACAACAGAGCCCACTGGGGCCCCGGGAATTGCTGTAACACAAATACCACTGCTGCTAAATGGTTACTTATACACAACCATAGCCGGTGATTTAGGGTTGCCTGCTAATGTTCAATAAAATGCCAATTGTGTCTGCATTTCTCAAGTTGGTATTTGCCTCCGCCTGCGTTTCTTCCAGTTTTAATGGCCACAGAGAGTACGCTGTGCTCAGTTAATTCATTTATTGAGCTGTATTTCAGGATTGGGCTTTGACATGCTTTTACCAAATTTGTCTCATAAAAAGATACGTCACATGATTCAAATGCTTCACTGGCCTGCAGATACATTAGTAAATCTGTCAAACCCAAATTATTAGCTGGTTTTAGTGGCTTTCCTGAGGAAGCCACTGATTTCTTGGAGGTGGGGGCAATAGTAATTTTGCTAGTTTTAATGATGGGGAAAAAGAGGGTGGAGGCTGAATCCTAATGTGTGGAAAAGCACATTTAAATAGATCTCCCATAAGTAAATACTATGGGCTTATGAGGAATTGATTTTTTTAGAGAAATATTGCTACCTATAATGGTAAAACAATTCTAACTTGATTCTTGTGTTCAGCTTGGTAGTGTGTGATGTCTTCCCTAATATGGATCATATGCTGTTGCAATTTGTCTTTGAAGACAAATTAAAAAAAAAATTCAAGCCAATTTAATTAAAAAAAAAAAATTTAGCCAATTCTTGTATTTTGGGCATACTTCTAGTAACTAAGGGGAGGGGGGGTATTGTCTGGCTGTCCTTAACCCTTAGCTTATGATTAGCAGAATACACAGGCTTTACACTATAAGGGAAAGAATATAGCTGAAATGGAAGATCTTAAAAATATGAAAGTAAGTTCAAAAGTGTTAGCCAACTGAGAAAAATAATTTAGCATCCCATTTAACGTCTCATTTAAGTCTTATATTATTTCTGAGAATGTGGTTTGCTGCATGACTTTGAGTTTTCGGATGGGCACCATAGTATCACGTGGAATCTGTCAGAATTTGCTTTTTCAATTAATTTGTTCTCTCTGTAGTTTTCTCTAGTTTTTGCTGTCGGGTAAAATATCTTGTGGCTTATATCCTCATGTGAAGAGGATGTAAGAAGAGAGGAGTTAGGTGTTTGAGGTGAAGAGCTGTCCTGTGGGTGCATGGCTGAAGTGCGCTGTCTCCAGGTGCGTTGCCGGTCCCCGTAGGACCGTGGCCGACGATGGGCTGAGGGGAGTTCCCACCTTTCAGGGATGCTGCAGGGATGAATAGTCACGTCCATGGTGCTCAGATCGCACCGGGAAGCAGGTACGATAAGTTGGTGGATATGCTTTGCACCTTCTCAGTGTCTGGAATGAGGCGAGATGGAACTCAAGTGTGCTTTTGTGCAGCATGTCAGATAGTGGTCTAGAGAAAAGATAAACTTTTAGGGGTTTTTTCCCTCCTTGTCTTTTGAGCTGTGTTGCAGCACTTGAGAGAATGAATGCCTCCTTTGGCATAGTTAAACCTGTCGAGGGTTGAGCTGCTTCACATCCCGTGGGTTTGCGTACAATGTCTAAACATCCTGTTGGTCTCATCTTTATTAGTGATGTAAGATATTCCCAGCCCATTGGGAATTGACTCCATTTGTGGAGTCAAAGGCTTAATATTCATACTCTTGAAAGCTTGTCCAAACAAAGTTCCCTGACCTGTGGTGTCCCTTTAATCGCTAGTGGCATGTCCTGCCCCTGAGGAGTTGCAGTTAGCTTTAGCAGAATAAGTGGCTTTCAAAGATTTTCACCAGGCAAGAGCCGTGAATATGGATACCCACTGAAACAAACCCTAAAAGCATAAAATAGCTGAAAGTAAGCAAATGGGCAGCAGCCAGAACATCAGTTGCTGCATGTGCATCTTCTACTCCAGTGTTCCCCATCTTCTTCACTTGTTTATTACCGCCTTGCACAATCCTCTCTGCATCTTCTCCCGAGCAACCCCAGTGCTTGGGCTGTCTGGCCTCTTTCTCTGCATTCAGGCATTTAAGAAAGAGCCACATATACCTTGCACACTTATCCATCACACCCTGCACATGTGAGATGCCCTATGGTTGCACTCGATGACTTAAAATAAATTTCCCCTTGTGCTTGTGTCTTGAAGATTTCGAAATCTCTGATGAATCTTTCTTCTTGCAAGAGTTTGCTCCATGGTCTGTCCCAGTCCTTGAGAAAGTCTGGTCTTCAGCACAAGTGAGATGAATGTCTGCTGAAGATGAATGGTATTTGATAATTGAGAGTTTTGAATGGATCTTTTCTTTAAATAGATATCTTGAGCCCATACCATTAAGTGCCTTAAACTAGAGGGCTGATGCCTTGAACTTAATTTGATCTTCTATGGATAGTCAGTGGAGGAGGGAGCAGAGAAGAAGCCTTTTGCTGTGAGTTGCATTAGTAGTAATTTATATACGTTCTGGCTCTCCAAAACACTGTATAAGGATAGTCCATGAACTGGATTGAGGGAGAGGAAGGGAACATGCATAAACATTGTCTCTGCTGTCTGGGCAGAATCTGTTATTCATGGTAGCAGAGTCCTGCCCCTCCTTTCTCTGAACAGATCGACCTTTGATATGTCAGAACTGGTCTGTCACATCAGAAACATCTACTGCCATCACTGGAGAATAAACCACAGTTCATGTCACGTTAGACATTCCAGGTTTCTGAAAGATGAGGCTCAAAGCAGACAGGTGGATTCAGACGCCGCAACAGATAGGGTTTGCATGGTAGAGAGGTTTGTGGTAGTCTCGCAGACCACACTAGCCCTTACTGCATCTGCTGGGGTAACTAGGGCTGTCGTGCCGTGCAAGCTTCGCTTGGGCAATGGCTTGCCTATGCATTCGGCGCCAATTTTGACAGGGTTTCAGCTCTGGCTGCTGTTGTTCCGTGGTACTGCTCAGCTTGGTGGTAGCCCAGGAGCAATCCCTGCTCATTGGAGGCAGGGGCGACTGCATCGCTTGTTCTTTTCCTCCAGAGCTGGAGATGCCTCTGTCCTGTTTGAAGACTTTGTCGGTTTATGGGAAGGTGTGGCTGGAGTTACACCTAATTGCTCTGAAGGTCTTTTCAAGGTGTTTCTGAAGTACTTTAAATGAGGCAAGTCACAAAAATATCATTTTACATTTGTAGACTGTTACATCAAGAGATTGTGGGTCTGCTCAGGACATCTTTATACTACTTCTGCGGTGCTTTATGAAAGCAAAGTCACTGCTCCAAGTGCAGGGCTTTAAACATAATGGACTAAACGATGCTAATACCAGCGAACTCCCAGTGCATGGTGCACGGATGAGGGAGCCTGCTTTTTTTTTATTGTTCTAGAGATTTTGAAATATGGCCCTTTTTAGATTCTTCAGCAATATAGAAAGGCCTATTTTCTCGCTTATTTCCTGTTTGAGGAGCAGATTTGATGATTTCATTGGCGACTGGCGGGAAGCCTGTTCTCCTCGCTGGCTGCAAGCCACGAGTGCTGGCAAGAGCAGCCGACAGGAAGATGAAGAGATTTACACCCTCTGATTTGTGTATTAACAGGGGCAAAGCAGTAGGTGGGCTTGTCGGTGGATGATAAAAATTTAGGGTAGTATTTCTTTTCCCCACACAGGTGTATTGTGCTACTGTGACTGACAGGGAGTTACACTCCCAGAGATTCAGTATAGCACGTAGGCTTGTTAATAAATATTAGCAGTTTTGTTGCTTTGAATATCCGCTGTGCTTTTCCCCCTTCTCTTTGAGAAATCAGCCAATAGCCACAGCTTTCAGCTTAAGACTGTATCTTGTAGGAATTGTGAGAGAGAGGAACTAGATCCAACCCGTTGACTGAACAGCCCTGGAGAGCTACAGGCGGGGAGCTCTGGAGATTCGTTTTTGCCTGTGGCTATAAGGTGGTCATAGTTTCAAGCCGTGATCTTGAAGAATGACAAATTTGGTTCTCATGAACTCTGCAATGCTGAAAAATCTGTATAATGAAGAGAAAAGCAATCTTAAGGGTTGTACTTGAATGATTCAGTTAAAATTGAAATTTTTGTTGTTCTGAATGTATCCTGCATGTGTGGAGTGTTCGGGCACAACAGCTTTGTGCTAGTGCTTTGAATCAGAAAGAAAGATCTGCGAAGACTAAGTAGAACTGACTATGAAGGCATTGAATGCTTGATGAAAATCCCCCTACAGCATAAATATGTGGATGGAAAAAAATAGATTGTTTCCATGCGTTATGCTGAGCGAAGCCAGTAAGCGAGCCGCATAAAAGGTGACAAGTAAATTAGATTTTAAAATTCTTGCTGTTTTGATAATCTGAGCTGACATCGGTAACACAGGTTAGGGAAAAGTCTTTTTCAGAAAAATAAGTTCATTTATTTCCGGTGATAAGTAAGAGGCATCAAAGGGCAGATCCTGGCTCCATCTTCCTCCAGCTAGCCTTTCTTGGTGGAATTAAATTGCTGCCAAGAATTGATGCTAAAATATTTGTAATGGACTCTACACACCGGGAGGGAATTGCTGTGCTGGAGGAGACCTCGGTGTGCCCCCCCGTACTAGAAAAGGGGAAACTTTCTTCCGATGTGGGATGTTCTGAATCGTCTGTTCCTGAGTACAGTTTCTATCTCATCTACAGCGAGTTCAACAGTGAACCTGTGAACGTGTCCACATGAGGGTAGGGCTGATGGAGGAATAGATGGCTTCTGACCTTCCTCTCCATGTAGTTTAAGAGGAGACACGGTGGCTCTCCTGGCATTTATATGAGGAATCTGATGTAATAGTAAACTATCAGGATTAAAACGTCCTCAAAAGGTGAGGATGCCTGGGGAACTGGGGCACTTCCATGGCTAAGTAGCATCAGGGTTGCAACACAGCTTAAGTGTTTGAGCCTAAACTTTCCCCTGAATCCTCTCTCATGTATCTATTTATATATACACACTATTGCTTTTACAGTCAACTATAAAATCTGTGTCTTGTTTCTTTGACTTTGTTATAAATTGACCCAGTACTGAGATTCCCTCCAGCGCTGTGCTGCTATTTGAGGTCAACTAAATTATCCTCCTCCCAAAAGGGCTGCAGAGAGGGAAGTGCAGGGACTGCCCCTTTCAGTCTTCACAGTGGATCTCTGAGGGCCGTCTAAAGACGGGAGGACTTCACAGTGAGAATAGCAAGATGCATTTTCTAGTATGATAATTGAATGCTAAATACAAGTTGCAAAAATAATTGTCTCGCCCTTAAATGTGTAGGCTAAAAAAGCTATCACAGTTTGGTTCTCCTGAAATGAGGCCAAATGCTTTGTTTGGCTTGGAGTTTGGGATGAGTCTGGCTGAAAACATCTAAGCTGCTTTCAACTCCCCTGGCACAAAGCAGGATGAGTCACTCCTCAATCCAAAAGCAATGAGACACATGCTAAGAGGAGAGCAGAAAAGCATGTTAAGTGGGTATTTTTTTGACACTTGTTCAATGAATATTAAACATAATAGTGTCTGTTTAAACTCTTCCTGTATTGTTTTATTTTTAGGGTATCTGGTGATGGTGGTCCCTAAGTTTTCTTTGCAGGAAGTAGATTTTCGACCCCTCTTCAGCAGAGCCCACAGGCTTGAATTGTACTTTAAGCTCATTCCCTTAGGAGGATTTCTCTCCTTTCTGCTGAAAAACTGAGAACTCGGCGTGAACCCAACCTTCCTCTCCCTCCTGGGCTGCCCTTGAACTGTATTTCAGTTTGTTTCCGTCTGTGGGTACCCCAAAAGAAACTCCCACTGAGCTTTATAGGAAAGAAACAAACACTAGTATATTCACAGAAGAGCTTGGGAAAGCCTGGTTCAAACCCCTGCTTACCTGGGTTTCTGCTGTGACCTTGAGTGAGCAAGTCAGTCACTGTAGCATTTCTAAAAGTGCCTAAAAAGCCCCAGGAACTCTTCTTGGTTAGAAGCTGCCACATTTTATAAGCTAGTGGGATGCCAGTTTCTGTGGCTATGCTGCCTTTCAATATTTTAAACTGTATCTTAGAGACTCAGTTCATCTGAGAAATTGAAACGATATTCTCTCTTGTTTACATAATACAAATTAAAGACTGATGCACTCAGATTTTTTTTTTGATATATATACACACATATAAAATAATTGAAATAATTGTGTACGTGACTATGTACGTAGCTGTACTTCAGTTAATCTGGAGCTATTTGGACCTGCCTGCCACTGTGCTTCATAAGTAATTACTTGGATCTCATTACACAATTTTAATGCCAAGCCTGTGTCGATCCTTATCTCCTGCAGACAGGGCCATAGGCCAGAGTCATTCTTGTTGAAGTCTGACTTCTTAAATCAAACTTCCAGACTTTAAACTGTGTCTGTTCTCCCTTTGGTTGCAGCTGCTGGATGCTCAGTGGAGCAGTCAGCTGCATTTCGGTATCTCCAGAGGACTGCGATGGTGGGTTACAACCGGGTTGCTGCAAAAATAACACCCGAGACCTGGGGAAAACAAAAGAGCAAATTTAGAGTTGTATAAGTTTATTTCTAAGGATGCTGTGTTGCTCTCTTTCTTTGAAATTCTCAGTTACTTTTCAATATCTTATTTTTCTGATGGACCGGTTTAGGATACAGTTGATATGTGATGT
This sequence comes from Aptenodytes forsteri, assembly GCF_000699145.1. NCBI lineage: Eukaryota > Metazoa > Chordata > Aves > Sphenisciformes > Spheniscidae > Aptenodytes > Aptenodytes forsteri. Next base: position 2,857,561 of record NW_008794883.1, on the reverse strand, counting down.
TGACTATATAGTCATTACCCATAATTTATGTTCTTTCAAACAACCGTGTTAACTTCTAGTTAATTTTGCTTATGTGCATCTCCACAGTCAGGAGGAATCCAGGCAATCATATGTTCACATCATAAATCACAACCATCAGAGGCCTGCGTATTCCCTGTTTCACGCTGTATTTGTATGTGATGTCATCTACCAGCAGGGACCGTGTCTGTGCATTGCAGGCTGGGTTGCAGTACTTGGTGTTCAAGGGTGAAGTTTGTCAGGATTTAAATGTGCTCTGCGTAGTCAGAGTACTGAATGTGGTTTGTGTTTAAAAAAAAAAAGTCATGTTGCCCTGTTTGTAGTGGTCATGAGCTCTTAATTGATTAATCCCATCTGGGTATTAATACAATTAATTTGTTATCACCTAATTAGGGTAATCCCCATGGGTTCCCCATCCAGGTGAAGGCAAGAGGGATTCCTCTCTGCCTGTCTAGAGGAAAGCCCTACTCTCTGCACCGAGTATATAGGAAGCCCTTGGGAGATGGGCGGTCTAATTTAGGCGTGAAGGACAAATGCTCACATGTTAATGCTGTTTATATATTTTTAGCTTGGGCATGTGAATTTGATGAAAATTGAGGGCTAATAGGAAGAGATCATCCATGGTCTCCTGTATACCAGGCCAATGGCTGAAGCAAAGAGAGCAGCTGGAAACTGGGACTGTAGAGCAAAGTAGCATCTCCTTGCTAAGATTTTGTTTCCTCTGGTGTAGTTTGAGTATAGTCCCAGCTGGTGGGGATAAGTATTATTTGAAATATTCAGCTCCTAGCAGGCTGAAGTATTTCCAATATCAGATGCAAGTTTGAGGAGCGGTTGAACTTTTCTGCTGTTGAAAATAGGTAATAGTAAATAGGTCTATGATTACCTGATGTGTCACCTTCTGGCCTCGTCTGCTCTTGAAACACCGGGCAGGTTTCCATCCTCAGCTTCTCAGACAGTAAGGCACCTTCCTCTCCTTCACTTCGCACCGAGGTGCCCTTTGTGGCAAATTCGTTTAACTTCCATCCTGGGCTGTATCCAAAGCAGCGTGGCCAGCAGGTCAAGGGAGGGGATTCTGCCCCTCTACTTTGCTCTGGTGAGACCCCACCTGGAGCACTGCGTCCAGCTCTGGAGCCCTCAGCACAGGAAAGACACGGACCTGTTGGAGCGGGTCCAGAGGAAGGCACAAAAATGATCAGAGGGCTGGAGCACCTCTGCTATGAGGACAGGTTGAGAGAGTTGGGGTTGTCCAGCCTAGAGAAGAGAAGGCTTTGGGGAGACCTTATTGCAGCCTGTCAGTACTTAAGGGGGGCTTATAAGAAAGATGGGGACAGACTTTTTAGCAGGG
>NW_008794883.1:2837433-2855973 GCF_000699145.1 Aptenodytes forsteri | reverse complement strand
CGAAAATGATCAGGGGGCTGGAACAGCTCTGCTATGAAGAAAGGCTGAGAGAGTTGGGGTTGTTCAGCCTAGAGAAGAGAAGGCTTTGGGGAGACCTTATTGCAGCCTGTCAGTACTTAAGGGGGGCTTATAAGAAAGATGGGGACAGACTTTTTAGCAGGGCCTGTTGCAACAGGACAAGGGGGAATGGCTTTAAACTAAAAGAGGGGAGATTCAGACTAGATCTAAGGAAGAAATGTTTTACGCTGAGGGTGGTGAAGCACTGGCCCAGGTTGCCCAGAGAGGTGGTGGATGCCCCATCCCTGGAAACATTCCAGGTCAGGTTGGACGGGGCTCTGAGCAACCTGATCTAGTTGAAGACGTCCCTGCCCATGGCAGGGGGGTGGGACTAGATGACCTTTAGAGGTCCTTTCAACCCAAATCATTCTGTGATTCTATGAATTTCATGTATAAAAAAATGCAAAGGCATAAAATACCTTATTAATGTTCATTTTATTGTATTATTAAAATATTTCCCTTATGAGTCCTTCTCATTAGGCTGACAGGCGGTACTAGGAGTGGCTGTCTGGTACCGTACTGCAGGAATTCCCTGGTTGGCAATACTTTATAGAACTATTGCTAAATGCATATTGGTAACTTGATTCCCCCCAATTAGTTTCTTCTAAATCAGAAATCTGAGTGTCCAGCTTTTCATCAGTTTTATCTCCTCTGAGATGTACGGCTTCCAGTCCCATAAGATGGGGTTTGCAACAAGAAGGGGGAACAGTTTTATTTGGCTCCCGTTTCTATGAATGAACCCGAACACCACGTCTGTACTTGAATTATTTGGTGAAGTCTGTAGGTCTTGTTCTGATACTTCTGCTGCACATTACCTGGTGCAAATCTTTTCAGAATTGTAAATGGGAGCTAGCAAACAAAAAAGAATATAGAGTAACTAAAGTATAGCACCCTTTTGGAAACCAGTCCGTGGAAGAGAGCATTAGACAGCAGTTTCTAAAATATTTACATTTCCAGATTCACTCACCCATGCTCGCTCTCTTTCCTGTTTTCTGAAGCAAGCAGAAAGAAATCACTCTCTTTCATTACCTTGGTTTCTTGCCCTTCAGCTATTATGTGAATTGGAAGTGGGAAAAAAGGTCTTGTCTTGATGTTAAGTAACCTTGCAGACTTTAATTTGAAACAAACAAAGCATTTAAAGCAGTTCTTCTCTGGGGGATTGTACTGAGTGCTACTAAATTGCTGAATATTCAATAGCCAAACATGTTCCAGACCCTGAGGTCTGTCCCCCAAATGATAAGCCTTTTTATTAAGTGAACTTTAATTGCTTAATAATTGGGTCTTCTGTAAGGAAAGATGGGGATCCTGATAGGCTGCCAACCAGACTGCATGGTAAATCGGAGTTGGGTACCGCTTTCAATTAAGTTTCCTAAGTAGGTTTGAGTATAATGTAGGGAGGTGCATCTGTGACCCTTTGGCTACGGAGCGAAGCATCACTGAGGATCTGCAGTGTTTCCTTCCAGAATCTGTCTCGGAAAGTGACTTTCTCAGAGTGTATTTGTTGGTCCATTCCCCTGAGCCAGCTCCCGACAACCTAAACATCTGTGTAGCTTCAAAAACTGTCTTTAAAATAAATCGGCGTAAGCCAGGAGAGCTGTAAAGACCCAGTGATAGTTTTAAGATCTTGTATTACGGTCCTGCAGAGAGATGAACAAGTTTTGAATGTAACCACGGAAAAAGGTGGTCGGTGTCTTTTCACTGGGACACAGCAAAAGGTTTTTTGCAACGTCCTGATTTGTTATGCATAGATTTTATTACGGTTTTTTAAGCTTTAAAAGAAAAAGAGTGGGGGCACCTGCAGAAAGGGAGGTGGTGCAGAGACAGGGCAAAGCGTGAGCTGGCTGTGCGCAGGGGCATGGCAGGTACGGTGCTGCCATGGAAAAAAGGTCTCTCTGTGGCAATTGTTTTAGTCCTAGTTTTTACAGTAAATTGTTAAATTTAGCTGTCTTTCCTCCTGGAAAAGTCTGCAGTTTTCAACAGCTTCCCATCACTGTTCACACTGCGTTTATCTTCAGTTTTTTTTAATTGAAGTGTTGAATGCTTCTGTTTTTCTAGCTTGCACCAGCTTTGCTGGTGGTGAAAAGCTGTTGCTTGTGCATCTGTGCCAATAGCTCGGCTGGAAAGTAGCATCCTCGCTGTAACGGGAACGTGTGCGAGGGTGCAGCGGGTGGCAGGGCTTGCATGGATGGGTTTGGGAACGACTGCCTTTTCTTCACTCACTTTGTTCATAGGGATAACTTGTAAACATGGCAATTGGGAAATACTGCTGTCCACACAACAGTAGATTCACGTAGGCTCTTTTTCACGTGTGGAAATGCCATTAGGAAGCCTTCACTGAGCCACTTTCAGTCTTGCTGAAGAATTTCCTTGCTTCAGCTCGTGGAAGCGCTTCACCCGGGTTGCGAGATCTCATCCTTGCAGATGCTCTGGGAGGTAGAAGCAACGTGTTTGAGGAGGAGAACCGAGATGAGAGGTGGGTGGCCAAAATCACACCAGAAAATAGGTGTTTGAACCAGGAAATCACCTTGGGGCTCCCACTCAAATGTCTTTTCGGTACGTGATCATTCCCCAGTACGTTGCTTTTGCCGAACGTTTGGGTGGCATTTTACTGTCTGGGAAGCTGGGGTCTTTATTCTTTGCTTCCTCAGCTGCTTAATAGCCTCTACTGACAGCTCCTTTTTGAAAGCCATCACTGTATGCTGGCTGATAGAATCTAAAAGATGCTTGTTTCCTATATACTTTTTAGTTGCTTTTAGTGTCGTCTTCTAAGTTTTTCACTCTGTCAAACACTTGGTGTGTGTTTGTAAACACTTCTGAGTGATCGTATTTACTGGTATGGCTTCAAATTGTCCCTGCAGGCAGGCGAGTGTGCCCGGCCGGGCTGGGGGCTGGTAGGGTCATTTCTAGGGACTGGCCAGGACTAGAGCCAGGGCAGGTCCCCCAGGTATGTCCACACCATCTCTAGCACATCCCTCATCCAAGCAGGTGCTTCAGCCTGTCTTCTTGATTTGTCCTTCTCATACTTGGCTGCAAAGAGGGCTGATTTTTTTTTCCTTTTTTTCTTTTATTTTCCTTCTTTGCGAGTTTATCTATGCTCTTTGTAAAGCAACGACGCTTCCAGGTAATAAAGTCCATGATCTTGACATCATCTTTCGCTTGCACTTTGAATCTTGCAGACCGTGTCCTGTTCTTGCCGGGTTTCTCTCCTGTAGCACGTGAAGGACGTGGTCCTCAGGTTTTTGCACCGAGTGAGGCTGGGGCAGCTGGAGGTTGTGCAATTAAAGCTCCCAGCTCTGCTCTCCTTACCTCGCGAGTCAAAAACGTTTCATGGAAGAACAGACACGGGCCATTCCTCATTTGAAGTCTTTGATTATGTGACCCAAGTGATTTATTTAGCAGAGGCTTTTTGGAGTATTTTTCCTTTTATTTTGAGGGAAGAGCATAGGGAAGGAGAAATACAGCAAGATGCGACTGTAACATTTCCCTAACCTTACATAGGTTTAGTTGTGTGTTCCTTTGAATGCCACCCTGTTCTGAACAGTTTGTATTGCATGATTGTGTGTCTGTACTTCGTTAAAGCTGTTCCTGAGTGAGTTTGTACCAGGTGCAATTTGTTACTCTATGTTGATAACACATCTTTTCTTTGATGTTAATGAGTGTAATGTCCAAAGGAAAGTGTTAGTTACGCCACCATTATAGCGATCTCCAAGTAGTTTTCAGAATATCACATAAATTTTTTTTTTCACTCTGGATTGTTAACAAAATCCAAATCAGCATGGAAACAGCATGCAACTTCTATTATCAGCAGCTATATAATTGCTTTTTTTGCTTGTGTTTGCAGGACCGCTGAGGTTTCTTTCCCAGACAGAATCTGTCACGGCTTTTGCAGGAGACACCGTTCTTCTGAAGTGTGAAGTTGTTGGAGAGCCCATGCCTGTGGTGCACTGGCAGCGAAACCAGGACGACTTGTTCCTGAGCCCGGCCGACACGTGGGTGGCTGTCCTGCCCTCCGGAGCTTTACAGATCAGCAGGATTCAGCATGGGGACAGCGGGATCTACAGATGCCTGGCGAAAAACCCAGCCAGTTCGAGAACTGGAAATGATGCAGAAGTCAGAGTTTTGGCAGGTAAGAACTGGACCCTTCTACACTGCCTTTCTCTTTTGTCTGGTCGTGTCCTTTGGTTCTCTGAAAGAGCAGTCACTCCTCCTGGGGCAGCTAGGCTGATTTATCCCACTTTCTTTCCAGTTACTTCTACAAGCTTCCAAGTTCTTCTTCACATGGAAGAGCCTGGAGACCTTTAGAAGCAGTTGGATGCAAAGGTGAGGAGTTGACACCTTAGGAAAGTATTCATGCTGCCTAACTTCAAGTACCAAATTTAGATATGTATGAAGCTGGTCTCTTTTACATGGTCAATGGAGAGAGGCAAGTACTTCCCATCTCACAGTGTTGGTGAGAGCACTGGAATTATTTTCCCTGAGCACTCTCTGGAGGAGCTCCTCTCACTCCATTAACTGGAAAGGCAATCTGTTGGGACTAGCTGCTGAATTTACCTACTCCAAGTTAGGTTGCTTGGATACTTCAGTGCCTGATGTGATCTGCCAGGTTGCCCAGACCGCAGTTTGGGCTCTGACACAGTTTAACTGTGACAGGTAATGTTCCTAAATTCATGGTCAAGTGAGCATCTTGCTCTCCCTCTTAATAAACTCATCAGCTAAATAGATGGTTACCATGGCAGTTTACTATCAAGATCTGAGCACCAAAAGAGTGCTTTGAAAAAGGTATTGCTGCAAAATCTCCTTCCCTTCTAGTTCTACATGCTAATGTGTAACCACTAATTAAATGGGACAGGGATGATGTATTTTTAGAAATTTTTTTATATATGCATTTTCTAGAGTAATGTTGTTGGTTTGCGTGATTTCTCACTAAGTGAGGGGGTAACTGAGCAGGATTCTCAGACTTCTGAGACGGTCCAAATGCTATAGAAGTCAGGAAGGCCAGGCTCAGTCCTAGGGAAGTGTCCATATACTAACAACATGTGAAACTTGAGTTCATCCTCACTTCTAAGAGTGGTTTGTAATAGCTCTGGGATTTATTGCAGTGGAATTTGGGGGATTACAGTTTCTTCTGTGTTTGCCATTTGACACCAAAAGAAACAAACCACCCCCCCACACCCCCCCCCTCTAAACCTAGGATTACAAACCAAAGCCCATGTCCTCACTTTCTGCTACAGTAGTAGGTATTGATCCTTTTTGGAGCTGCAAAGCAAAATAACGGCCAGAACAGCTGGCAACAGGGGATGACCACATCACCTAGAGTTACCTGCAGGTTCTTCCCTATCTTTTGGTGACCAGGGTTTGTGCCCGATCTCTGTAGCGTGGACCTGTTCCCCGTTTGTTGGTTTATCTAACGGGCTGCCCCAGGGTGGCTGTTCTTGGGGTTTCCAAGCTCACCGTGAGCCTTAGAGCCCTGTGCTGTTCCTTATGCATCGGGCAGCACTGAGGCATTCCGGCCTCCGTGGTTATTAATGGCAGTTTGAGATCCACGGGGAAAAAATTTTTTTTCAGATGTCTTGATTAAAATTAAGAAAATCATAAAACTTTATTTTAGACAGACCTTGGAAGACTTCTCTCGGCCTCCTCAGAGCATTGTTAGTTTGCCATGCATCTACATTTCTGCTTATTTGTGGACGGATTGATGTTTGTTCCTTTTCCCAGGTTCGGTCATTAACATCCTGGCTAAATGGCCTCTCTCAGGCTGTCTACAGGAGAGAAGGGAGTTAATTTATGTCTTCCCGGCATGTTAAAATTTTATAACAGGGAAACAGTGGAGCAAATAATGAGGAAAATATAGAACAAGGGACTAGTGGAGTCCGTCAGACTTTGGCTTAGGGCAAGCAGCACAAGGTCTCATTTCAGGATAATTTGAGCAGACAGCAGCTCTTATAGGAAATGAGTGGTGCTCCTGAAACAAAAATTCAGATCTTATTAAGCCTATTGGGAATTTTGTTCTCATGTGCACGCTTTGATGGTTCAGAGCTATCTGATACTTTGCTGGTAATTCTGCTTCTCCTGTTTTCGCTTGTTGGTAGAAATCTGTCTTCAGTTGCAGCTCTCCTCTTCCATAATTAGTGAAGGCGGAATACTCTGGTTGGCCTTTTTCCCCTAGCGGAGAGGAAAAAAAAGAAAAGCCTTAAATCTTATTCAAAGGAATAGGCAACAAAACAACAAAAAAAGTGTAGGTAGTATATCATAATTCTGTATTTTTAAAATGCTGCTTCTTCCACAGATAGTGGTTGTGGTTTGTTTGAACCCACAGCATATCTGTCAGGATTTGTGGCGAAATGGACCACAATCCTGGCAAATAATTTCTCATCTTCTCTACAGCTTCCAAACAGAATGCAAGAAAAAAGAACAAGGTAACATCTTCGGTCATTTAGCTTCTTTAGTTAAAGTGCCTGTGGCTTAAATATTTGATTTGACATTATGGTGGGTCTGGAGATACCTGGATCTCCTCTTGATAGAAAAAATTAATCATCCGACATGACACAGGTTAGAAAAACAAAATATTTGGATGAAGAAATTACTGATTGCCTGGATGAAAAAGTAAAATTCACCCTACCAGACCCAAACCTGTAGTTTTAACTCACCATGTAAATGAAGGAATAGTTGAGCCTTCAACCTCCATTACCAAAGAGAAGTGGCTTGTAGGTGTATGAATGTGTCTAGCGGGGGGGCAAAGCACTGAGCAGGAAGTTTTTACGTTGATAACTAAAAGACACTTTACAAGGGACCATTTGCAAGTGTGTTTCCGATATGCGGTTTGATTCTGCCCGGGGAAGCTCTGGAAGGGGCTGATTCTCCCCCCAGCACATCAATAAACACATTTTTACAAAAAGCTTCAGCCTCGCTAAATCCTCCATCAGAAACCATGTGCCTGTAGAAGCACGCAGGCCATGCGAGAACAGATTTTGAAGAACTTGTATAAAAAAGCCCAACAAACCTAAGCAAAACTCTTGAGGAGTTTTTAATGTGTCAGGTTTTATCTATTGCTCTTAATTTTAAGAGCAGCTATTGCAGCTTTTTGCAGAAAGCTCATTTCAAATGCACATTTTTTCACCTTTCTAATTGAAGTGCTCTTCTTTTCTCTGGGGTCCAGAAACTTAATCCCAGGTGAAAAGTTTTGGCAAATACTGAAAACATGAGGCAATACATATTCAGATAACTACATGCACTCACCTAATTAATTTAGAGGGAATAATGTTACTGTAAAAAAAGGGGGGGGGATATCTTGTCTTGTAAAAACCAGTACTAAGGAATTAATTCTTAGCTGAATTCATTGCTTCTGTGAATTAATGAGTAAGTTTCTTTGGGAGGTCTGTACACTTCAGAAATACAGATGATATTTTAAAAGCAAAAGTTGAGTAGTTTGGTGCCTGAAAGCTATTAATTCTCTATTTATAAATAATAATCCTGCATTTATCATTTAGACATTCAAGTAATCTGCCGCTGTAGTATTGTCTGTTATGGAGGTTCCTTCTCTCTCTCTGAGCTGCAGTGCAAGATAAGGTAACAATATCATGTAATTCCTTCCTGTTTAATGCGAATAGAGTTTGGTTGCTGCTGTGTGATTCAGCTCCTTCCCCGCGGTTGCGCTTCTGAGGAGGGAAGGATGACAGCAGCAAAAAGGACCGCATTGAAATGGATCCCACGAGAAGGAATTAGGAAGAAGAGGTTGATGGTCATGTTTAAGTAACTGCCCGCAACGGAAGCTGCCTCGTGAGCTCAGGCTTGCTCTGATGCTTAAGTGACTCCACTTTTCAGAAGAAGAGCGATTGTAATGTTAGACTTACTTAAATGCAGCGTAACATCGTGGTACTGACAGAGTTTTGCAGTTACCGCTGTTTTAGCTTGATTTTGAATAGTCATGCAAGTACAGGAAGCACCTTATCTGAGGACATCCCATTTGGTAAATGTCTGTATGGGAAATGAAAGGGGTGGAATATACTGAATTATGTTGTTTGATATGAGTTTGTTGTTTAATATGAGTTTTATAGTTAAACTTAGTCTTTAGGAAGGTCTGGCTAAGCTCAAGCACGCAATCTCTTTGAAGCTCAGCCATCAGTTCCTCATGCAACACACTGAGCTTGCATCAGGTGCAAAGATAACTTAAAGATTTCTTCTCATCTTTTATACCCTGGGAGGATCCCTGTGTTGATGGACGTTCCTTAACAGCCAGTGATTGTCCAAGTCGGGTCTTTACCTTATTCTTAACCTCAACAGCTAGTGCTTTACAGTGTTTATTCTTAGATGAAAACAGATTTCCGACAGATGTGGCCCACTTAAAATACATACTGAACTTGTGAATTTAATTTTTTTTTTAAATCTAACCAGCTTCACGTTTATGTTCTCCAGTGCCTATTTCCTGCAGGGGGTGCCTTGCCCTAATTCTGATTAGTACATATAAAAACCAACCAAACAACAACAAAAAAACCCAAACAAAAACCCCAGCAAAAAAAAAAAAGTGTCACTTATAGATGCAGAAATTGCAGGGGTGATGCACGAGACTAGAGTCAGGTTCCCTTCACAGATGGATCCAGAGCATGGTATAAGCTGAACTCGTTGGCACCACGTGTATTTTGACGTTTGTTTACCAGCAAGGTGATGCACGCAAGCGTGCTACGCCTCTCTTTGGAGCTAAGGATGCTTTGGAAGGGATTTCTGTTACCAGAAATCTGAATACCAGCTGAACATGAGCTTCCAGTTTGAGGCAGTAGCTGAAGGAGCGAATATTGATAAATTAATACTAGTTCAGAAAAGAACTATTGTGTTTACTGTACGTAGCCTGCCTTTTGGTAAACGCATGGGAAATTTTGTACTTTATCCAGGAGGTCTTTATAGACTTGCTGGTAGTGTGCTCTGTAAGCACTCACTTGGGGGAAGAGGCTCTTTAATCGGCAGTCTTTTATGAACTAGGTGAAAAACTAATGACTGGAAACCTGAAGCTATATTCTTGCAAGTAGAAAAAAGTTAAACACTTAAAACCAATAATAGCCATTGGAACTGTTTATTTTTGTACTGAATTTTCTGTCAATTGCATTTAAATCAAGGTTGGATTTTTAGTCGCTGCTCCTCCTGCCTTTCAAACCGAGCAACAAATGGATCAAAAGCCTTGTTCTGAGCAGCGCACCTGGCGTAGGCATCACTTGTGCTGCTAAATTGATATAATTTCTATTAAAGGTTTCATTTTTACCTCATTAGGGGAGAACCATTTGCATGGGGTATGCCCTGTCACAGAACGTGCTGTGTTTACTTAGCAATAGTGTAATTACTCTGATTTTTTTTTAATTATTAGTAGAATTTAGGTGGATTGGGGGAAAAATATTTTCTTGTTTGGTAAATATATCCTCCGAAGGTGTCTTCTGTTGAAGTCACGTTTGAAAACAAGGCAGCAGTGGGAGAGTATTCACACAGGCACACGTGCTGTTGTCTTTCCACGTGTATTCTTACAAGATAAATTCCTAGTTACAAAAGATCCGTGTAATAACTTCCAGTGTCTGGGTTATCCTTACTTCCAGCTGCCCAAATGAATAGCGTTGCTGGGGTCACTTTATAAGCTAGCTATCTTTTGACCTTTAACAAAAAAAGGTTAAATTTAAAATACTTATTAACAGTCCTGGGGAATGAGCTCTTTTGCCTCTCTCCCCTAAGATAAGTCGTCTTAGCGCTTAAGTAATCTCTTACATAATACATATAAATATCAGTTTCCCATGTTACAGCAGCTTGCCTGGCTGGAAATAAAAATGAGCAGGCAGGCAGAGAAGCACGCGCAGGCAGCACGTCCCCTTAGCACGGAGCTGATCTCAAGATCAGTGCAGTCACCAGAACAATAACTAATATCTACTACAGCGCTGTTTGCTCAACAGCTCCCTGGCTGGTTGCCAGATTAGTGTGTTTGTTTATGAAGTATGCATAGGGGGTTCGGTGATTGCTCTAAATGGGATTGGGTTTAGTACTTACGTTTGAAGCGCAGGTTGAGTTCAGAACAAGGGCCTTAAGAATATTACGTAACTTATTTCTGAATGTCTTTGAAAGCGTTAATTGTTATGGGAAGGTTCCTGGTTTATGATTAACCTTATGAAATTGAGCTAGCTTGGGGATGCCGATATTGTCAACTGGTGGACCATAGGCTGGCCTGCCAGTTTCGGTGTACAGAGAAGACAAGGTAGTTCGCTTTAAATTTATCACTGATTCTGCTCTCAAAATGCAGTCTGCAAAGCATCCCGAACAAAAGGGAATTCTGTAGTGTTGGAACAGTCTTTGCATTCCTGCTTTGAGATTTGTTTTATGCTAAATAGTGGTGTTAGAGCTTTAATATGGACCATTTCATACTAATAATAATTACAACCAATAATAACATACTAATAGACTAGTAGTGACTATTAATGACTTATTACTATTATAGATCTTAAACATCAGAGATGAGGGATGCAACTGAAGGTTGCATCCAGGTGTGGCATTTTATGAACTTGTAGGTTTTGGTTTGGTTTTCTGGGGGCTTTTGTTTTGTTTTGTTTTATTTAATTGCATGAAACACATTGCTTGCTTCTCTGCCATTAGCCCACTTTGCTAGCAAGACATACGCAACTGTCTCATCGCCACTACATGTCGTAAAGTTGTCTCTCAAACCAGGGGAGAACGCCCGCGTGCAGGAGTCAAGTTAGCAGGCAGAGAGAACTTCGGTGGAATGAGTCCAATGGCTACTGGGGAATTGCAAGTATATTTTATATATACACAATACAACGTTACTATAACACACTGAAAGGAAAGGCAGTCTTATTTGAAACCCTCGGCAGTCTGGTTACAAAGAAATTAGAAAAAATCTAAAAATTGGAGCAAGTAATCCGATAATAGGAGTTATGAATTAAACAACAATTTGTGGAGAGTCAAAGGAATCGGAGACATGGAAGATAGCGAGAATTAGTAAAGTTCAGGGTACAAATGTTTTTCAAATGTAACTGAAACAATATTACTATGAATGGGTGAAAGTGGTAGAACTTGTTTCAATATTTACAAGGCAGAAAAGTAAAAAAAAAACACCCTAATTTTTGAAAAGATATGTGCTTGTACGTATGACATTGATTATTTAAAGATAATTTTATATTTTAAAAAAATGAGTATTATCTTGACATGAGTGGCTTAAAAAGCTTGTCCAAACCCAGATGTTTTCAGGTCATTATATCCAAATAAAAATGTAGCTCCTGGAGGAGCTGAGAAATTTTCAGGACTTATTTCTTGACCGTAAATTTTGAATAGGGAAGATTCCAGTGGTCTGGATCAAAGCAACCCTTGAGTACCTGATGGTCTGTCAGGCTGGCATCTTTGAGACACAAAATAATAGGATGGTCCCTGCAATTAAAGCCAGTCGATATCAGTGTATGAAAACAGATGTCAACATAGTTTTTGGTGATAATTTGTATCATTATAGTAGATTTCTGGGAGGATTTCTTGCCTAAGACGATAGAGAAATTGAAAATCAATGTAGCATCTATATGCTAGACCAGATTCATAGCCATCAAGTCTCCAAATAGAAATGGTTACTGAGCAGATATGTTTTTTTTCTTAGTGGGAGTCCTCACTATGAGCCAGGGATGTATTCTCGATCCTATACTCTCTAATATACCATATAACAATAAAACTGCAATTGAAGGCATATGCTTGTATCACAGAGGTGGTAAATACTGAAAATGTGGATCACTAGACAGAACTTTATAAATGGGGCAGAATTAGAAAAAAAGAAAGGAATATTTTAATGTGACTGGTCCTGTTGGCCATATCATAAGAGAGCCTAGGGGCTGGAGCAAACCCTATCCTATGACAAAAATCTTGGAGGTTCATCTTGAGTAATCAGCAGAACACAGGTGAGACAGTGCTGTGAGAGTGGCTAATGAGATCCTGGTAAGGGTAATGCCGGTGACGGCTGGGTCGTGGTACAGGAGACGTGTGACTTCCATGCTGAGGTCAGTGTGACGTGGTGGGTCTGACTGGCGACCACGTTTTCAGAAATGTTGCAGGAGGTTTGGAGGAGGCTTAGAGAATGGCCATAAAAATGATTTAAAAGATTGTCCCACTTACAAGCTATGAATGAGTTTGGGGCTGCTACTTGTTTCTGAAAGTTAACTTAAGCTAGTCTTTGATTTTCTTTTTAAATTATTTTTATTTTTTCCACTCAAAACAGACTAGGACCGGGAGTAAAATCTCTTTCCTCTCCAGTTATATTCATGGAGCCGCATTGAAAATCTTGTATTAGGTCCTTCTCTGGATTCAGTTACTACCTGGATCAAACCACTGCTCTTTAATTGCTTGTGTCTTTGCATCTCAAGGATGATGTAGGTCTAAAATAAAGTCTGCCAAAGCTCCGCTGCTCAGCTGTAAGTAACTGTGTAAATGTGTTGCTACTTTCTCGCCTCAGCTCTGTTCTCCATTTTCCGGATAGAAGATAATGTAGTTGTGGAACAGTTCCTCATTCTGTTTCAATTTTGCCTCCAAAACTTTAATGGCTAGAGAAAAAGCTTCCTCCTTTTGTCTTGTAAATACATACCAGCAAAATGTCCCTTCTCTACCTCTGCAGTAATAAATTTTATGTTATTCTTTTACCTAAGGATCTCGAAGAACATACCAAAGGGCTGTAAATATTTTTGTCTTCATTATGGACGAGGAAACTGAGTGTCTCGCAAGAAATCATCATTAAAGCTAGAAATAGGACCCCTGATGTATAGTCTCATTGTTGCAGCAGAACTTGGCACAATTTTCCTTGCACTTTAGTTAATGTATTTTGAAGTTACTACAGTAAGAAGAATGTCTTAACGCCCAGATTCATGTCGGTGCTAATGTTACGATCTTTGTGTGTCCTTATTACTTACATGCTCCTGGTCACGTCACATCCCAGAGCTCTGCTGAGCCAGGCTTGCGTGTTTTTGGGAGGGGAGGGCAGAAGGGCTGAAGCAGAAAAATGCTGGTGAGGGGGTTGGGAGGCGGAGGCAAAAAAGCAAAATCCCGAAGTAGTAACTGCATTCTGGTTATACATTTTAATGCATTCTGTATATTGAGAGATCGATATCATTTTAATGACAGATTTCTCGAACGCTGTTCACGCATGACCCTTGCTTTCTCGTTGGGATTAAGTGTTCAGCCTCTAGGCACGATGGTGAGATCAGGTTGGGGAATTTTACTGGCCTTTCTTCAGTGACAGCAGAGAGCAAAATTGGGTTTTATTTGGTATAAATCTTTATATCTTCTAATCGAATTTAGAAATGTGACTATGAACACTTAGAGATACTCCGTCACATCAGTGTCACATTAAAGGCATCTCGGTTCTGCAACTTGCAATATAAAACCTGCTGCAATAAAAAAATAAGATTGTACCAGCCAAAGTACAATATTATCCAAATATGTTCAGAAAATTGTTCATGGGTATGATACGATGGGAGTCTTTTGTCAATTGAAGAACGCTTACAAATGCAGTGTAGCACGAAGTAGCTTAGCACAATAAGATGCCATACAACAGGATGCAACACATTTTTATGAAAGCGTTTCCTTTTTTCCAGTATATAATGTAGCTAAAATACTGCAGTAACATTTTTCTCCTCGAGTGCTGAAGAGCTGTATCTGTATGGCTGAATCCAAGTGAACTCCTTGCAACTTCATTTTCCTTGGAAGACAGAAATAAATTGCATTGCCTCGAGTTCCACTTGCTTAAGACCAATTTGGTACGAGAGTTAAGTACGTCCTCAACTCTTATCAATGCATATTGACACAAATCTGAGGGTTTGCTGAGAGAATGATCAGTGATTGACTACAAAGTATGCTGGTAAAATGACAGAAGCTATGCCTTTAACGTAAGAATGAGGAAAAAAAGATAATTCAGGACCTTTCCCTGCTGCAGAATACATATATGTCCTTAGTTACATCACAGACTATCTCAATTACTCCATTAGCCGTCTATAAAAAGGAGATGAAAAGACTTATCCTAATAAGGCTTTGTGAAGGTATATATTTTTTTGCGAATAGTGTGGTATTCTCAGATATCGGTGTAATGGGGACTACTGAAATCACATACGCATTCGCAAATCCTATTTGTGGTTTTGAATTTCAGCTGTCATTGATTTAACAAGCATGGAAAATATGTGTATAGCTGTACCACACATCGTGTGCTCAAGAAAAATGCTAAATATGAAATGAGAGGTTTTGCTTTGGGGAAAATAAGTTCTTACAGCTCACTGCTTTATAATTGGCTTTAGGTATCTCTCTTCATTCTTAAACGTTAATATATAAAATAAAGTCAACAAATGCCAGCAACGTGATGGGTGCTCTGCAGGCTGGGAAGTCAGCGTAGCCCGTGCTTCCAGCCCAGGCGCTGGTCCAGCGTCAGGCTCCGAGCGTGTGCGTTGTGAGCACAGGCAGCGACGGGGGTCTGTGGCCCCTCGGGGGGAGCAGCTTGCTCCGCGTGGTCCCAGTCAAGCAGTTTGCTTGAAAAGCTAATGCTGAAAAAGACCAAGAGGTGTCCTGTCACGTCCCCGTGGATGGGGGCATCGTAGCTGTGAGCTCAGGCCACGAATGACGTGTTGGGGCATGACAGATTAAACCATGGCTGAAACGAAGTCAATGCCTCCAGTGGAGCCAGGGCTTCATGCATAGGGCATCTCATCTGCTAAAGCTGCTCCATAGCTGCTTGATTATGTGGGCTTGATTATGGTGTTACAAGTACCTTGTCAGGGAGAATACACTGAGTGCTCTTTAATCAAGTGGAGACGGGCATAACAAGACCTTGGATATCTTTATAATCAAGACTGGGTGCCTTCCTGAGGAATGCGCTTTATTCAAACATGCTTTTGAGCTCAGGATGGGTGTGATTCGGTGGCCTGTCTTATACAAGAAACAAGATTTAATGGCCCTTTAGTCTTTTAAATCTCCTCACTCGTTTTTCCTTCCTCTAGAATGTAAAAATCTAATTTGATGGTCTGATCTTTTTTATTTCTCAGCTGGAAATAACTGGTTGCACTTGGTGCAACTGTGAGGAGTTTTATCAGACAAATCTGAACCAGGTACTGAAATTGTGTGCTGATGTGTACCGCTTCCTTAAGCCCACAAAAAGGCCTGATTTCCTCACGAGGTCTGTTGTGTCACGGCGCTTTTTTGTAGAGTTTACTCAGAACATGTTAAGTGATTTTTTTTTTTTAATTATTTGTTTTATTTTTTCCCCTGCCAAACATAAGTGGGTGGAGACTGCACCACCTTCAGTGGCACACTCTACTGCAGAGTTTGCAGTCTGTGGTCCCACAGACTTTTTTGGTCAATGAATTCTTTTAACATCCAGCACCATCCCCTTGTTCAAGTTGGATCTCGGCTCTGAGGGGAAATTGTGGATGTCCGCTTTAAGGAAGGGGTGCCTTTGGAGACTCCTTGGTTCTTTGTAAGGTTATAGTTAAGTAATTGTAGCTTCAGATAACACTGCCTTTCATGTCCTAGTTACTGAGCTCTGGTTTTAGACCACCTCTGGTTTTTTGGAAGGTGGTACAAAGCGAGAGGTTGTGATATGCCAACTTTAATAGTCTTCCTTACTAAGTACTCATGGGAAACTAGCATTTTGTCTCATGAAAGCTGTGGTTTTGCTTCTTGATGCTTAAACAAAACGTGTTAGTTATTCCATCCAGACCCCTCTGGTAGTAAAACTGATGCTAGCCTTTACCACGCGGCCAAAAGGACCGACTGATTTCTGTGGGCTGTGTTCAGCGCAGTCGATGCTGAGTGATGCCGGAGGGCACAGCTGCCACCTCCTGGGAGGTTTGGCCCCTGCCGGGGACTTGCCTGAATAATGCGCAAGTTCTGATCTTCGTGTGTTTGAAACCACAACTCTCTCCCTCCTATTATTTTCTGAAAAAGATGAGTTTTCTTTTTTCCTTCCTGTAACAGATATTTTCTTCAACTCTGTGTGGCTTTAAGCTGCTAACTTTGGCTGCACCCTGCACTCTCTATTCAACTGGAAATCAAGCAGCAAAACGTTGCTTCACAACTGAGATGTTTGGTTTTCATCTGCTTTTGAGCTGTGTTTCCAGATGAAAGAGGGACATGGAGAAGATGCCACCTTTTCAGCTAGCGGCTATATCATTAGGGAGTTTGGAAAAGTTCAAATACAAGCTTAGGCTTCTGTTTGTGAGTCTTGAATGGAGCAAGAGATGGAAATGATGAAGAGCGGGCGATAGCAGTGCTATGGCAGAGCACGGGACCCCATCCCTCCTCCAGGCAATGGGGCGTTTCTCTGCAGAGCAGGTGAGCAGCAGCCAGCCCGAGGCACTGCCACGTTACAGGCACGAATGGCTGCTGGAGGCAAAAGGAGCTGTCTGAAACGAGAATAAGTGTTGGAAAAGGGAGCTAGGCAAGCGACAAGATGATTATTAAATGTAAGCTTTAGCGGGGATAAAAGCAAAGGTGTTACAGGGATGTGTAGTAGTGGTATTTTCTTATGCTGAAATGATGTGACACTACCCATTAAATAAAAAACCTAATCTGAAATGCATTTTAGACTAAAGCCCTTTTGATGATTTTAGGTTAATTAAAGGATCCCGAAATAATTAAAAATACTTACCTAGCTTTGAGTCCATCCTCTGTTACCTGCCATTATTGTCTAAATATTTGAGTCCCAGTTTGGTGTGTTGGACAGTGACTTTCCTCTTCCAGTGTTTGGCAGTTTCTCACGCTGGTACCCTCTTAGTTTAACCTTGGGCTTGGTGCTTGGTCTAGCCATCTGCCTGCATACCTTAACGCTAACAGTTTTGCTTTCACTGGGATGTTCATTCAGTTATGTCCCTCAAGAACGTCCAAAATTTTGCCAGGCAAATCACAAGAGAGAAGAAAAATCCCAAATAAAATACTGTTGGTTTTCACTTTGCTTGAAGTATGGTGTGGCTTTAATCTGTGCTAGTTATTAACTGATCTTCAGATTGTTGACAGAGTTATAATGAAAACATTATTTTCATTGGAGGAGTTAAGACAGTGGTAATGTCTCATTAACATTGTTTCTAGTCTCCAATACAACAAAAATGTATTTTGCGTCACTGTAAAATATGAATGTGCTATCCTGCTTTATCCAAGTACAGAACAGAAATACGTATTGAGCTACTTCTGTGTGTTTTAGGATTTTGCAACTTTGTCTGATATCCAGCCTATACCAGCTCTGGGATTCCATTTATTGCGGATGTATTTGAAGAACTTTTTCAGCCAAATGTATTCTACTAAAGCGTTTGGTTTCAATAATCAATCGTCTGCTTTTTCTAACTTGAAATTTGATCTTCATTGATGTAATTTTCCCTATATTTTTATTGCTGTGCTTCTTACTGCTGCTCACATATTCCATCCTAACTAGGATCATTATTTTAATCAAAGACGACCTCTTTGCGTTTTCAGAACTAAGTACTTTTGAAGGGAAGGAGACACTCCCGTATTAAGGTCTGGATACTATTTACGGATTTTGTTTGCTTTCTGCTTTTGGACGCTGCTGCTCACATATTCCATCCTAACTAGGATCATTATTTTAATCAAAGACGACCTCTTTGCGTTTTCAGAACTAAGTACTTTTGAAGGGAAGGAGACACTCCCGTATTAAGGTCTGGATACTATTTACGGATTTTGTTTGCTTTCTGCTTTTGGACATCTGTTTTCATCTGACAACTGACGACTTTAAAAAAAATAAAAAAAGAAACCAACCAACCAAACAAAAAAGCTTTGGTTTTATGCAATTAAATACATGGTAGCTAACTAGCAGATGTTAAGGTAGTATGTGTATTTGCGGTTATCGCAAGAGATACTATGCCGTTCACAGGCCAAAGGCGTCGCTGTGATGAGCTAAGATGTCTTCACAGACTGAAGCTGTTGTCGTGTGTGGTAACTTCTGCATCAGTTGCACTTACTGATGGCTGGAAATTTCATGTCCATCTGGTTACAGTAAGAAATTGAAATATGCTGTTGTAAATCCGTAACAAATGCATGCAGCTAGTTACGGTTTCTTTCTACTTGTATGGGAGAACCAGCTAATTACTTGCAGATGATCCTGGAAGATCTTGTAGTTGTTAATTTGGTGGGAATATTCACTTATATAGTGTAATTTTTATGTTTGTGTCAGGAAACAAGGAGTAATGTTTAATGGCTGTAGTCCAGCACATTTGTTTCAACATCTGTGATAAGAAAATGAAGTCATTTTTGAGAGAAAGAACAGATCCATTAAACAGCAAACAAACCCAACTGATTTCCTTGGTGTATGGTTCTGGTTGCTGGTACCTCGGGCACAATGGGTGGGGTTTGGGTCTAGCTTGTCACCTGAATGTGGGTTGTCCCCTGGTCAGTGGTGATCCACCCATGGCAGTCAGAGGCACTATGGAGAGATTTAGCTCATCTTAAAGCTCGGCTCGCTTGCCCACAGGGAGGGGTCTA
>NW_008794883.1:2780113-2831935 GCF_000699145.1 Aptenodytes forsteri | reverse complement strand
TCTGCTTTTTCTAACTTGAAATTTGATCTTCATTGATGTAATTTTCCCTATATTTTTATTGCTGTGCTTCTTACTGCTGCTCACATATTCCATCCTAACTAGGATCATTATTTTAATCAAAGACGACCTCTTTGCGTTTTCAGAACTAAGTACTTTTGAAGGGAAGGAGACACTCCCGTATTAAGGTCTGGATACTATTTACGGATTTTGTTTGCTTTCTGCTTTTGGACATCTGTTTTCATCTTTGGACAACTGACTTCAAAAAAAATAAAACAACAAAACAAACAAACAAAAAAGCTTTGGTTTTATGCAATTAAATACATGGTAGCTAACTAGCAGATGTTAAGGTAGTATGTGTATTTGCGGTTATCGCAAGAGATACTATGCCGTTCACAGGCCAAAGGCGTCGCTGTGATGAGCTAAGATGTCTTCACAGACTGAAGCTGTTGAGTCGTGTGTGGTAACTTCTGCATCAGTTGCACTTACTGATGGCTGGAAATTTCATGTCCATCTGGTTACAGTAAGAAATTGAAATATGCTGTTGTAAATCCGTAACAAATGCATGCAGCTAGTTACGGTTTCTTTCTACTTGTATGGGAGAACCAGCTAATTACTTGCAGATGATCCTGGAAGATCTTGTAGTTGTTAATTTGGTGGGAATATTCACTTATATAGTGTAATTTTTATGTTTGTGTCAGGAAACAAGGAGTAATGTTTAATGGCTGTAGTCCAGCACATTTGTTTCAACATCTGTGATAAGAAAATGAAGTCATTTTTGAGAGAAAGAACAGATCCATTAAACAGCAAACAAACCCAACTGATTTCCTTGGTGTATGGTTCTGGTTGCTGGTACCTCGGGCACAATGGGTGGGGTTTGGGTCTAGCTTGTCACCTGAATGTGGGTTGTCCCCTGGTCAGTGGTGATCCACCCATGGCAGTCAGAGGCACTATGGAGAGATTTAGCTCATCTTAAAGCTCGGCTCGCTTGCCCACAGGTAGGTGTCTAGGGCTGTCAGACAGCCTCCGACATGCGGGCGTCCGTGTGGACGCCTTCGGTCAGGCGAAGGAGAATTTGGGGCACTAATCTCTCTACATATTCCTTCTCAATTCACATTTTTCAAGTTATTTCATTCTTCATTTTCTGTGTTTTCCTGACTTGAAGCTTTCCTTGTCTTCTCTCACCTGCTGTATTTATGAACTTCCCTCTTGCAACTCCAAAATAGTGTCGTTAATCCAGCACCACTCTTAACCTTATGTATATCTCTGTCTTTTCTTGCCATGACTCTGCCTTTTCCCGTGGCTTTCAAAGACCTGACTTTAATACCAGGCTGCAAACAGTCCTTTCTCGCTTTCCCAAAAGCTGGTATTTTTCTGCCTTCAAATTGCTCCCTTGGGTTCAACCTGTAAGCAGCTCTAAGATTGCCATTTGATAGACTTCTTATATGTCCGTACTATGATTTTTCTATTTTCCCATCAGTAAGAATCTGTGAAAGCTGTGGTCTCTCGGGCCTGTTATTGATCAGGCGTTTTACATTCCCCATTCCCAACAAAAAGAATGTTGTTTTGTTTTGTTGGGGGTTTTTTATGGATGATAACTGTCTCTCTTGCTCTCGTAGATCCAGGCTTGCACAGGCAGCAGTTTTTCCTTCAGCGACCGTCGAACGTGGTGGCCATGGAAGGGAAGGATGCTGTTCTGGAGTGCTGCGTTTCTGGGTACCCCCCTCCCACCTTCACGTGGCTGCGAGGAGATGAAGTGCTCCCTGTCAGGTAGCTCAGTCCTTTGTGGGTCGCATCTCTAACGCTACGTTTCCTTGAGCAAAGTACAGGCAAGGCACTGAGTAATGATTTAAATTCAGTGGGGCAGACTTGGAGGCCGTGAGGTTTTCCTCCGAAATAATGATGAGACTAGACGTGTCTCTTAACCTGCTGCTATAATTCATCTCTGCACCGAATCCAAGGGTGGAAATTGGTCATAAATGTCACCTGGCTGGTATTTAAAATGGAAGCATAAAGCTATTAAGAGCAAAAATCACAGCGGAGAATTACTTACAGCATAATTTACTCTGTGTATTTTTTCTACATAGAGGTAGCACCTTAACACGTTGCGGACATGTGTTATCAATGTTTCAGGTCCAAAAAGTATTCGTTACTGGCTGGCAGTAACCTACTCATATCAAACGTGACTGACGATGATTCTGGGACATACACATGTGTAGTCACCTACAAAAACGAGAACAGCAGTGGCTCCGCAGAGCTGTCAGTGATGGGTGAGTACATGAACTGCGCCCACTTTGCTTTTCCAAGAACATTTTTAATTATTCCCTTTTCCAGAATGACTTAATTTTCAGAACTCCAAATAACTGCAAACTGTACAAGTCCCTTCCCTGCTTTGATCAGGTATTCACACCCATGGAAACCAAGTCCTGTAAATCTTTGAATAACTCCCCCGGTGCCTGGTAGCCTTGCTGTGGCCGAACATCTTATGGTATCGGATGCTAATTGCTACTGCCTTCTGTGCACGGTCCTTTCCCTTTATTTCTCCTTCCTGAAGCCTTATTTTTGGCAGTACAACGGATGTTCCTGTTGTGCACGATGTCAAGCACAGTGGGTTGAAAATCAGGTTTTGTAGCTGCTTTTTTTTGGGTCACGAACAGTCAATATGGTAAGATAAGAAAAATCAACGTATTTAGTGTCTTCTCACCAAATGAACAAAAGTCCAAGTAAATTCATCGAAGTCCTCACTCAGCAGTGGTGCTCTGAGGGTTCCCACTGTTAAATCTTATGAAAGCGCCCTCCCGACAGAACCTGCTTCCCCCACGCTCCTTCCTCATGGCAAATATTAATGGAATCCGAAATATGCTTAAACCTAATAGCCGTCTTTTTTCTTTTTTCATTATTTAAACCATTGAACAATAGCGGGCTACATTAGTGTTATTCAGTCAGATCTAAAGAACGGCATAGTTAATACTTAGTCAAACAATAACATATTTCAATGTGCTGTTCATTTTGCATTCTGGCTTTAAAGCTTATGCATGAAAAACACTTTCATTAGTGAATAGAGCCTTAATTTGGATTATAGGATATTCAATGCTTGTATAACAATATCCTTTTATCAAGCCATAATAAAATACAATAATTACTGGTGATGGAGGGTTCAGTTCTATTTCTTTAGGTACATTAATGTAATACATTGTTTTACTGGATAAAAATAAAAATGTGGCTTTGTAATTGTGGAAGTTCATTTGTTTTGGAATTGTTTTCATTTTAAGGAATCAAATATTGAAAAGGCAGGTAAGTTGTTGGGCAGTATACTTTATTTGCCTTACTGAAATATGTTGATTTCAAATCTAGCGTGCAGTAAATTACACTGATATTTCACCCCAACAATAGATTGCAGTATCTATTGGTAAGAGCAACTGTGGCTGCGGGATCGTTGTATGCCTTATTGCATAGATGGTTTCTGACCATGGAGTTCTCATGAAAATTAATGGGAGTTTTGCATCTTAAGTCCTTTACGTACCTTTTGAAAAATTTGTTCCCGTCTGCATTCAGTCTGTAACGCGTCTAGCTTTGGCTTCGTTATGCCTTCTGCTGTGAGTGTGCCATGTAGAAATTAAAGGTACATAAACTTTCATGCACGTTGAGAGGTATGTGACGGCAGTATGACACAACTGTAGGGATGAATACAAGATGATGAAAATCTCCAGGAGAGGATGACGACAGAATGCCAAGATAGTGCTAAGGATGAAACTAGACCGACACAAAGGTGAAAGATGCCACCTCTGCTGACTCTTTGCAGTCTCAAGGGGAAACCAAAACTGCATTGCCATGGCACAGTGCAACTGTATCGACCCTGTTGGTAGATCAGAGGTTTCTTTGGTAAAGTTTGTGTTCGCATATGGAATTCACAGATATGGAGCAGATGGAAAGAAAATGGAGCTGTAACTTAGGCACAGTATTGATGTACATTTCTTATTTTCATGAGTTAGATCACTCATTGGTGACAGACTTAACTGGAAATGAAACGTCGTGTTCAGGTATGTTTGTATTAATAACAGAAAATGTTCAAAGGATTCAAAAGAAATTACATGACTAAACTGGAGAGATGATGACAGCGATCCCCGATATCTGTCTTTCCAGAGCAATATACCAGGGCTACGAACTTGCTCAGAACCTGTTTGTTTGTTGAATCCATCCTTACCAGTAGGAAACTCTCAAATGCACTAAAGTTTCTCATGTAATCATTATATCTCATAAACAGAATAATTAATTGATAGTTTTATTTTCTTCTTTGGCTAGATACAAATGCAGATATTGCTGTGTTTCCTTAGAGTTAATATGCTTGTTTATTTAACAAACTGTAAATTGCCCATCAGTATTTTGTTGCAAGACTCACATTTTTTAATATTGATGTAATCCTTTAATTGTTAATGTATCTGTAGTGCGAAGAGGGATAAGTGAGACATTTGCAGTCTGAGTGCAAAAAAATTTAACAGTCCAATAATTATCTCCTCTGAAGTCTGAGTAGACAACATCAGATCAAAGTTAGTTACATCACATGGTACCAAGATGCTTTTGATCTTTTAAATAATGAGGCTATTTGCAAGAAACAGAGTGTGTTTCACAATGGAGTTCCTGTTAGTTCTTTTAAAGAGCTAAAAATAACCCCTTCTGTGTTGGACATAGGCCTAAAATTGCAAGAGGCGAATGAATTTGCAAGAAGAGAATGTATTTTGCTAAATTTTAATGTTGCGTTGTGGCCTTTTGGCAATATTTTAGCCACATCTCCCTGTGTAATGAAAATTAAAAGGTCCGGTGCAGGTTACCTAGTTACTGTATAAATCATCTGCGTACTCGGTAGCTTTAGAGAGCTTAGTGTTTAAACAAATGTTTCAAGATGATTAAATGTGTTAACCAGTGTCAGCTACAATTATTTTCTGTTTTCTGGCTTTCAGAAGTGGATTTTGGGCTTGTTCCCTTTTGGCCTCTGAAGGGTTTGGTTTTTTTTTATATAGCTTTTTTGTTTCGTGTCTTGTAAAGCGGGACTGAAAGTCTGCTTAGCTGTTTTAGCAAAGAACCCCCCTGCCCCAACTCCATAAGTGTTCTGGAAGTGAGATAAATCCAGAAGAAAGTTTTCCATACCCTCTGCCTACTTGTGGGATCTCACTCTGATTGCAGCCCGGTCTGGCGGTGGGATAAAACCCTGGGGTTTTGGGTCCTGGTAGAGATCTAGTTCTATAAATCCAGGTTTCTGTAGGTGGTCGTAACTGAACTGATAGATTTGCTTATATGCCATCATTCATCATTTCTTTTTCTTTCTGTTGAGTATTTGGACTATCCCTTATTTGGGTCAAAGACCAAACTATAGCTCTAATAGTGTTGGCGCGGCAGGAGAAGAGCATTGCTGCTTCTGAGGTTGAGAGTTTTGTCAACTATTCTTTGCATAATAATGCATATATTCAGAATTACACCATCAATGCCTTTGAATCAGGCAGCTATTTTTAAACGGATCAAGATTGAGGTAATATATTTTTTTTTTTATCTTCTCTTCCTAAAATGTCCCTTAAGGAGGACCAGAGAAGGGAACGGTTTACCAGTAG
Source organism: Aptenodytes forsteri (assembly GCF_000699145.1). Lineage (NCBI taxonomy): Eukaryota > Metazoa > Chordata > Aves > Sphenisciformes > Spheniscidae > Aptenodytes > Aptenodytes forsteri. The sequence goes on along the minus strand of NW_008794883.1, from coordinate 2,826,335 downwards.
TGTTGGGTCAGGAATGCTGGTTTGAGATAATTTTAGGTCATTGCCTAAAGTAAGAGAAAGTAGTAGCAAAAAGCAAAAAAAAAAAAAATCTGAAAGACAGTGTTTGCAGAAAAACACTGTTGCTAACTTTTACCGAGCATCCATATGTATAAGCTACAAATGACTGCAATTTGGAAGCATTTTTTTCTATGCAAATGCCGTTTACTAGGGAGTTTTTAATATGAAGTGGTTTTAGCACTAGTTTTGTTTGCCATTGCGGAAGAAAAGCTACATCAAAGGTAAGGCCACGTGAGACAAGTGGCTTATAAAATCACCTAGGTCTTTTTGACAAGAATGAACGATTGTAAGCACCGTGCATCTTGGTCAAATCAGTTTTACTTCTGACTCTGCTGCATAAATTCCTGTAGCAAAATGGTTATTCAGGGATCAAGGTCACGGAAAGCACTGAATAAAGCAGGCATGGATCACGTTGTTGTGTGTGAAGCACTTAGGTAGAGAGTAGTATTAAGAAGGAAGCCTGCATCACCATAACATGGTTTGACACAGCAATGAAAGCATGAAAAATGAGAAACCCTCTGATGTTTCTGTTGTGAGCGCTGCTTCAGCTGACCTTGCACAAACGCACTAGTCCTGAAATATTTACACAAGCAGTTATAGTCTACTGCTAATGTTAAAAGTCAAACCCAGTGATGTACCCTATTAGCATATATTCATTGAAACATAATTTCCAGAGCTATCCTATTGCCTGTAGAGAAGCAGGCGGATCCTCAGCGGATGGACATTGCAGCAGCTCTGCCGAAACTGGTGAACCCAAGAAAATTTGAGTAACCTGAGGTTCTGTTCCTCTGTGATCCCGCTCTGTGGGGTAAATCAAACTTGCTCGTGTCTTGCGATCTTGTTGAAGAAACGAAACACAGAATAGACTATTTAATTATCCTCTGCTCTGAGTTTGTAGTTCTTTATGGAACAGGGCATATGTATATGTGAGCTGGCGCAGTAATCTACAATAAATCTCATGATGGTTTACTTCAGGCAAAAATGAGACAAATGAACATAAAACCCAATCTCTCCCCAAAGCAAAGACTTGCCTCTCTTCCATTTGTTTTCCTGTTAAGTTTCAATACTGAAAAGTTTGGTGTAAACGGAAACATTGATGCCATTCATTATATTTCTTGCAGGTGTAACTTTGAGTCTGTGACGTAGCAACGTAGGTTTTCCATCCCTACAGCTCCTCTGTCAAGTCAAGCGGACAGAAGTGTCCAATGTGTTGTTCTTAAGCCCTTTCCCAGAAGGTTGATGGAGCTGAGGTATCTAGCTCTGAGATGAGAGAAAATTAATGGTTCTGTCACCTGAAAATATGAAAGTCAAATATTTAAATTAGGCTTTGGGAAGAGACTTCTTGATCAGGGTATCAATGTGGGACAGGCAACCCAAACTGTTGGAAATACTGGGTTTACTTGCTGAAATGTAACCAGGCTTTCGAAGATGAAGGTGCTGGACTAGATGGGTCAATAACTCTTTCTGTGTTCACTCCCCTTTATTTAGAGAATTTAAAAAATGTATTACCTAATCAATAGCATTCAATGGCTTCATAGAAGCCAGTTATATTTTCCATCCAGGAAAAATATATTTGGACAGTGTTTAAAATGAATTTTATGCAACTGAAGCTGAAATATTTCCCTTTGAAATCAGTTATCTACCGTTGCATTGCTAACGGGGAGCATGGTACGGTCGCACAGTGCTAAATACGAGTAGTTACAGTAAAATAATGTTGGGGGGGTACCCTCTAGCTGATCTCAAAACATTAGCTACTCCCTTCAAGGATTTTTTTTTTTATACTTAAGAAATTAAAAATCACAGTACTAGAACTGTGTAACCCTATGACAGAATTGATGAATTCTGTCACTAACAGGGGTCTCTGCTGGCATAAACAGTAAACTGCAAAGCACCGCGTAGTGCCACAGGTTTTCTGCGGTAAAGCTGGCTGAGCCCTGGCAGGTTTTTACTGTAAGTTCCTCTGTTTCTCTTGACCTCAGACTTGTTTTGCTTTCTGGAGTGGTGCAACTGAAAAGAGGAAAAACATAAGGGTGGCAACAGTTTCAAAGGGTGGTGGGGGGGAAAGGGACTGTCCTTGCTGAGAGCGGTGTGTGAAGAGTATTTTATTAATAGGACGCTTGAAGATGGGGTACAAGATAGCATATGCATAACTAAATGCCTGGAGCTGCTGCAGTCGTGCTGAGTCAGGGCAAGTATTGGAATCAGCAGAGTTTTGCAGAAATTTTTGCAGTTTTCTTTTACGTGTGAAGACGCTTGATGCTCTGATGGATTTTTTTTTTTTTTCTTTTAAATATATCTTAAACTACATAAAGCAGTGCAGCCAAGCGGTCCGAGCAGAATGACTGACTTATCGGGCATCCTCAATGAGTCAAGAAACTCATGTCATGACTGAATGCCCTTGAGGCAGACAAAATATTTGAGTAGGCATGAGTGCTGACATCTCTGCTGCAAATTTAAAGGTGATGAGATTATTTTTTTTTTCCCTTTTAAGCAGTGTTATGTTAATCTGTGGAGCTTCCTATCGGAGTATAGCTTTGGGACCAACAGATTTGTAGATTGAGTCAAGATTTGGTATTGTTTTATTGGATATGAGCACATTGAACAACATAGAAAATAGGATTTCAACAGTCTCTCTTCTATGTGTGTGGTTTTTATATATATAGACAGAAGATATATATATGTGTATCTATATTTATATATATTTTTGTGTGTGTGAACTTCAGGGTTGACGTAATCCTTTGTGGGAAGAAGCATCCAGTACTGGCGTACTGGCAGTGAGGCTGGACTGGAAAGAACAGGAGTCTGGGATTCCCATACAGTTATTTTTTTTCCAATCCTGTTTAATATCTTGTTTTGCTTTAGAGCAGTTATACTGGCTTGTACTGGCAGTGAGGCTGGACTGGAACGAACAGCAGTCTGATCTTTGCGAATTCCCATACAGTTATTTTTTTTCCAATCCTGTTTAATATCTTGTTTTGCTTTTAGAGCAGTTTGAAGAATTTGTTCTGAGTGATTTTCCTTTAAATGGAGTCTGTGAATAATGAGGTGAATGCCTACCCGCAGGTAAAGGGAAGCTCATCCTGGTAATGGTGTGCGATTGAAGGACAGTCAGCTAATTTTTATTGCCATGGATGGAATGGGAGTCGAGTGCCAAATTCAGACCATTCTGGAAATGTAATTCTTGTCAATGCATCAAGAGTATCAAATGCTTACTCAGCACCTGACACTTGTAGAAAGTACTCGAGTGAAACTCCAGTGTTGCCATTTTCTGCTAATGGTGTTTAAATTCAAGCCTATTAAAAATAAATATACCTACCGAGCTCTGTGATACCGATGCTCACTTGGCTGATCATAGGAAAATTGCTGTGTCTGGGTATGTTCTACAGGTTTATGTTTAAGGGAAAAAATATTCATACAGAAATCCCTTTGAATCCAAAGGCGAATGAATGTTGGAAAGTTAACTATACCAGGTCTGTGCATAGTCTGACTTTTAAACTTTTAATTGTGTGGATCAGCCTGCAATAGTTGCAGAGATACTCTGCCAAATAGCTTGTTAAAGAAGCTATTTTCTCTCTGACAAGGGAGCTTTTCTGCTGCCAGAAACATCGAGTGCGTTGGTGTGTTCATGTGCGGAGCCATCGTGGTGACCGCGGGCTGATTTCCTGTAGGGGCCACGGGGAGAGTAGTGCCGTGCACGGTCCTGCCCGTGTAACTCTTGAATATAGCATGGGACCAACGGAGATGTTCCCCATCCCAACAGGCGATGGCACAGTTTGCTGTCCCAGCTACCTACTTCAGCCATCTCTAACTTAACATCTATTTTGGCTCTAGGCTCTGTAGGGCTTTGCATAGATTTCGTAAGATTGGTTTTTGCTTATGGACAAAGGTGCTAAATGAGATTTAGAGAAGTGCCTAAATAACTTTGGGAGCCAAGTCTGACCCTGAGCAATACTGAGAAGCTCCTTACCCTTTGGAGATAGAAATCTTTGTTTTTTCTGTTTGCTTGCTTGCTGCTTGGTTTGTTTTTTTAAATACGACCTTGAGTAACATGCCAGGGGGAGCTGTGAATCTTGTGTGCAAACGTTACTGTTAACGTGGAGTCAGTGAAGTGTCTTTGGCATCAAAATGTGGGTTAGCTGTTGTGGGTCAGCTTGACCTTCAGTGAGGTTTGGGTGCTGAAGTGCCCGTTTGAGAATCTCCTTCGTAGGTCTAATGCACTTTTCAAAATTTTACCACCAAATATCTCCTTTTACCACTAAACATCCCCTTTAAAATTGTGTTGTACAGAAGGTTTTTGAACAGTGTTGATATGGAAAGCTCAAAGTGGAGGATGTGGGTCTTTTGCATTAGAGGTAGTGGGAAAAGCTTAGCTTCAGTGATAGGACTGAGCCATATATGACACCAGAAGACCTATAGCTGCTATTTCACCAACTTTTAATGTATATTGGTATTAAAAAAAAAAAACATATTTTCTTTATAAATTCTCTGTTTTTAAAAGCGCTAGCATTATTACTTTATAACTGTGTAATTGTTGCATTACACTAGTTACTGCATTTTGGTATTTACATTTAAGTATGAATTAAACCTCTCTTTTCTGAGCGTTAAACGGGATAAGAAAAACCACAACAAAACCCAGAGAAGAGGTCTATTTTCTTTCACTGTGCAGCTCCTCGGCAATGGCATCTGCTCTGTAGCATCCAGCTGCTTCTGTGAACATCTAATAATGACACTAGGAATCTTTCATAGTATGGTATTATAATTAATATATTAGCACGGTTTAGCACCATGCTCTTGCCAATAAGGGAGAGCATGTTATATGCTTTCCAAAAAAATGGAAAACGATAAGTAAAGACGACACAAATGAAATGAGAGTTTCCCCATATTGCTGGCCGGATTTGAGAAATAAAAACAACAGATGTCGACATACATTTTAAACAGCTTGTTTAAAACAAAATAAAACAAAACCCCAAAACCAACAAAGAAACAAAGCTTTTTTTTTTTTAAACGAAATGTTTTAAACAGAAGGCTTCCTCAGGGAGGAGTGGTTCCCCGTACTTAACCTGACCCTTGGCTGTTGAGCTCTGACTTTCTAGTTTGTTTCTTTGTCTCAGTGGAGAGAAGAGCTTACAGCTGGGTTACTTCTGAGAATAATCCTTTATCTCTTGTACTATAAATTGAGAACTGCATGAATATCTGTTGTAACAAGAGAAGTGGTTTCTTTTGCCCTTGGAGTGGTTTGCTGTCTGTTCCCGAGCTCTCCAGAGTACTTTCTGCAGCAAGGTGCTTGAGCGTAAGTCACCCTGGAACTTTCATAAGACAGTCAAAATATGCAGATCTCATTGCAAAGCACACTCATGTCGTTTAAAAATAAATCAGTAACTTCTGTGTCTGCATATTACAGCTTCTTTTAGTTTCCAAAGACGTGTGTGTAGTTTTAAGAACAGGTTGCACAGGCGGTTATCAGGCATGTGTAAATGAAAGCAGATCCTGCTAAGGGGCAGTGGGGTGGACTGTGACTTCTCAGGGTCCCTTCCAGCCTGATTTTCGTCATCCCTTTTATCGTTAGCAGAGTAGTTTTGTTGATGGAGGACAAAACCTTTTTTTTTTTCCTGAAATATCACATCTTTAAAATCAGAGTTAGGGCAGAGTTTCACAGGTAAGAGGAGACTTGTCATCACTGCGCTTACATGCCGTTGTGATTCCCTGTACTCTCTGTTTATAACATGAGATGAATGGCAGCGTTCATTAGACCTTTTTTTGTTCCCTTTGTCTTTTGGCTCTGGTTTGATTCAGTGTGACAAGAATGATTGGCCATCGGTTTGATTAATGGCTATAAAAGGTCCTAACTGAAATGAATGGTGAACTGCACTATGTTATGGAGTAGTTCCTGTTAAACTATGTAGTTAACACGAATTAACACAGCTGCTAAAATTCAATTATTAAACAAGAAGGCAGGAGAGTGTCCAAGACTGAAAAATTTGTTACTCTTAACGAAAGTATCTAGCGCTATTCCCATGACTTTTCCTAGCTTTTGCTGTTTTTCAGATTCCTAAAAGTGTTTTATGTTGGCTTCAGCGGTACGCTTACAGCTCGCTGGGAAAGTATTTACAGCTCACAGTAGTGGCGCTTTTTTCCTAGCTTTTTGCTGTTTTTCAGATTCCTAAAAGTGTGTTATGTTGGCTTCAGCGGTACGCTTACGGCTCGCTGGGAAGGTATTTATAGCTCACAGTAGTGGTGATCTGTTAAAACCACTTGGGACTTCGAGGCTACTCGGATTCAGCATATGAAGTACGTGTAGTCCAGTTGCGAGGGAGAGGCTCTCAAAAGACTTTTGAACAAATGGTTCTGATTAGTTTAACTGGAAAATATTGAACAGAGCGTAGAGCAGGCTTCCTACGAGGTGGCTGGGTTAATATGTACATTTATTAGCTTAGACAAACAGTTTGCTATGCCGGGGGAAAGAGCGAACTCAATTTAGACACTGGCTGCATCATCGTTCACAGGAACTGCATAAACAAGCTGGCACTGAATTCGCTATGACTGCTAAATAATTGCGGCTTTTGAAATAACAGGATTTCTTTTTTCCTGCTGCCCAAGGGAGATGTTCAACACAAGCACAAGTTCATTTTCATGAGTATATTTAGATATATAGTTACACAGTTAACAGAAAATCACTTTTGTTCTTCCTGTAATTCCGTATCTTATTGCAAAGTCTGACTATAACGTGGTCCTGGACTCCAGAAAAGCTGCTGAAGTGGCGAAGTTCTCCAGTGGAGAATGAATGCAGCCAGGCAGTGCGTGGTGATAGTATTTATTATATACACACAGAGGCACTTAAAATTTCGGTGAAATGCCAACTGCACTGAATATTAGCCCCAGCGGCAGCGTGATGTTGAGGATACCGACGGCATCACCCGAGCAAAGCTTGCTTTATCCTCAGCTATACAGCAGCTACAGGCATTTGAAACAACCACGGCCCATCAGGTGGGAAGGGCTAGGAACAGTAGAAGCACATTCAGTCAAAGCCAGATTTTAAAATATGCAGCGTTTCTAACATACTTTAAATAACTTTGACTTAAGTTCGTTTTGAAGGACTTGTATGGCTGACATCTATTTTTCTTTTTTTACTCCCTTTTAAACCTTGGAGAGGTGTATTAGGTATGCACAGCATGGGGTTTGTGAGCAACATTTTCTCACAACTTGCCTAATTAAAGCATAGCTGTAGGGCAATTAGACACAACCATGCGTGTTTTTAACCACCTTTTTATACATAAGAGAAGAAATCATGAAAACAAATTTGTTTTCATGGAGAATGTTTCTTCCAAATTAACTCGGAGGTTTGTAAACTGGAGTTGAACTGATACTTAAAAATGCTGGAGCTCATAATGTGTTGGCAGCGGTTGAGTTCAGTATCTTGTCACGGATGATACCCAAGAATTGAAGGCAAATCTGTGCAGGAGCTCCTCTTTTGGGCGCTTTGAACCTGAGCTCTGGATCAGAATGAACTTGAAGTAAAAGTTCACTGCGGGTGTTTATAAAACTGGACAGAGAGGCCAGCCTGAAAAAAATAAATGAGTGAATAAGCTTGCATATTTTGGTTCTCCATGAGTTTTGCAAAATTGTGAATGGAATGGCACAGACTGCTGAGATGTGTAGTGCTGAGATTCACACGGGGTTCAGGTTTGGGATAAAAGGACTTGACCCTCATTGCAGTGATGATAATCTGTCTGCGTGATTTTTTTTCTGGGAACTTTTGTAAATAGCCAGAACAAGAGAAGAGGAAAAATAATATAAATATTTCATTCAAACCATTGTCCTTATTTGCATACAATTTTGGGGAAGAAAGAAGAGAATTGAGATGGGGGGGAGCTCTTGTTGCAATTTTTAAGCTGTTTCCCTCTGGTCCTGGTAGACAGCCATGCACAGAAAGGAAAAGTACAGCAAAACCAGAAAATGCAGCTTTTCTTTGTGGTTCTGACCTGTTACTCATACCCTCTCTGGGTAGGACCGTACTGCTCTATCCATCATTGAGACCCTTGTCCAAGTGTCAAGCTATTTTTAAAATATTTATTTTAGCTGCCTCTTTCAAAGCAGAAAAGATCATTAGAAAAGATCGGCTGTTTGGCCAAGCTGGACTTCTGAAGGATGGGTAGAAGGAGGGAGGGGAAGGCTTGAGGATGGAAAAAAGCAAACCCACAGAGGTGAGGAAAGACCCACAGCGCTTTTGGGAACAGAAGGTCTGGTTTTTAGGTGGTGTCTGGGATGGAGCTGTGTCTCCTCTCAATATTTAGGGTATTTCTCAGGCTCCCAGCTCGTTGGCGTCATTCTGGAGCTGGAGGCCGAGGGGAACGTTAGCACACTGGCAGTTGGCCCATGAATCCAATCTTCCTTCCAAAAGAATGTCTTCAAAATAGGTCAGTCCAATAATCTGCATTTCTATTACTTTTTCCACCAAATTTGGCTTAGTAAATTGTGTGTCTGCAGCCCTGTTTACCAGAATGCAATTAGCACAGTCTTGCAGCACTGTGAGCTGGGCTCGGTTTTGTTAGGCTAATTTTCATTTCTTTAACTTTTGAACCTGCCTCTTCTAAATTGCTTATTGTACAAAAAATGAGTTGGACTTCTACTGCGTTGAGCTGCTGGAAATGTAGGTCTCCGCAAAACAGGATCTGTTTGAAGTCTGAAAATTAATCATTTATTAATAGGTGCATAATAAAATTGTATTAATTTCAGCTAATATCTTTTGTTCCAAACAGAGAAGTCTCAGAGGCTGCAGGTTGATTAAGTTAGCAGGGGGCCTGTGGCAACTTGTGTTTATTTTTCCTTCCGCTATCTTTAAATATTGGAAAAGTGTATTCATTCATGGTGCAGATGCTTTTGATACGTAAAGCAAGGAAAGTTTTAAAACTCAGTTATGTGAAATTGTCAAACGCTGTTGAGCGGTGTATCTTTTTTAAAACAGCGGTTTGAATATTTTTTCAATAGCTTTTTGCTCAGTTGGTTCGCTCTAGTCATCTTTTTTCCTTTCTTTTTCCTTTTTTTGTTTTTACGTTCCTACCCATGTATCATTTGCCTAAATCTTCAGTCTCTAGTTCACACTAATTTGCAACATGGGAGATTTCTTTGGTAATCTCTATGCACCAGCCCACGGACATCTATCTAGTAAATATGCTCTTTAATGTGAAGTTATTTCTTCTGTGACCTCTTCAAAATATTTAGTTATTTAACTTCCATTTTCCTGTTCCTCTCCCCACCGATTTGTACGGATTAACTGAAGAAGAGGTGGCTATTATGTGCAAAAAGTCTACTTTGTTGAAGATAACAGAAAATGATTCCCTTTAAAGAAAAAGGGAAGTAATCTTTTTTCTGTTGAATCAGGTTGTTAGGAAAAAGAATGTCATCCTGCAGGGTAGGAGAGGATATGGAGGTAACTGCCAGACCGAGCAGGCTCCTGCTGGACACCTCATGTGTCATCTGCTCCGAAAGGACTTTCTGAACTCCAAGGACGGCAGGAGAGGCAAAGCCCTTCAGGAGAAAGCTCGGCATTTCTTGCATGCAAATGCAGAGGATTGCAGGCCAGCAGCTTGTATACAGCTCTATCCAGACTGTCACTGTGCCTTGTAACTAGGGAAGCCACAACTCAGAAAATCTCTTTTCGGTGCCCACCTACAGAAATAATTTCTTGAGGGACCTTGGACAAGCCACTGCTCCCTGCTGTTTCCCCGTGTAAAAACCTGATGTCCTTTGAGAAGTGTAAGATGTGACTTATTTTGTGAGCCTGGATGCTGTAATAACTACTCTCTACTGATAAAACGATAAAAGAACTTGGTCATTTTCTTTTGCAGACAGTAGCTGTCTGGGGTGCAATAAGATGTGATCTTTGGGCCCTAGGCTGGAGCTGGAGGCTGCGGTGCTGCCCTGGTGTGAAGCGTTACGCAAATGCTGCTGGACTGCTGTCGAGGCCAAGCTCGTGTGTCGCAGGAAGGTTAGGAGAAGCATCTGAAAGATGCATTTAGGGAATAATTATAAAGATAGCGGGAGCTGGGCGAGAGCAGAGCCCTGGAAACCACCGAAAGATGAAATTTCAAGAGGAGGAGCATGGCCGACAGCGCTGGAAATCATTGACAAGATTTGTGGGCTAGAAATAGCTTCCACAGTCGCTTTTCAGCAACTGAAAATTAATATATCAAATTATTTAGGAAACGAAACGTTTTTCATATCAGACTGCCCGTATGATATTTTGAATGCTTGAAATGCTTTCCTGGATGTATCAGTTGATTTGCCTGGACCTTGCTCTGCTATTCCCAATGGAAGAGCTCTTCATATGGACTGACAAATACGAAGAGATTTAGCATTTTCCCAGTGAGGGTTTGGATTTTGTTTTATTTCTTAAACTTGCAACTGAAACCATAAAAACCATCTTCTAAAGCAAAAAAAAAAAATCAATTGTTTTAACGTAGGTGGCGTGGAGAATGTACGGGGGTAAGATGAGGATTAGCCGTTCCCCTCACCCTTCGGCTTTGGCTGGGAGGTATAATAGTTAAAACTTGATGCAGGTTACTAGTAATGGGACATCGCTATGGTCTTGCATCCAAACGCTATAATTTTGTAGCGGGTAGGAGGTAGGAACTGCTCTGCCTCTGTGGCCTTTCCTCGCGTGGTGCCAGCAGGTCCCCTGAAGGACTCGGGGCTGACCCTGCTTTGTGGGTGCTGGTTGTCGCTCAGCCTCGGGACAGTGGTGGGAAGCCTGCGAAGCTGCCTCGCTCTCCGTGAAAGGCTTTATTTAGCACCATAGACAAGCGCAAGTCATATCTGTAAAATAAAATCATCCTGTGAGCATGTTTATGCAAACCCTAGGGGACCGGTATACTAATATGTTACTACTGCTAAATGTAGATGGGGATAAGTGACTATTTTTTGTCTTTTCTGGTGGTGGTGGTTTTTGGGGCAGTGGAATGGCGGGATGTTGTTTAGGGTTTTTTGTCCCAGCGATGTTCCTTTAACAGCTAATACTGAGAAAACTCATTTTCTGTATTAGACTTGACTTTTAGCAGAGCCAGTTCAGATCTTTTTTGTATCTACTGTTGCATTTATTCAGAGTTCTCTCTTTAAGAGCCTTCATGTCCCGATTGATTAGTCGCTTTGCAAGGTGTCACAGTTTCGCTGCTCCCCAGCTATCTGTTGGGAGTTACTAACTGTGACCCGAAACCCCACGGGCTCAGCACCACTGGAACCATGGCCGGGTTAGCGCAGGGGGTGTCCACGTTCCTCTGTTTCCCGGTGACCTTCTAGCCATTCCCAGTGGAAACCCGAGGGGCATGGTTTGGCTAACTCACGAAAAGAGAAGATATTCTAAGGAAGTCATCTGAGAGAGATCACGCCACATCCCTATGGTTTTACACAACCAAAATATCCACGGAGATCAGCGGGAGCCTTGTTTGTATCAGACCTGCAAGGTCTGAATCTTTATCTTCAAAAGAGAGGGATAAAAACTCTGAGCAGCTTATACATGTGTGTGATAAGAGCATCTTTGTGAGGGGCTCTTGGATAAAAGCTCTTTTTCAGAGGAAACCGCTATCTAACGTAGTCTCTTTTCCCTTTTTCCTGCTTTTCTGTTTTCCCGTCGCCCTTCACATAGCATCCTCTTTGCATTCGCCTTTGGCCCTGGTAAGTTCTTTCCTAAAAGCAGAAATGATATTTATACAGCGTTTGTAATTAAGTCTGCTTTGTGTCTTTGTTGTGCCACATTATCTTCAAATGCATCATTGAATCCAATGTTGAATGTCTCTTTGGCTGCATATCTTTTTTTTTTTTTTTATGTGGGGCAGCAGACTGTTAACTTTGCTTCATCTGCATTCAAAACAAAATGAAACCGAGGAGGAAGAAGGAACAGCTCAGCCGAGGAGAGAAGGATTAGCAAGCAGGGCAGTGCTAAATCCTGAGGCTCATACTTTGCTCATCCCTGCACATCAGTTCTGCAACTCTAATAATATTTCACAGGACTGCTTCTCTCGGGTCCGCGGTGTCAATCAACTAGTAAATCAGAAGGAATGGGTCCTAGATGTTCTGGTTAGGGAGAGAAGAGACATCCCCACCTTATTCCCCCAGGGTTTAAGGACGATGAAGTGTCTTCCTTGTCTTCGGTGTGCAGATGGGGAAAGGGAAGATTTGGTTTTCTTCTTGCTGCCTTTCACTTCAGGGAGAGAAAAGGGGAATTACGCCCTGCATACGGACCTCTGCTGACCGCTCCTGGCTTCGGCTGGTGGGAGGATGGTGTTAACTAACTGGATCGTGTCTGGAGAAGCAAGAATTGCTTGTAGATTGTGTCTAGCGAAGCAAGAATGCAAATTGCCTAGGTGAATGGATATTTCAAACTTCTGATTTAGATTTAATGTTCCTATCCTTAGCGTATTGGATATAGAAAACTTGGGAGGAGTACTACAAATTTTTCCCTTATAGAACAGCGTTTTGTCCTTTCACTCTTAATACAAGTGATTGCCACGATATCTGGGCGTATAAAAACAAAGCATTATAGTATGTGGATGTCAAAAACAATACTTGAAAATTCATAAAGAAACCCTTTATTTTTTTTAATGCTTCATCTTTGGTTCAAGAACCTCAGCCTTTTATAACAAAATTAAACCTAATTAGCAAGTCCTTAACCTTTACAAAAAAAGATAATTACTTTTTTCTAAAATCATAATTATAAGGGCATATTCATTATTTGTGGATTTATTAGACCTGGAAAATACTTCTGCAATAACAAAGATGCAGAAAAAGTATTTTCTTAAGAGAGTTTTCTCACTTTTTTTTTTAAAGTTGAGCCTAGCAGAGCTGAGCGCTTTGCAGATCTTGTTCTCCAGTGTGTTCACACCTTGGAAAGGGCCCTTATTTTTAGGTTTTGTGATAGAAAATTCATCACTGCTTTAGCGGTAGAGATGCACACATGTATAACAGCATGCTTCTTGACACACCAGTGTGTCTGTCCTGCTTTTGTTAGTTCTGTGCTATTGCTACTATTGCAGTGATTTGTTTTGTATTTGTGGCTGTTGTTGCGTATAATAAAACAAAGAAAAATGCAGTTTAGCCCCCAGGTTTCTAGAGAGAGAAAAAAATCAGGAAGCTTTCTGAAATCTTCTTTTTTTTTTTTTTTTTTTTTGTTAAACAAGGAGCTGCTGAAAATATAATTTCAATTAGCAAGTTGACCAAAATAAATTTCACAGGTACCACGGTCATCTTCAATATTTTGCAGTAGTTTTCTTTATAAATCATGAGTGTACTGGAACTCTGCAGCATGTGCTGCTATTGAAAGGAATGCATGGAAACATCCGTCCTTTTATTTTATTAGCAAAAATAATATTAACAAAAGCTGGATTCGGATCGGAAGAGCTGCTCTAACAGGTTTGTGCAGTGGCCCCTTGTGCTGCATTGCAGCACTTCACTTTACATGCCTGGCTACCAGCTCTTGCTCCAGGTCAGTACAGGTTTCCCAAAGGTCCTGTGGGATATTTGCCCACATCTCAAATAATTTTGGATGTTACGGATGATGCTTGATGCCTGTGTCTAGATACGTGGTTCCCACCTTTATTCATCGGCAGAATTTTCCCCAAAATGATGCTTGTTGCATTGCCTCTCATTCACCTGCTGACACGGAAATGTGTGCCCTACCTGTGTGGGTCAGCCCCCCTGCCCAGGGTTGCAGTTTGAACACTGCACTTCGACCTGGACAACTGCAAAGTAATGATAGCTTCAAGGGAGAAGACATATAGACCCATATTTCCCTGCTCAGCTGTTCCCTCTTGGTCTGGAAATAGTAGAGAGCGAGCTGCAGGTAGCAGCCTGGCACTGCACCACGGCCACGGCTGGGGTACGGGTGCTGGCACGCAGGCGTTGAGCTCTGAAAAGGGATATGTATTTATATCCAGCACACCCTGTCTCATCCAGAAGGATAGCGTTAATTCTTCCAATGTCCTCGCTCCATCTGAAGGAGTGTCTAATCTAAGCAGACTGAACGCAGCTCATGTTCAACTAGGGTTATTAGCTAGCATATATGGTTTATATTCATCTAAATAAAGCTGCGTCATGCTGTTAAACCTCCATACAAACCATGTATCCAGGGCAAATAGAAATGGATTATAGCTAAAAACTTCTGCTGGAAGTTGGCAATCCAGGTAGATGGCAACTTAAAATATGTGATAAATCAAATGCTGGTATCGTAGCTTTGAAGTAGCTCTCTGTCTCGCTCCCTTTATATAGAGAAGAGGTTTAAATACTGTGGTTCCTAGAGCAAGTACTGAAAATGCCATTCACTCCCGAGGCAGCCTGGCCAGGCACCAGGAGGGTGCTCGGGGGTGGCACCCGCATTAGGGGTGTCCTGCAGAATGTGGCGTCACGTGAATCTGAGAGAAGGGGGTTCACCCCGTGCACCCCTGAAAAAGCTATTAAAATCTCCTTGGAAAGAAGGTAAAGGTTTTCTCATATTTACATTGGTGGAACAAGGGTTTCCAGTTCTCTGTGGGTTGGCTGAACTAGTGATGGGGAATTAAAATTACTAAGTTCCTGGAATGCAGGTGTCTGAGATTGCAGCTTTTAAGTTGTCTTTCAAATACTTGAATTGGGGTCGCACAAAAAAGACCAAAGTTCAATCCCTGAGAGGCAAATAAGGGCTGTGGTTGATCTTTTCTTTTTTTTTTTTCTTTTTTTTTTTCCTCTTTACCTGCCTGGAGTTTTGAGGTTTTAATTCATGTTACATTTTTTTTCTTTTTTTTTTTTTCCTCTTTACCTGCCTGGAGTTTTGAGGTTTTAATTCATGTTACATCCCATAAAGTGCAAAGCATTTCTAAGGATGACGAGTGTGGTAGCTTGCTGCATGTGGAAGTGTTCAGAGTAATAGAGGGAGTTGCACTTTGCTTTTGTTTACATCTGATTTAGGTACAGAATTAGGGTTTCAGGTATTTAATGTGTTGATCATATGTGGCCAGTTTTATGGGAAACCTGAAATATCAGCAAAACGCATGTGGATGTACGTGTCAACAGACTAACCCGCAGCAACGCACGTGCTTTTTAGATATTATGTAGTAACATTTCTATTAATTTCAGTTAAGTAACTGTTTTACACCTGCCAAATTTGTTTGAATGTAGCGCTGTCTAAAACCTTACTGAATCAAATGTTTAAAATCAATGAAAAAGCGACAAGATTGGTCATCCTTTGTAACAGAAATGTCAAACAGTGACCGAAGGACAAAACAGTTTAGAAGAAATGCAATGATAGGCAGTTTGTTAATATAAACACTTCAGTCTATCTCTGAACTAAATACCTTGGCTTTTCCAGCACTCAGGTTCAAAGGTCCATCTTGACTGTCAGGATTTTATGCTAATGAAGAAACAAATATCAACATGGTGTGAATTCTCGCTCGTCAGATTCCCATTTGAGTCCGAGACTGATCGAGGAGAGATTTCAGGCTCTCAAGCGTTGCTTTGTTGAATCTTTTTCTCCTCTTAATTTTTAAATCTTAATGCTGGCAGTTATCACTTTGTCATTCTCTTGACTAAAAAATACAGATGAACGTTGCTTCTGGATTTGAAACTAAAAATACTTTCCAGGCTGGGTGGGGGGGAGATGCCAGGAGAGCTCCAGGTACCCTGCGGAGGCAGGTGGAGAGTGGAAGCACCACCTCGATTACAAGCCCTCTTTTCCCTGGTTTGTCACTTCAGAGCATCCCAGCTGGAAATGTTTCCAAAATTGGCAGCTCTCATTAGCTGCTGGCACTGTTAATTCTTTGGGGTTTGGTTTTGGGCTTTTTACCCTCTTCAGTATTTGCCGGGGGAAAATCTGGTGGAAAACGAACTATCATCAAAAAGCGTAGAGGTGAAACAAAATTCAGAATGAGACCTGCAAGTACGAATTTAGATACCTAGTAAGCAGTGCACACCAGGATCTGAACCATCTCTTATTCTCTGCGCAAATCTGCATTAGAAAGGGTTTTAGAGTGAAACACTTGTTTTCCAGCTATTCAGGAAGTGATAAACAGCACTGTGAATATTTCCATGGGCTCGTCTGTGCTTTAAAGTGGGATGCTGTCAGCGTGTGTAACACATTGTTATACGCTGTAGGTCTGCGTGTTGGTTAAATTTAGTATTTTGGTGCTTCCTTTGTAGGATTTTGCCTGGGACAAATGTAATCGATACCTATGGGTGTCTTGACTTTTATTTCTTAGCTTGGCAGTAAATCCTCTAGTTTTTTGGCGTATGGGACTTTTGCCACTCCTCTGTTTCTTCAGGGACCACTTCTATAAACGCGACATCGTCTCCGTGTCGTGGAGGGAGGTAGGCAGGGTTTGTCGGTGTGAGGGTTTCCCCCGGGTGTATGATGGGCAGGGGTTTATTTCGAGTTGCGGTTGTAGAGTTTGTTAGAGGTAGCTGGGCAGTTGGGACTGCGCTGTCAGAAATAGGCACTTCAAGAGCGCTTCACATGTCATTATTATAAATTTGAGTGTGACTCTTACCTTTTAAGTACACTAACTCAGCAGGACACATCTGAACTTCCCAACTTTACAGAATTGATGCAAGAGGGAAAAAGAAAATTAGGGAATATCCAGCACAACTTCTTGTCAATGCAGGTTTGTGGATTCTTAACCGAAAACTTAATTTGCCAAAGATTAGTTGTAGATCTTGGCTGGTGAAAAGGCTTTGAGAATTTTTAAGATGCCAAGCTCAAGCACACAGACCAAAGGGTATTATATTGCATCTTCTGAAAGTAAAAGAAACAGCAATTAATATAAGTAATTGTTGGGGTGGGAGGCGTGTATGGTGTTTGGGCGTGTGGGGGTGTGTGCGTATGTATGCACGGAGCCAGCTGGGATTCTGCCCATTATTTATTGGGTCATGCGTAGTCTTTCCAGATCCTGCTTTAATGGGAAAGTTCAGAGCAGTGACATAACTGTGTAATACACAGAATACTATTAAAAATATAGATTTCAAATGTTCTGAAAGGAACCTTATTGCAGCATCTGTAGTTGGTTTTATTAAAAGCAGTTTAAATTCCCCTGCCTGGAGCAGTTTGGAATTACAGAGATGGGCTGCAGAAATTTACATTTTAATTGAGGCAGAAGACAAAATAGGGCACGGCACAGCATTCACACATTATGAGAAAGAATAAATAAGATATGTATCAGCTGGGAGAAAAGAAATGACTGGTCGTTTTTCACTGCCTCCTGCGCTATGTTTTCTAACAGCGCAATGAGCAATACCGGGCTTGTTTTGTTTGCTCTATATCAAATCGCAGCAACTAAAGCTACACCTATTGAGCAAGTTTTTTATTTAAAGCACATCGTAAGACTGTAAGTATTCTTTTGAAAAACACCACCAGGGACCCAGCAAACAGTACAGGCTTGTCTGTGATCTGTCCACCGATTCATTTGAAAGCAGGAGGCTAAGAGTAGCTTCTTGTATGGTTTGCGCGGTCTGGGCAATTAACTGTAATTTTTGAGGTCTGGTTTTTAAAATGTCCATTCTACAAAAGGCCACTCTGATGCCAATGGGAGCTGGTGCCTGGGTAAGTATGGTTGGGTTTGTGTTGGACTTGTTTTGGATCATGAGGATGTTTTTCATGGTAGCTGGAGAAGAAACTGTACTGTTTCCACTGATGACTTTTTAAAAACTCCACTGACGATTCATTATGTTTAATGTTACTGCCAGCACGATAGTAGAGCCTAGAAATAGTACCTGAGAGTAATGGCCTGTTATACTCTATATGATATATATGTGAAAAATAACCTGATGCAATCTAAACGGTTTGTCATTCAGACCGAGGAGGTAAAAGCTAGGGAAAAAAACACGGGCTTTGGGTAGTGGTGCCAGAACCCGGCTCTCCTGATGCCGCTGCAGCGGCTTTCCCTTGAGCAGGAAGGTCTTCCCTCAGCTTGCACTATTATTTTGAATCAATTGACAAAGCATTATTGCTTGGACTTTCTTTTTAAAGATATCTTAAGGTGCTCTTTTTATTGGTTTCAGCTGTTCAGATTCTTGGATTTTAATATTAAAGCATAAACTTAGTGGACCTACTGTGTTTTTGTACAATCCATGCAAACTGTCCCCTGTTTGGCGGACCCCTTAGGGCGCTCTCGTAATAGTAACCTCTGCAGAGAAGCAGATAACATACTAGTCTAACAGGCAATGTCCAGGGTTTTATTTCTTGCTATCTGGCGAAGAATAAAAGGTGGTCAAACACTTCCAAAAAGCCCACCAAGTTCTCCCCTTCTCCAAACAAAAAAGCAGTTTCTACCCATGGGTGGTGTTACGGCTTCTGACCCCATGGAAACCTCTCTGCAGGCCTCCTTAGCAGGACAGCACAAGCCATGGGGCAAAGCGATAGAAACCGCGGATGAACAACCCATCTTGGGTCCCAGCTGTTTGGCTGCAACACTCTTAATTCTTGATTGGCAAAGCTGGGACTCTAGGAGGTCCAGTTGGTTATAATTTCATTGGATCATTAAAGAAAGAGAAAATGAGGATCTGGAAGGGACTCCTGTTGCTTTTGGTTGGATGACTACTTTCTCCTACAAAAACAGTTAGAGGTCCACTCCTGTCCACCAGTGTGGGAATAAAGACAAACTTGTGAGACTGGAGAGCCTTCCAGCTCTGGTATGCGACGTGTGCCATGCAGGAGAATGGAAGGCATAAGCAGGGACTGTCATTAACACGTTCCCGAGTTTCTAAATTGCAGAAGGCGTATCAGGCTGAAGCAGAGAATTATCTAGACGCCCTGGAGGAACCGATGCAAGCGTCGGCAGTGTATGGCGTGGATCAGCTCCTCTTTCCCCAGAAGAGGAGGGAATCGTGCAAACAGGACTATGTTGTCACTGTGGATGAAACTGAATGTGTTGAATGTCGGTCCCCTGCCACATGGATACATGGCACAGCATGCGCATTTTCTGCGCTGCTCTTGAGAAGGAAACGAACAGATGAAGGCTCGAGAAGCTGGCAAATAATTTCCACCGTGTTTGTATTCCTAATGGGTGCCCTAGAAATGACTAGATCTTACTCTTTCGGATCAGTGGGAGTGCTATATTAAAAATAAACTAAAAAAAAAAAAAAAAAAAAATTGGCAACCCCAGAGATTTTTCTTCTAATCCACCAGGTAGATTATTTTTTCCCTCTTCCAAAAAAAAGCCTATGGGGGGGGAATCATGTCCTACATATTTGTCTTGAAAGGATTATTTCTTTGTGATTAAAAAAAAATAATAATTTTCCTACTTTTAAACCCCCGAGTTCTGACCTTCATTGTCTTTGATCTAAACAGCTAATCCAGGGGGAATTTAATTTTGATGTGGTTTCAAAATTTGGCTTCCTGCTGATTTTTAAGTGGTTAGTGTGAAACATAACCAAATCTCCAGCAGTATGGTGCTAATTAACATTATCTGAACATGCTTTTTCCTTCAGTTAAGCCCAAAGGCAGCAGCCAAATCCAAAGGCAATTGTCCAAGCCACTTACCTAGGTCATTGCTCGGGCTGCGTTATTCTTGTCTTTGTTTAATTACAATGAGTTGTCTCCATCTTTCAAATTAAATTACCTCCAGCGTTCTGCACAATGATGTCCCCATCTGCATTGTTCGTCCTCAAAATATGCTACTTTGTCCCTTTGTTGCAATAAAGGCGCCAGGGCATTCAGTTATTTTCTGTAATTCTTCTCTTTCTGTCATCTCGCATACGTTTCAAAACACTTCCAGCCTCTGTGACTTCAGCTCCTACTTGCAAAAGTATTTCCTTTGTGGAAGTTGGAAAAGTAAACTCAGGGTGTCACAGCGAGTTCAGTTCCTTGAATAACTTCAATCTTTTATTGATAGATTTATTGTTTTACATTTCCCTTTATTCTCACCTCGTCTTTCTCTGCTTTACAAATTAGTAGTTCTTTGGGTTAGGACAAACCGAGTATAAAACCATGCTAACAAAGAGGTGAGTCAAGACTGAATTTGAGTTTGAATCTTGTTTTAAGCTGTATTGGTATTTATTGTTCAGTCGCTGCTATGAGTGTAGTATATGTTCTTTTCCCTTTGGGGTAAAACAAAGCAAGAAGGTTTCGAAGCACGGATTTTTAGTGGTTCGTCTTTTTTTTTTTTAATTTTAAGTGATCTAGTGGTTCCTTTTTCGTCTCACATTTCTTGCAAGACATCTATTCTTCTTTTGGCTTCTTTGCACTTACGCAGTATGGTTAGTTTTATCGAATGACTACTTAGAGTCCTATCTAAGCGGCCAGATAATCTGGTCCTGCTGTAAGTAATACCAGGATCTTCTCTGGGGCGAATGCTCCTTTAAAAGATACCAGCTCTGACTTTGTTGTTGCTTTAAATCTTCTATTTGTTACTTTCCTTTACTGTGAAAGATTTGTCCTAACATCACAGTATAAGGGAAAGATTTGTTAATACGTTGAATTAAAGTATTATATGTCCCCAAGGATAGGTGTCTTGCCTCATCTGGCTTGATAAGGAATGATTAAAAATAAATGTTTCTAGAGCCAAACGTAATTGTTTTGTGGTATGTACTAGGGAACACAGAAGTTAACAGAAAGGAATAGCGTGAGACTGGATGGAGCAGATAAAGATACGATGTCTGTAGTCTAGTTTTTCATCCTTTTAAGCGATTCTCTTCCTTCCTTTGAGAGATTGCGTATTGAGTCTGAAAAACGGGGAATTTCTTGATCAGACATGCTGGAGAAGTTTTTGAAAACTTGTGAAGTAGCTTCAGTCTTAAGGTTAAAAGGGGACAAACACCATGATGGCAACATTTGGGCAATAGCTGACAGTTTACAACCTGATGCGCTGTCAACCTGATGGACCGTGTTGTCAGAGCAGGTGGAGGCTGGAGGTTTCTTCGCTTCTGGGGTGGACATGGGCTAAACAGCTAGGTCGTGTCTTGTCGTGGTGGTGTGCTGTGGGGGACTGTAGAGTTGCCTTAGCCTTTGGGACAGAACACAGATCTCCACTGGGAATAAATCAAACAACTTGTGCTGATGGGTGCAACGTGAAACAAATCTGTGAGCCGACTTTTGGGAAGGTAGCAGTCCTCGTACTCCTGTGGATAGGGACATTGGAGTTACGCTTGACCTATCTTTGTGGGACAGCAAAGAAAATTAGTGTTTACAGTCTAGTTTGCATAGCATCAAGTGACAAATTGTGATCTAGTTCAGCATCTGGATCAATGATGGCACAGAAATTGCTGGTTAGAGCAATCAACATATTGCTTATGTATGACATGACTTCAAATTGAAATTCTGCCTATGACATGTTGTCAGGGCTTGTCTACATTTTAACGTATGAAATGAAAATCTATTGCTGCCTCATTCTAGGAATTCACAGGAAAATCGATGGGAATTTTTGAGCTGTGCTGCCTGTTCGTTTCCTAAATATGCATCTAGATTCTTATAAGCATTACAAAAGAGCAAAGAGTGTCAAGAAAGAAAATTTTTCAGTGTCTATGGGTGATTTTACTCGCATGAAAACTACTCCTTTCAAAATGACTGTTATGCTGTATGAATTTATGAAAGGTACTCGCGATGTTCCAGCTGAGGGGATGTTACGTCCCTTCGTGTTGAGACCTAATACTGACAAAACGATTCTTATGACTTACGTGTTATATTGGATAATATACCCAAGAGAAGGGTATTTGTCTTTGCAAGCTCTTTGATATTGCAAGATGAGGTTTTGGGTTTGACTCGAGCTGGAGTTATTCCTGAATGGTCAGAATAGCATTCCTACAGTGTTCCTAGCATTTTGTTTGCTTAATTTTTTCTCTGCTTCCAAGAGAGTAATGCTCTCTGCAAACATGCTCAAATTCTAGACAAAGCTAAAAACAAGGGCATATGTTTTGGTTTAAAAACACGTCCTGGATGTTGGATTTGAGCTTTTAGCAGCCTTTTGTTTTTCAGTTGATGTTATTGGGTTTTTTCTTTTGTTTTATTTTTCTTCTAGGGAATAGCTGTAGTACACCACTGGGGGAAGAGATAATATGGATGTATTTTCTTTTTTTTCCATCAGTGTATCTTTTCTGTAAGCTCATGTTTGCTAGAATTACTGAAGAATAAAACGTTTGGTCTGTACCACACTGCCTACCTTAAACTTTATCCGGCAACATATTTTACTCCACTTTCTTACAGAATAATTTTGTCAGAATATGAAGATGGTATCTTGGCATCTACAGCTCGGGGTCAGTTTAGTATCCCTTACTTATTCTGATGTATCAGAATTTATTCGTTGTATGCTATTTTCTTGCTAAAGCTGTAGACATCCTCTTAGAAAGCAAAGCCTAAATCATTCAGGAATTCAGACATGTCAGTAACTTTTATGTTTTCAGAGTGCTGCAGAGCCACATGTTAAATGACAGCAAGCACCAGCTACTCTGCTCTTCTGACAGCGCCTTTAGTCTTTTCAAGAGAAAAGCACGTTTCCCTCATGAGCAGAAGTAGTGAGTGCTGACATGGGCCCCAGGTGCTCCGGAGGACTTGATAACTTCTCCTCTGTTGGGGTTTGATCTCATGGATAATTTGTAGGGAACTCCTGTTTGATAACAGGTATGGGAATGAGTTTTGACATGCAGCCTGGGCTGTCAGCGTAGGCACAGACGGTGTTGCACGGGAGGTTGTGTTGGAACCCGGGATGAGCAGGCACCTGAGTTTCCTGATGTTTCCCTGCAGAGGAGCAGGTCGCTTTGGCCCTGCTCTCGCCTTATTTCTGTTTCAGCCACCTGAAGTCCAGGAAGAGAAAAGGGAGTAATATGCAACAGTCCGTGCAGTCGCTGAAAGCAGAAACAACTCCGTTATAATTTTTTTTTTTTGTTGCGTGTGTGTCTGGATGTGGTGAGCTTCTTTCTTAGCACTGCAGTTGATCTTCCATCCTGTGAAAAACTTAGGCTCAGTTTTATCCTCTGCATATTCCTGTGCATACCTGGAGAATTTTGGTCATGTATATGCAAAAATCGCCTCTGTTCATCTATGATCTGCAAAAAAACCCTCCTACTTGTAATTTATTTAAGCCATTTTTCCCAAAATTTGGCCTCTGTGGCTCTTACTGCAAGCTTTCTGTTTCTCTTATCTCCCTGAAGGCTGGAGACAATGCTTTTAGGTTTCCAGACCTTTCCAATCAGTTGCATTTCTCTTGTTCTAACATGTGAAAGGTGAAAAAATGTCTCAAAAAACCCCCACCCAAAAACCTGCCTGCCAAACAGGACAATAAGCCCGTGCCTTATTTTCTTTTGTGTCATTTGTTGACTTTTCCTTTGAGTCCATATCAGGGATTTATTGAAGAAATGATCAAATAAAAGGTCTAAGCTGCTGCTATTTTCTATTTCCTGTATTTTGCTTTCACACGTTTTTATCCGAGTGTGCTTAGTATATAAAGACTATGGAGGAGTATGTTTTAAGGCTAAAAAAAATAGTGAAGACTAACATTCAGCACCTGACTGTCAAGCAAGTGCTGTATTTTAGGCTGGGATTTAGCTTGCTCTCACTCATGGGGCGTGCTTCCTATAGCTTGTACTGTGATGCGTTTTCCAATAGGCCACTGATAACCAGTGCCTCTGTTTCAGAGAGGAAAAATATTCATTGAAACTCTTCTGGATATTTTGTAATATTCTGTTTAGTTTTCTCTCTTTTATTTAAATTAAAGTTCTACAGAAAAAGAATAAAAGCTTCTTTTGGATGTCACAGTGATCTGGATAGATGGAAAACAGCTATCATCAGTTAGAATTCAAGTCAATCTCAATATTTCTTTTTCCCTTTAGAGTAAATAATTATGATCTCTTAAAAAAATAAAACAAGAAATCATGGATCTTTTATAAATAAATGGAAATTCTGGGTCTGTGCGTCTTGAGAGTTCCGTTACTTTGAATGGGAGCCACTCCGAATCTTGAGTTTGAGTCTAATCCAGTAACAGACTTAGATGCTGTCCAGCTGAAAACGAGCTTTTAGGGCTCTTAGGTGAATCTTACTGGTGTTAAACATTTTCTTTCAAATATAGCCATGATTTTTACTTGTTTTACAGAGCTCAGACTTTGACCTGTGCTTTTTTGGAGATAACTGGTTCCTTCCCAGTTGAAAGCAGAGGGTTGAAAGAAGTATACATTGTGTTCAGAGTGTAAGCTTTAACTTCAGTAATAAAAGTTTTACCCTCAAGTAAATGTAAATTAACCATCTCTTGTTCTGCTAGTTCATCGTTGAGAAATCGGTGCTCTAGTGCATTTTGTCATTGTCATGAAAGTGTAGAGCGTTCAGCTAAATAGTGACTGACAGCTCTGCAACACACTGAGAAAGTCTTAGATCATGCTTCATCATGAGGAAAAGACAATGTATCTTTACTATATCAACTTACAAATTTAGGGCCGGGGTCAGTTGTTTACTTTGGATGCTCAAGTTGGAGATCAGACGGCCTGAACTAGGGATTCCTGCTGTGCCCTGAGCTGCGATGCATTTTACCGTGCAAATATTCAGGTATCTTTTGGCTCTAACATACAACCGAGCAAGACAGATACAGGATAAGGAATTGAAGGACAGCTGTAAATATATTCATGTCCTTTTTTACCAGTGATGTCCAGGGTACATCCTTTTTCTTCAAAGGGAAGAAAATTTCAGTCTGATAAAAATGTAAAACGTTTTTGTTTTTAAAATGTGTACGTTAATTAAAGCTTTCCAGGAATGAGAACGTGCAACCCATTAACCTTCCTTTTTTGGTAGTTTTGATGAAGAATTTAGTATCATGATATAATGCCAGAAGAGCGTGTGGCCAAAGATTCCCAGTGTAGGTTTGGGCTCTTCCCAGAAAGGGCGAGAGTCTGAGTAGCGGCCAAAATTGTCTCGGATTGGGAGTTCTCGTGGAGGTACACGAAGAGAGGAGGTAAGTATTCCCTTTTGAAAAAAGCGTTCTCCTTGTGCATGATTGTCTTGGGAAAAATAGCGTCTCCTTAACCTTCATATAGGCAGCATTTCTCCTTCTCAGTGTATTTAATTCTTCTTAAAACATACAGTCTTTTTCCCCAGTGACCTACAGCTATTAATGGCAAGAGGGAAATTTTTGTCCCAGAAGGATAAGCAAGGCAGGATGCTATAGAATAGTAGGAGGATGGTTTAATTTTATACACGTATATATTAAAAATCTTTAATTGGTGTTCTGGTTTTGTAAAGATGCTATAAAGTTATCCATGTTGCATGCATAAATAAATTTATTTTTACATATTGTGATAGTTGTAGCTATAATAATTATAGCCCTGTTGCATTTATAATTCTCAATGAGTTTTTTTATTCTTAGTAGTCATATTATTATTCTTATTAATAGAATTGCTCTTTGGGGGGGGAAAAAAAGACTAATTTGCAGACTGAGTGACTTGTCTTAATGACTGCCATCAGTCTAAAGCTGCCAGTATGCATTTATCTCCATTTCCCCCCATATTTATTCTTTTTGAATAGTAATTTCCTTTTTATTTATGTCCATCATTGATGGATTTAATTCCTAATGTACTCGCGTACGGGAAGGCTGCATACATTCACCCTGCACCTGAACAGTGTGATTTTTCTTGTTTGTCATGACATTTTACCTCTGGTTTGAAAGACGGGCATATGGCTCCTTTCAGGAGTGAACCGAAGTGGTGTAGAGATCCATATAGTCAGTAGCGCTGATAGAGGGGACAGCCAGCCCCCGCCTCATATCAATGTGCGTGCGCTCTACCCAAGCAGCTTATTCTGATTTAGATCATGGCAAGCCCAGCCTTAATCTGCTGCACTACATAATAACAGAGGGACTACAGCTCATTGCTGTGAGGAGCTCAAGTGTAGAGATTAAACTCATGTCCATACTGACGGCGCACCCATGCGCTGTTCCCCTCTTGCACAAGGCACGCGTTTTAATGTGTCAGAGCTACTATTATCTGTTCATTCCAGCTGAGAGCCCAAGAAAAGACTTGTTAGACACAGCAAAGAAAAAAAGACATTTATTGTTCAAAAAAATAATTGTATTGCCATGGGTGGTTTATGATTTGTATGACAGATGCATACGTGTGAGGGTGTGTGCGAGGGAATGAGACTTTGAAACCACTCCGTAACCCAGGGTTCATTTAAGACGGTTACAGATCTGAAATCGCTGCCAGTAGGCAGCGAGCTGGTGAAAAGCCGAGATCTCGGCCTTTGGAGCCTGTATTTGAAACTTGGATGTAGAAACCAAGACGACACAAGATGAATATGTGTGGTGCTGGACTTGATATTTATCTAAAAATACATTAAAATTGATGTTCTCGGAAACTCCAGTCCAAAACTGTGCTATAATAAATCAGCTTTCCCAAGGGTTTTCCTTGGCATTGTGAGAGCCCCTAGACAGTCATTTGCTTTTACTAGAAATGCTCCAAATAATCATTAGTTTAATATTTGACTGTTGAAAGAAAGCCATCAATAAACGATTGGAAAGGCTGTTAAACAGAAAGGGCCAAGGCCGACGGGTCTGTTTTGCAGGAGCTGGGTCCGGGGCTCACACTCGTGATGCAGGAGGCGAAACCACGGAAATCCCAACTTTCTTTTACACAGTTAATTGTGGTAAGCAGAGTACCTGCAACTGTTTTGGCTATTTTACCGTACTGTAAACCCGCTAGATTTTTTCAAGATAAAAGATGACGCTTGATATTAAAACATAATTTCCTGCATTATTTATGTGTAAATTAATGCCTTTCTCTTTCAATGAGTACTGACAATACTTGCGGAATGGATTGTCAGTGGCAGACTCCGTTATCTTTATCAAGGACGTGTCTCATAAACATATGGAAATTTAAGGTCAGGCAAAGCATTTAATCTGACTTTCTGCATAGCTCAGATCATGGTACTTCCATTAAGTGATTCTGTGTCAAACGCACTTCTGAAGGGGTTAGAATAAACTTGTTAGATAACCTGGCTTGAATAAGCCATGTCACGAGAATCCCCTCCCCTCTGTATGTAAGCTGGCATGAAAGCTGATAACTCACACTTAAAAATAAGACCTACGCTTTATGGTCCACATTAACCATTAGCACTTGAATATTTATTCTTTATTGATCGTGGTTTCTAACTCTATGAAAAAAAATAACCTTTTCCTACTTCATTTTTTTGCTTAAAAGAAGAAAAGGGCTAGCAGAGCTGTCTTACTATTTTTTTTTTTTTAAAAGAAGTTAGCCTGGAGTTATGCAAACCCACAGAATCCCACTTGTATTGGCTTGCTTTCTAGTCAAACCATTTTGCCTCTTTCTGTTAATTTATTGAGTATTTTTAAAGTTTAACAAAGGATTTCTGTTTCAACCTTGACATGCCTTTTGCGAATATCTAGTACAGTGAGTAGTTTCACAGTCCATTGCAGTCGTCTTCAAAAGATAAAGGTTGTGAAAGAAACGCAGTGTCTGTTTCAGCTCATCTTTTCTGGTGGCCATCCAAAGCTTGTTGAATGGAAGAGACTGTTTCGTGTAGAGATATAAACAGAAACTGGTTTGGTGAAGGAGGGCAGTAAGTTCTCGCTGCTTTTGTGCCGAGGGCTTTTTTGTTGTTGTTCATATGGGTTTATTTAAAAAAAAAAAAAAGGGGGGGTGTGTGCAAAAAAAAGCTAGGATTCCGTAGAAAGAGGATTTTCAAGATGTCCCTGCTGCCGGTAGGCACAGTCAGGAGATGGTTCTGTTGGAAGAGGATGGGCTCAGCCCCAGCAAACAGCAAGAGAGAGATGGTGGTTTTCTTCTGAAAATGCTCTGTGGTGATCCAAATACAGGAGAACCAAGGAAAAAAAGCAGCAGAAAAGGGGCTGAGAGGAATGTCTTTTGTCTGAGAGAAAGCATGATTCTTTGCTTTACATTTCTTCCAGGGTCTGCCTTTGAAAAAGTCTAAATCTATCCCCCCTTCCCTCTGTACCCCCCCAACTGTATCTCAGGCAGACAGGCTGAACGCATGAAGACGAATTTCATGGGAAGTTCAAACACTCAAAAATTATAATTATGGCCATCATGACCACGCTAATAAATTTTGCACTGTTATTTGCTAGGGTTAATTAACTTCTGCACAAATCTGAGGGAAAGAAATGATACTTGTGAATAATAATCTTGTTTGTGGGAAGATACTGAAATATAGATCTTGGTGTCATGCAGCCAAAAAAAACCCCAGCAAAAAACCCAACAAACAAAAAACCCCCAAAACCCCAGCAAAAAACCCAACAAACAAACCCCTACCAAAAACACAAAACAAAGGAAAAAATCTCTCTGTCCGTAGAAAGACAAATTTCCTTGTAGAGTGATGCCTGTTCCTAATGACCAATGGCTACACCACAAATGAACGCTGGTCAGCAGGAGGCAGAACAGAGGCTGTTTCAAGTGTGGCAAAGATGTTAGCACCTGAAGATAAAAAGACTGGAGCATCGGACACAATAATCTCACTGCTGTTAGAATTCAGTAAACATCCAGAAATGAGGAGGAAAAAGGCCTTTATGCTATTATATGCCTATCTCTGTTTACACCTGTTATTTAGAAAGGTGACATGTTTGGATGGAAAATGCCAGAAGGGCGCTAGCAACAGAGGAATGAAAGCTTTTTGTCTCAGGGCTCCCTGGCACTTGCTGTACATCTTAAGTCCTGCTCAAAGCAGCAAACAGGTTTAAAGCACTCTGTGGCTGGTTGCTATTCCTCTGTAAAGTGGGTTTGGTGACTCAGAAGGTCATCATTGCTTTCATAAGGTCTGCTGCAGTTAGGCATGAACATTCCTCGTGGCAATGAAGGAAGCAAAGCTATGTGGGTGCTGTCCCATCCTGCAGCTGTGTGGTGGACCCGCTGGGCAGGGATGGAGGCTGCATTGGGTGAGGTGGGGCATTGTTATGCTCTCTCTTCTCCTGTGTTGGGTTTGCTCTGCCTCTAAAAAAAAAAAAAACAAACCAAAAAACCTTGCAAGTTGTGGCTGGCAGCCCAGCAAAAGGACAAAAGCTGTCCTTTGCCCAGGGTGACAGCTGCCTTCAGTGACAGCTTTCTCTTGTGCTTTTTGGGGACAAAAACCCCCCAGGTATTTTGATCTCTCTGTGGGTTGTTTGGGGTTGGGTTTTTTGTTGTTGCTTTGTTTTGGGTGTTTTTACGATGAGGGTTATTGTGGTAGACACCGCTGGTCTAGCTTTCAGCTGTGGGATAACCCCATCGCATAAGTGACTGCAGAGACGTCCCCCAGTGCAGCACGACCGCTGATGTTCATACTGCTTTCATTATTTCTCCGTGGAGAGCTCCGTGCTTCTTGTTGAAGCAGCATGATCATCTTTCTCAACCTTTTTGTAAGGAGTGCCAAGTGTGCTCCGTGGAGAACAGGCTTTGATTGGCTTTGGCGTGTGGTGGTGTGAGCTCCTGCCTCGTTCCTGGGGTGGGCTGCAAGGAACTGCATCTCCCCGTTACTGCTGCTGGGGGTCTGGGTGGCTGCGGTGGTGGTGGCCTCTTGTTTCTTTGAGAGAAACAAGAGTTTTTTGAGTAACAAAGCAAAGTGTTTCCTACTGGTGGATCTAAATGCGTTTTACTATTTAACAAAAGATTTGAGAGGTGGATGTGTGCATATTTGAAAGAAAAACATGGTTTGAAATAAGTGTTGCTTAGATGGTACCTTAACGTGTCTAAAGCTTCATGCTGAAATCCTCATTTATATTTTCCTTGTTTTCAATAGGTGTTATTTCCAAACTAGGGAGTGGTGTCAGATACCTGCAATTCCCACATCATTGCTGGGGCACCACTCCTCACTGGCTTATGTTCTTAATTACCAACTTACGCAATCGTTGATGTTTCATATAAAATAAAATGTCCTGGGAAAAAAAATCATATTTCGTCCCACAGAAGGGCTTAGAGTTGAGTTGCTTCATGCCCGTTTCCTGCTGAAATGTAGCTTTTCCTTCTCTTTTCTGCTGAGGTCGCTAATCATGTGTGGCTCACAGGGGTTATTGTTCCACTTTGCCGGCCCCCATGAGCAAAGCCCAGTGTACCTTAAATGTCAGCAAGGAGGAGTGAAAATCAATGCCATTCCCACGGCATCTCCCATTGAGGCCACCGTTCAGTAAGGGAAAGCCTGGCTTTGCTGGGGGAGACGATGGCGAAGCCAATGGGAGCGCAGCGAGGCGAGACTATCTCTGAGGCTCTTGCTAAGGCTTTAGCACATCCTGCTTGCGTTTTCCTTCTGCCAAGGCAGAGGAATGACTGTTTCTGCCTTTCTTAGCCCTGTTCTCTCTTAGCTATTTTTTTTGAACATCCGAGACCTTTTGATGACACAAACAATACAAGGGATATCCATATTGGCTGTGCTAAAACTGATCATCAGCCTCTGAGGTGCTTTATATTAAGATCTGAGAGAAGACGTTTGCAGGTTTTGGTTAAAGTTGACAAATAGGGTTCTACAAAATAACTGTGGGCTTGCAAGTTATCCTGGAGCGAGCTCCAGCCCCTACAATTTCCCAAATCAGAGCAAAGTAGAGGTGGCTTGAAAGTTTCCTTAACGATATCGTTTACATCCTGGGAATGCTTACCCCAAGAGAATGACGTTAATCTCCTCTCATACTTTTTGAGGGCTGAGTTATGAGAAAAGAAAGTCCCAAGCAAGGTTAAGAGAGTTTAAGGAGGTTAAGGGAGGACTCAACTTTGCCAGAAGATAGAAAATGAAGAAACAAATCTTCATACTACATGCAGATCTCTTTAGTAGATGTCATACTTCTCTAATGAGTTTGCTATCCAGAGCCCGTTCACTGGAAGTTGCCTAAAACTAGAGCAACTCATGCGTAAAAGATGTCTTCTATTTCAGAGGAACTATATTGGAGAAGTAAAGGCTGCTAGCAAAGCCGCCTCATATAGCAGCCGATCTGGCCAGCTAGTTTAGCACCAGCGAGCTGCTCTGACCTTGTCAGCTCTGGTGAGGAAAGGTTTAAGTCATGGGCCCTGTCAATAAATATCCGGCAGCTGGTTCAGTTCAGTCAGGGCATGACAAGGTCTCCGTAGGTTTGTGCTGTGCCCTAACAAATGATAATGACCCTGGAGAGCTGGAGGAATTATTTAGCAACCTTCAGATCACCACGCTATCAGGCTGGATGTGTACCAACAGTGCCTTCTGAATTACTGGGTGTAATTTGGTGGAAATGTCGGATTGTTACAGAAGGACTACAAAAATGAACGTGGATAGAGGAGAGGTGTCTGCTTTACACGTGGGTGCCCCAAAAATCACAGCATTCATGAAAAGAGCATATTGTACTTCAGCTGCCTGTTTGCAAACGGGCGGCAAGATTGGACTGCATGTTAATCTTTAGGTACCAGAGAAGATTTAGATGTGGATACAATAATTTAAAGCCGTAAGGTTGCTGGGGTAATAGGAAAAATTGACACTGAAAAATATGAGAGCAAATCTTCAATAAGGTCAGATGTGGATGTCATCAGCTGAATATGCAGAAGGCAGATACGGCATTCCCACTGGAGGCCATCAATTTGTTTGCTGTGAACTGTCAGTTGTATCAAGAGCCCGTTCCATCATTTGGTAAGAGCTGGAAAGTTAACGAAAGAATCCATCAAGGCATGAGGAGTTGGTTAGAAGAGGGTGATGGGTGGAATTTGTGAAGTACAATTCAAAGGGAGAGAATAAATTTGGGAGTCTGCCCTAGCTGATAGTCTTCAAAGTGGAAGCTACTGAAAGAAAGGAAAAGCCAAAAGGCCCCAGACGTGACATCACTTGTGAATGTTTGCTATTTCGAAAGGGTTGTGGTACAGTGCAGCTTGGGAGCAGTGACAACAGATCAGCTGCTGTAAAACTGTCTCTGTGCTGATGTATGAGACAGAAGAGATCAGATCTGCAAGAAATTTAAATGAGGTTTATAACACGCAGCGCTGCCAAATGGAAATTTTGCATCCAGGAGATGCTCCTGGCACGGGCCAGCGTTGCTCTTCGCTGGGTGGGAGGCAGCAGGGATCCTCGCGATGGAGGATCTCATTCCCTTCCTCGGCCGAAGGTGCCAGTGTGGGATGGACAAGAGTGGGTAAAGGCAGCGTGTGTCTTCTGCAACCACCGCCCTCGGTCCTCAGCAGTGCAAGAGAAGGAAGGACATCGTGTGTAGGAAATGTGGGGATTAGGCTGATGTTCGCTGCCTGGATGGTTTTAGCCATAAGCCACTGAATAAAAACAAAACCTACTGTGACTTGCTGCCCGGCTTTCCAGTTTCAGCCCCAGCACGATCTTTCTTATACTGGTACGTTTGATTTTCAAAGCTGGAGGCTAGGCTGGAAGGAGATTTCCCTTTTCTTGTCAATACTGGCAAGCCACCATTTGTTTTCATTTTGTTTCGTTCTTTACTCATCCATCATCCTGAAGAATTTGATTTGGGAATTAAAATGCCACTTTTCTCAAAGCTTCAGTGATTCCCCGGGGTTAAACCGCGCTGGTCCTTGGCACAGCACCATCCAGTGAGGAAGTGTGTCCCCGAGGTTGTCCCTGCGTTGGTCTTCCCTCCATTGCCCCCAGTGCGCCCACCTCCTGCCTGACAGAAAGGCTTTGATTTAAAGGCCATGGTAGACAGTAATGGAGATACGGGGTAATCATAAATTTTGCGCTGGTCTTTTCCTGTTAGTAAAATGTCTTGGAACTGGCAACTGATGTGGTAAAACGATCTCTTTCACCTTATGCATGAAATTCCCCAAATTATCTAGAGTAGAATAAAACCAGAGATGGCATTGTCACAACATCACATTTTGCTCCTGTGTGTCTAGAAAGAGACATTTACAGACATTGCTCTAACAGTTTCATTTGTTCTTTTATCACCTTTTGATACCATGGGCTATAGAGCTAGAAGGAGATATTAAAGTGGAAGAAAATCAAAATCATCATGAAGGTACTCCCTCACAGTGGCATAAGTATTGCAATTTGATGACAGCAATCTAGTCTTAAACCGCTATGATTTATGCATGTACTCTAAGGGCAAGAGAAATTATGTCATGTTGGGCTTATTTTAATGAAGGAAGTAAAATACTCGGTTCTCCAAAAAATCTGATGGGAAGCAATGTGTGCCTTATATGATTGTTGAGCAGATGAAGATCTTAAAATGTCAGTGCTGTTGGTGTTGGCATTATTTGAGCTTCCCTGCAGTGTTTTTTTTTTTCTCTCTAGTGGGAAGATGCAGCAAGGCCAGGGGAACATCTCTCTAAAGTATGCGTGACAGATGTTTTCTTAATCAAATATATCATGTATTACTATTTAAAATTTGCTTAGAAAGTGATTAGGCCCAGTTGTGTGATATTGCCTCATGCTGGTTTGGTTTTGTTTTGTTAATGTTGCAATTAATCTTAGCAAAAATCTAATTCATCCCTGGACTGCTTTCATGCCATGATCAGTTTGTCAAAATCTAATGCAACAACCCCCCTGTCTAATCAGATACGTTATCTTGATTTAGAGTAACAGCAGGTTTAGGGAGTTTTGTTACAGAATAATAAAATTATCTCTTCACGAGTTTGGGATAATTAATCTAATTATTGTTTTGAAGAATAAGTCTCTAATAAGGCAGATACAGTCCTTTGTTACTTTCTTTTGTCTTATTTTGGGGAACATGGAATAAATGCGCTTCACAGCACTTGTCATTGCTCTGCTGTAAGCACTTGGGCAATGGATATGGGCTTTAATGAATAATATCTTCAACTTTGACAAAAAGTGTGAATGTCTCTCTTGAATGAACTAGTAGAATAAATGCAACCCTGACATCTAATTATTACTGGTGCATGAATAAAACCTTTTACGCTTGCTATGTTTTAGGTGAAATAAGATTGCTTAGCATTTGTCTAGCAGCAGGAATGTGCTCCTGGAGTTTAAAATGAACCCAAGTCAGTAGCTAACAATTACATGATTAGCCTCGTCCTTTCCGAGCATTGGTGAATCATCACGTTGGTTGGACACTGATCTGTCGCTGATCAGTTGCAAAATCAAATCCTAAACACCATTTTAATCCCTCCCAGCCCGCTGCCATCGAGCTCCTTCCCTCTCCCTACCATGGCTGAACCTTGTTCTCCGTTGATACCAACCTACAAAGGTTTTTCCTAACTTCCTTCCAGTCAAAAAGGACTCCGTGAAGAGGTAATAGAGCTTGGTGTTTAATGTACTTAATTCAGGTTTGAGCTTGTTTTGACAGAAAGCAAAGTGGAGCAGCTTAGGCAGGGTGTGCACGGAAGGGCAGCCCGGCCGTCTGCTCGCTGCTCAGCGTGGGGACCACGCAGCGTCATGTGCTGTAGCTGCATGTGAGACAAAACTGGTCACACGCCTTCTCCAGCAGCATCCACATAAATAGAATGTAATAGCGTCTCTGCAATCCTTCAAGTATGGACCGTTTCAAAATGGTGTAAAAAATGTTAGCTGGTTGCTTAAGGTGGAAAGCATTATTAGTCTTCTGGGTAAGCCACAAGTCTTTTAAATACAGTCGCTCTTCACAGCAATGCAGTCACCTCTCAGCATTTTCAATCAGCTGAAGACATTAAACATGTGAAGTCTCACAGTCCTCAGCTCCTGGATTGTTTCTGTGGCCTTCCTTTGTGCTCCCTTGGTCTGGTATCCCCGTATCTCCTCGAAGCGGGTACCAGTGCTATGCACGCTGCTGTAGTAGTGGTCTCAGAAAGGCTACGTAGTCAGGCAAGATCAGACCCTTTCTTCTCCTTGATGTTGTTCTTTTTAAACATCCAAGGCTTACACAAGCTTTTTTAGCCACCACGGTGTACTAAGAGCTCACGTTGTGGCTGTTTGAGACCTCTGAATGTAAGTGCATCGCCTGCGGTCGCAGAGCAAGCAAGCTGCTGTAGTCGCGTGGGATATCGAGGCTCTGGGCAAGTCTTTGGTCGGACCATCAGACCACCCTGCTGTCTTTCAGAATACTCTTTTAAATGCATGCCAGTATATCATATTTTGTTTTTCCTTGTCTTGAGCTTTTGTTTCACTGTCTTTAAAAAAAAAAAAAAAAAAGAAAGAAAAGAAGAAATCCTGTGTGGCTTTAAAGATTTAATAACTGTGGTGAAACAGGATAAATACATTAATAGGCTGGATTCCATATATTAAATGACTGTAAAAATGTCACTATTACGAACAAAATGCACTGAAAAACATTTTGGAAAGACTTCCTGTGAAGGCCGGGATCACAGTATGAAAAATAACACAGTATATTTGATGTAAATAGATTGGTGGATGGAAGGCACTTCAATAATTCAATTTGATTGTATAACATATAATCTGTGGGAAACCATGGGAAACCAATAACGCGCCACATAACTCGCCACGTAAAGAACTACTCATTCCTTTGAAAAATCTTCAATAAACATTCTATTTAGAAACAATTTACATTTTATGTTCTACATTTTCTTGGTTTTTTTCTTATTTTTTACACTTAACAAATCTGGATGAAACCTGATGTTGTTTTCCACGTTTGTTTGCCCATGCTGCTTATCTCACACCTGAAGTCACAAATCTCAGTTCCTGAAAATGTGTTTGCTTTAAAAGGGATGGCTTTTGATAGCTTAATGATTTCTTCTTCTTACAGTGGAATAAACTTCTGCAGGTAGGAAATACCTTTTAGAAACAAAAACTGTTTTCAGACGGGTGCCATTAATTAGGAGGATTGAAGGTGAGGCAGGGAGGGGACACCTGGGCTATGGGTGCAAGCACTTTGCATTGCAGCTCTTCAGGAGGTGACATTTCCTTGGGGCTACAGCACTCCTGTAAGTGGTACGTAGGCTCATGTTTCCCTGGAGTGAACAGCCTGATCTTTTCTGAAAGGTGTTTGTATATTTTAATTTAGAGGAGGAGGATGTTTTGAACCATTCACTGCATTTTAATGCTAATTTAGGTGGGGATTCTTGGTGATCAGATGTGTCCCGACACTGCTGAAACTGAGAAATAGGTGATAAATGCATATGGAGGATGGGCCACTCCATCCCCTCCCGTG
Organism: Aptenodytes forsteri; assembly: GCF_000699145.1. Taxonomy (NCBI): domain Eukaryota; kingdom Metazoa; phylum Chordata; class Aves; order Sphenisciformes; family Spheniscidae; genus Aptenodytes; species Aptenodytes forsteri. The sequence continues at coordinate 2,790,336 of NW_008794883.1, read as the reverse complement.
CCTGTTCTCTGCCCTTGCCGCTGAGGTGGATCTTCAGAGAGAACCAAGTGCTTCCTCAGTCCTCCTCCACCTCCAGCAGTGTATTCCTCATGGCTTGTCCTGCCTCGGTTGCCTGGCCAGCGTCTGGATGTGGTCTCCTCATCGCAACTTCTGCACCCTTGCATACTGCGTTGTAGGTTGTAGAGAGTGCTTAGTGCGTTATAGACAAATGCTGCATCTCAATGCACACAGCGAGGCATGAGGCTAATGCTGCACCGGTTGGTGTGTCTTTGGTTTGAAAGTCGCAGGAACAAAATTGGGCTCAGGATCTGCAAACATCTGTCTTGCTGCAAGCTGTGGGATGTATTGTCTGTGTGTGCCTCCGTTCTCGGAGGAGAACTTGTTTAATAAGTACCACTGGAGTATTTTCAAAATATTTGCATGCAAACACTAATAAATAGAAAAATTTGTCTTCCTCTTTATCAGATGGGAGAAACATAAGTGCAATGTGGCTTGGGGTTTATCACCGTTCTGATGCTGTGTCCTGTGGGAGGTAAACAGAGGCTTAACCCAGAGCAGTCCAGTGTGGTTTCGTTGGTGTGAAGAGCCGGCGATTCGTGCCCCGTGGCTGCCTGGGCTCTGCTGAGTGATGCCACCAGCAGAGCTTGGGGTCCCTGGTGGCGGTTGTAAAGGGAATTGAATGAACGGTGTCGCTCTGAAATTTCATCAGCATTTCTGGTTAACTGAGAAATAACTTTGGCTGATTTCTTTCCAAGCAGAGCGGGATTATCCAACTTCTAGAAAAATTGGATGAAAGCCTGTTTTTATTAAACATTTGATTGACGGAATGGGGTATTTTGGGGTAAAGGGCAGAGGTTAACTGCTTCTTCACTGTGAAAAACAATCTGTTTACTGCTTGCAGCGTATGTTTTTAGTAATTTCTGGCTTTACTAGTAGCTTTCTGCGGATCCTATAGTGGATTATAATATTTAGCCTAATGAAGAACTGTATGAGGTAAATCTGTCCAAAGAATTGCAAATTTCAGGTAACCAACTCTTAATTTTCTTCTGTTGTGTCCCAAATTACAGGCTTCATCTTACTCTTGGAGGTATTATTTGCATAATGTGTTGTATTTTTTCTTTGAAGTATGACTGGCCATCAAAATATTTGGATTATGGAATTTTTTCTCTTTCTCTCTCCATTACATTTAAAGTATGGTAGACCAAATTATATTCTTACTATTTTACTTGAATTGTTTAGTTGGCATTTAAATTGGAGGAGAATTCTATCTTGGATTTTACTTGCCAGTTTTATCAGTGACCCCCCTCTCTATCAACTTTTTAAAATTGTTTTCTGTTAACAACTTACGTATTTCCAGTGTATAGGGGAGTATCGCCTCATTAAAACTGAGTGCTGCTCTGGCCCTCTCAAATCTTTCAAGATGGGCAGGAAGCCTTACAAGAGGGAACTGCTCTTGCAAAAATATTAACGACATTTTAATCACAGAAAGCTGTTTGTTTAGTTTTGCTTGTTTTTAATAAAAAAAAAAAGGTGGAACAGCCTTTCTGTATTTAGTCTGAGCATCCACCTGCTAGAATTACTAAGCTCGAGCAAAGCATGTGGTTAGAAACATGCTTAATTGTAGGTGTATTTGGGAGATGTGTGTGTGCATTTATTTTATATACATATATAAAATACACACACAAAAGATCTTGAAGTTATTAAAATCTGAAGTTACTGCGGGAGAGTTAGGTGGATTTGCACATCCTCGTTATGTGTCCGTGGGACACATGCCAGCATATTTAATTAAGACAGACTTCCATTGGAGTAGAACCTTGACTCATAGCTGACGGCAGTGTTTGGATCAGCATTGCTACCATTGGGTTTTTACCCCAGAACTGTTTCTTTTAGCTGTGCAGTACAGCTCCCACTAACACGGATCCCTTCTTGCGGCTATAACTCAAACCCCACTTGTTTCTTTTTTGGGCTGTGCACTGTCCTTAAGGAAATACCGATCCTGACCTTAGTAAAGCTTTAGCCGATCTTGTAGGCTCAGTTGTATGTAAGGAAAATCCCAACTGATTCATTAAGAGTTGCAGGATTCACTCCCATATCTTTTGGTTTCTCTGGGATGTACTTGTGACTTTTGAGAGGAATTGTCAAAAGCATGAGCTAAAATTTACTTTTTCATTTTGAGCTCTGTTACCAACTTCTTATCTGACCTTGGGTAATTCATTTAGCCTTTCTGTAAGGTTCCCCCCCCCGTGTGTAATGCGGTTAATAATAGCTATCTCAGAGGAGCATAGTGAGATTTAATTTATTAGTTTTTTTATAAAGTACTTTGTGATTCTTAAATGGAAAAATGCCACAAAAGTGTAAAGTATTAATACAATAAATGAACGTGCAAGCTCCTTTCAAATTAATAGCCAGATTGTGAGCCATATACTCACACTGAAAAGTCTCCTAATACTATGCGAGTATCTCCATTGAACGAGACAAGCTATGAAGGCAGAATACGTGGGCAAAATGTAGAAGAAGAAGAAGAAGAAAGGAATGATATTGCTGAGCTGGGCTTAGGGGTGCTAAGACTTTAAAAACAGAGTTGTTGGGAAGGCTGCGATACACAGCAGTAGGCAAAAAAAAAAACCACGTATGACGCTTTTGAGATCAGGGCAGTCGTGTTTTTAATTATTCTAGTAATAGTCCTGCTTGTTTCAGGCATCTGGAATTATTTTGCCACACAGTGATGTCCTAACTGAAAGCTTCAGTCTTCCAGATACTGTTCTCCAGATCTAGAACCCACTAGACTTATTTTTAAGCATACACTCTGTTAGGTTGGGGCTGGAGAGAGTTAATTCTCCAGTACTCATAGCTTTTTGATCTGTACTGTATTTAAGACTGTCAGGGTACTGAAGTAGAAAATATTAGGGTTCTGCCTATTTTCTTGGACTGCAGGCATTAACAAGAATAATGTCGTGCTTTGATTTTATAGCACTTTCACAACATGTATTTTGAAATCACTTTATAAAAAAAATAATCAATATGTACAAACTGAAGCAACGAATGCCCGATAAAGTGGAGTTCAGAAGAGCAAAGCTATGGATTCCCCAGTAATTGCAACAAGCGTGTTGAAACACGCATTGAGATGGGCAAGATTTAAACTGTAATTTGGATTCTGAACCTTGGGTTAAATTTATCAATGAGTTCTGCAGTGGGACTGTTGTGGCTGAACGCTGAGAAACCCCGAGGGCACAGCAAAAGGCGTCATGTCCTGGGTGATGGATGGCAGGTTTGGGACTGCACATTAGCTACTGCAGGCTTGGACATCGGAGGGCAACCAGCTTCCCTCAGCTCAGGAGGAGCCTCGCTAGCTGAGGTTCAGGCCTCCAATTTTAACTTCAGTGGTAAAGCATTTAAGTGCCTCTTGCAGGGTTACACATCTGTTAACAACAGCAAACTGTATAATACCTTTCCTAAAAGATGCAGGGGAAATTTGGAGAAGCTAATTATCCTGAAGCCATGCAGGCTCCTTTTGCATCGCACGCTGTGTTCACGCTCCCAAATAAACGTGGGATTTCCGTGAGCGGCAATAGTGCCTGCCGCGAGGGGATGCTGCTGCTCCCACAGATCCCAGCCATGCAGTAGTTAAATGTCATGTCGGGGTTTTTCAGTCCGGCAGGTTGCAGCTTACGTCTCCTTGCAGCTTACAAACCATTAGTGAATCAGAGTCTTGGTTCTCAGTGGTCTTCCAGCCACTGTAAATACAGTTTCTGTTGGATGAAAACAATGACTTCCAAAAGGTCAAACCCTAACCTTTTGCTTGCTAGCAGAAAGGTATAAATGCTTTCTTCCTTTCTTGTATCTGGAAAATCTGAGACAACTGCTCTGTGGGATTTGCAAGCTTCCGCGATGCTTTTTTTACCTATCTGTTGGAGATGACGTTGAACAGATCTGTAGTATTCATTTGAGGGAGCAAAAACATATTCAGCTGGACACCCCCTAAAAAAAAAAAAATATCACAGTAATTGTGGTTATAAAAGGCCCTCAAGAATTAAGGGTAGAGTATAGGTTGATAAATACGCTGAAATACCTAAATACATACCCATGAGTATAAAAGGTGGATTCTTAAACTTAACCTGAATATTTTGTAACCTAGGGGTGAGCACGCTTGCCAATGGATGTCAACCAGAAAAAAAATTGCCTATGAATTCCTGGCTGACATTATATTTTGCAGTTGTCACAAACCCTGGGAAGATTTTGAGTCTCTTCATTCATCTGAAGTTTGTTCGACGTTTTCCATCTTCAGTATAATGATTTTTACTTATGAAATAGTCTGAAAAAGGTGACAGCAGTTCAATATAAAACTGTTTCCTACAGTTGTTAAAAATTTAGGGAGCTGTGCTCCCATTCTCCCCTACAAGAAAAGATTCCTCTCCTATAACTCACGCACTTTCTTTTTCTACTGCAATTTCCTGGACCCGAAGGACCATCCCTGTGGAAATGTGCATGTTGTCCTTCCCTTACGAGGTTGTAACTGGAGATGGAGATTTGCTTCTTGGCTTTCGCCTTTAGCATCATTTGAGAGATTGGTGTGATGTGTGCAAACGAAATCGTTCTGTAAAGCTGTCATTCATGAAAGCAAATCTTAGAGAGTGGGTAGGGTGGGGTGTTGCCATCTGCTTAAGGATACACCAGATTAGGAACACCCTAAGTCAGCGTGTTAAGCAGAGAGCTGGAAGAGGTGAGATTGCCTCAACGTTGGCTATGGGGTATTTAAGACTCGGCATTTCTTTTTCTGAAAAATAAACACGTTTGGATGTTTGCACTCTGAAAATGCGCGTGCTTCTCTGATGACTTCTTCAAAGGCAGATTATATATTAAAGGTCACGTGTCCTCTCTGACTTAAGGGATGCTGACCTGCTCGTGGTCAAACATGCCGCAGCCTGCGTGCCCGTCAATTATTCCACACACCCCAAGAGAAATTGCATTCTCTGGTGACTGAGCTTACAGGGCGAGAGGAGTAAGTTTAATGAGAGATATGTTAGGGAAAATGTGCAAGTGAGTATTAAAATATGAGTTTTCTAGAAATACAGAAGTACAAGCACTGTTCTTTTTAGTATTGTGTCTATTAGTCGTTGCAGTCTATCAGCGTCAAAAGAAATTTCTTTCAAGCAGCATGAGTGCGGAATATTTGGTGTTCCTGTGGATGAGGATCAGATGTAGATGACAGATGTAGAGACATCAGGTAGGTGTCTTTTAATAATTGCCTAAACCACATTTTCCTGGACAAATATTTGCTCAAGTTGGCGATTCTTTTTTTCTCTACCTTATTTCCTGAATCTATGCAAATACAATTAAAATAAGTATTAATATTTTACATAAAATTCCCTGGGTAAAAAGAAGGCAAAGGAGACTTAAGGGCTTTTCTCTATATCTTTCTCCTCTTCCGCTTGAAGGAATAGCGAGAGTGAAATATTCCCAGTATTTTTCCTGTTGAATTGAAAAGAAGTCGTCCGTGTATTCTGATTAGGACAGGCAATCTTATCTACCATCTCATTGTTCCTACTTGGGATGGGCAGATACAGGGGTTAAATTGAAAATTAGGGGCCTTATTGTTCTTGTCTAGTGATGAGGGCAAACGCTCAAGTGAGCTAGGAGGGAAGGATATCTCATGGTATTTCCAGTAGCATTTTTCATGTATTCTTAAGAAAAAACAAATCTGGAAGGGGATGTGTATTTGAAAATATAACATAACAGGAGTTGTCCCCCTGAGTTTTTTAATTTAAGGCAGATCAGTTTTATCCCCTGAGCAGAACAAATAGAGTGCTGTCGGCAAGGGCACGTGTCACTGCAAGTGCTCCCTGAAGGGCTTGGTTCAGCTGCTCTGCGTGGCTGCATGCCACCTGAATTTTCAGGGAGTGTTAAATTGGGTCCGAGGCGTTGGAAATCAGTTGTCCAAGTACTGCTTAGGCTACAGAATTTCTTGGGTAGCATCAGTGATGATTCTGAATAATAATTTTCATATATATAAAAATGAAAGTTTTTTATTTATACGTATGTATTGCTAACGTGTTAATAACAAAACAAAACGGTGTAAGTTATCATGAAAGAACATAACTTGACTAGAACCAGTCAATATGAGAAGTTAACTCTGGTAACGTCTAGTAACCTGTTGGTTTCTCATTATATTCCTTTTTGGTAGGCCAGAGCAAGGCAGTGGATGTTACAAGTCTTTCAGACCCGTTTACTAAGTTCCTCATGTAGCCGAGGGACTAAAATTTTGGGATTAGGTTCAGAGTTGTGACACTAAGTCACAGTAAAATTGGACGTTGTGTATAAAACAGATCCAGCGTATTGGAAACTGTAAATAGTAATTCTACGTGAAAAGATCATGAAAGTAAGTCATTTACTTGGGTATTTGTATGTATAAATCTAATATATATAGATAATTGCATATACTGAATAAAATGGATGGAAAGAGAAGTAATTAAACATTTGATTATATCAAATTTGGACTAATGAGACAAAATTAGGGTCTTACGTATGTACAGAATTTTTTTGTGGCTTATAATGTCCTCCGCTCCAGTTTGGAACCTGCTTTGTCATCAATTTCAATTTTGTGTTTAATGAGAAATAATGCAACCACATTTAGAAAGTTTTAGGCTTCACGGTTATTGGGAAAATTACATGAAAACATACAGTGTAATGCAGACAAATGTGAAATAAGTCTGGAGGCAATGAACCAAGCTACAGAGTACATGTGACTATAATAGGAAAATCCTTGAGGCCATCATTTTAGCTTTTTGATAGAGTAAAATGGCAAAGATGTTATTGAGATCCATCAGCAGAAGGGAATATAAATCATTAAAGTCACGGGAGAGCGGAGCTGATGCTTTGCGTGAGCTCAGGGGCAGCTGGCACAGCCCAGCCCGGGGCTGGGAGCCACGGTGGAGGAGCCGCCCGGCGCTGCTGGAGGCTTTGCTTAGGCGAGAGCAACCTGTACGTCTGGAAGAATTGCTGGGCTGATGTTCCTTTGGTGTGGGGCTTTCTGATTATTATTGGGGTTTTGTTATGGTTTTTTGGGGGTGTGTTGCTTTTTTGAAAGGGTTCCTAATTTTGATCCAGTAAGTCATTCAGAAGATATTTTAAAAATTAAAGTTAACATGTGCTAAAACGAAATACTTCAGACGCAGAACAGAGGGGATTGCTGCCATCGTACAGTGGATTTTCATGCCTACCTATGAACAGTGAAATATTTCCCAAACTTTTAATCAAGATTTGAGAGAAATGCAGCCTGAGGTTTGGACATGAGCTCGTATCTGCTTGTCTTCTAACCCAATCTCTTCATTTTTCCCAACTGGATGTTGGGTGTCAGAATTTTCCAGACAAATGGCAAATTCCTTCTGATACCTGTAAAGCTTTGTGTATGACGTTGGATGTTTTCCTTTTTCCTTCATCTCTGCTCTTAATTTTCAACAAAAAAGCTTCTCAAGGTTTTTTTCGCCAAGGTTTTTGGCCTTCAACATATTTTCTGTTACTCTATAACTTCTTTTAAAAGATTTGTGTTTCTTTAGAAAAAAAAGCAAAAAGAACAAAAGAAAATGAAGACTTAAAATATGACAGAAAAAAGACAACTAAAGGTGCATTTGTTTAATGAAGTAGCAAAAGGAATATAAACTTATATACAGGATTCTTTCAAACCTGGCTTTCAACTCTGCATTAAGGGCCTAAAAGGTATTTGTTAGCAAATACCAGACATCTTGTTTTGTTGAGTTCAGACAGGAGAAAAAGCAGGGGTCGTATTTTTTGTGTGTGTACGTGTGTTGTCCTAAGATGAAAGATGATTTTCCTGGAAGCTCTGTCGCCCCTAGGAAAGTGAATAGTGATTTTTCTTGGGTACTGAACACCTATTAAATGGCAGAGTACATCAGACAAAACCATTAGCTATATACCGTTTCACAAAACCGTGTTGAAAACTTCCTCGTTCCAGGCACAGTAACATTATCTGCCGGAGGAAACAGAGCCATGGCTTAAATGGTGAGCTGAGTCATGCTTTCAGGAGTAGTGTTAAAATAAGTTTATCTCAACTTCAAAGCTTTTACTTCATTTTCAAAACCTATTCAAGAAGAGTGGTGCTGAGGATGACTTTTCAGTAGAGGCTCATTTTCTTAGTAGGCAGAAAGTGAACGCACAGGAGTGAAACCTTGGATCTCTGCCAAGTATATATGCAATATCTCCCAATAATCATAGAATCATTAAGGTTGGAAAAGACCTCTAAGATCATCGAGTCCAACCGTTGACCCAACACCCCCATGCCCACTAAACCATGTCCCTAAGTGCCTCATCTACACGTCTTTTAAATACCTCCAGGGATGGGGACTCCACCACTTCCCTGGGCAGCCTGTGCCAATGTTTCACCACTCTTTCAGTAAAGAAATTTTTCTGATAATTAATACAACAAGTTCTGATAGAAGTAATTATTAAAGGGAAAAAATAGGAGTATAAAAAGGAAAAACGCAAATAAACCCACAGTGGCTACTTTAGTGGGTTTGCCCTGGTGAGTCCTATCTGCATGCACAGCTGGAATTGTGCAGTTTTTGCATTAATTGTAGGAAACAGTCTTTCTCTTTTCACGATGATCTGCTTTCATTGCATGAATCTTCCCCCCGCCCCCCACTGACCATTGCCTGTCCTCATGATCTGGTTTCAGAAAGCACGTCTTTAAACCGAGAGTTTTAGGTGAAAGTTTGGTTGCCGTTGAGATTTCTTGCAGGTTTGCTCCTGCCCAGCAGAGGCAATGGCTTTATGTTCTGTTTGCTCTGTGCCGAGCGTCTCATTGCGATGGCATTCAGCACGGTATTTCAGGGAGTAACTGGACTTCAGCAAGGCAGTTCGTATGGTAGGAGAGTTGCATACGTGTTCTGAATTAGTCGTATGAGTATGTTTTCCTACCTCAATAAATGAGACATTTGAGTAAGAATCAAAATGCATTTCATAAATTGATAAATTGTTCCTTACATCCCCTGAAGTGCAGTGAATTTTGATTGATACACATAATTCCTTAAAACTCAAGCTGGTTTTTACTAATATTTCCATCAGCTTTTTCAGCTTTTCTTTTTTTTTTTTTTTCTTATCTACACTTTTAAAACTGTAATTTTCCTGAGACTTTCCAGGGCCAAATCTTTAAACTCTTTGTTGCGGAATAAGCCTTTTTATTTGTGTGCTAGCCTGCTTTTCCCTTCAACAGCTAAATGTGTTAAGTGGTGATGGGAGGAGTGACAGCTGTCAGAGCGATTAGTATCACATCTCAGCAGCTGAGTACTTAAAGTAGATGAAAATTTTGTCTTGTGCATAAATTACTTAAAACTCAAGCTGGTTTTTTATAATATTTCCATCAGCTTTTTCAGCTTTTCTTTTTTTTTTTTTTCTTATCTACACTTTTAAAACTGTAATTTTCCTGAGACTTTCCAGGGCCAAATCTTTAAACTCTTTGTTGCGGAATAAGCCTTTTTATTTGTGTGCTAGCCTGCTTTTCCCTTCAACAGCTAAATGTGTTAAGTGGTGATGGGAGGAGTGACAGCTGTCAGAGCGATTAGTATCACATCTCAGCAGCTGAGTACTTAAAGTAGATGAAAATTTTGTCTTGTGCATAAATTAAGGTATGAGCAATCGCACGGCGGGTGGGAGAAGCAGCCCAGTACCTCCTTCCAGTCCTGTTTTAAAGGTAGTCTTTTCCTGTGAAAATAATTAACAGTTCCTTCAAAAGGACGCTCTTTGGATGAAATCCATTGCTTAGCAGAGAGCCTGTGTGTCCATCTTAGATTCTGTACAAACCTTCAAGGAAATAGTCGTGCTTTGTGCTCAAAGGTGAATTTTACCCACAGTCCGTGAATTAGTGGGCTGTTTGAACAGAGGAGATGAAATATCTATTATTAAACAGGGGTCAAGAGCATTACTTGAAGTAGTAAACACTAATCCTAGTAATACAATCGGAGCCTGCAGGTTTGGGATCATACTGGTAAGACCTTAGGGTTATAGATTATAGCTTTTATTTCTTCTGTAAACTGCTGGGAATACAAGAGCTGTAAAAACGGTATTGCAATGTGCACCGATGCTTTTAAGTATTGTATATGAAGGAATGAGAGATATACGTGGACAAGTTTAATTCCTCCTGCTGATATTCATTCAGGATTTTAAAGTTAATGCTGCCCTTTGTGTAAAAAAAAAAAAAAAAAAAAAAAAAA
>NW_008794883.1:2745187-2780035 GCF_000699145.1 Aptenodytes forsteri | reverse complement strand
AATGACGCCCCTTGTGAAAAAAAAAAAAAAAAAAAAAAAAAAAAAAAAAGTGCTGCAGATATTTTAATCATCACCAGTAATGGTGAGGGCTTCAGTTTTAATTTTTAATTAAAAAGAGACAGCGCTCCCAGCAGTCCAGTGTCCCCACTAGCATGATAGAGCATTGATTTAGTAATTCAGGGAAGAGTTTTAGTAATTCAGAGACTGAAATTCAGCAATGTGACCCTAATTCAGCAAAACACTTGCCTAGCTTTAACCAGACGAATTACTTTGGTGACATCCGTAGAAATGAAGCATTACGAGAGGGTTAGCACCTGCCTGGCAGAGGTGAAGAGGCTGCCCATGGGTGTGTAGGATGCTTGTGCTCAGGTGCCTTTGCGCTCTATTATCTTTTTCTGTGGTGCAATAGATGATCTCCATGAAGATCCACCACCCGCTGGTGAACCAGCACCTGCTCTGAGGACATTTCGAGGTTGCAGGACGCCCAGCTCTGCTCGAGTTAACTTGAACGCCTCTTCTGGCACCTCACCTGTAGCAGCAGGGTCAGCTGCAAGCTGGTTTTACATGTGGAGACAAAGCTTAGCTTATCTGGTAAATACAAGGACTTCCCATATCTCCTTGGTGCACTGAGAGCTTTTAGAGTCACAACAAAAGGCCAAGTTGCAAATGCGATAAGCTGTAATTAACTAATACTATTTCCTGATGCAATCATATGCTGAAAATTGCAGAGATTATATTAGGAGAAAATAAGGGGTCAAAATAGCCAAGGACAGTGAGATAAAATTTGAAAACATTTTAGAGATGCTAGACTGTGATTGTTAGAGACCTGAATGCTGTGTGACACAACCGATTACTGTGTATAATTGACATCTCTGTCCTACAGCGTATTGAGGTAGGTCACATAGGAAAACACTGATAACTCAGATAACTGTCAGGAAAATATTGGGCAGTAGTGATTATGAAATCGGCAGCTGTATTTTTGAGGAGTCACTTTTGGTTTCACATAAATAATATCGAGACTATAAATAAGACGGTGAGCCAGGGGAAATACGCACTTGTGTGTATATGTATACATGCATATATTTTAAGAGTGGTTTCATCTGTAAAAATTCATACACACTTGCATGCACATATCTATACCTGAATTGAATTTGGCAAGAAGTAACCTATCGACCTCGCCGTAAAACCGAAGGGTTGTATTTGAATTTTATTGTTGTTTTAATGCTTTACTTACGCAGTAGGCTTGTATTCACCTGAGCTTTCTTTTGTCTTCTTAGAATACCTCATGCACCTATGCATTTTGACACCAGCTCATTTTGGGAGAGGAAGTGTGGTTGGAAAATGCACCAGTGCTTGGGTACCTCATGCCAAGTGCCGATCCTTAACTCGCTATCCCGACGTTGTGGCATGGGCTGTAATTCTATAAAGTGCTCCAAAGGAAGGATGGGGAGGAAACCGGGCATCCCTGGAGGAACACTTTGCTCCCTGCCCTGCCTAGTTCCCTCCAGGCTGTGCCACCCCTGTCCGAGGTGGTCTTAACTACTGAGACTGGGGAGTAGGGGAATGGAGATGCTCACCCTTACTGCTCCCAGCATGAGCTCACCCCTGCGGAGAAGACGGAGCAGATTTAGGAAGCCCCTCTCTGACCCTACACCGCGGTGTCGATAGTTCACAAAAGGCAATCGGAGGATATCACTACCTCTGCTACTTTTTCTGAGGCACTTAGGACAGCTCAGGGTGAAGTTCTTGATCCTGCACCTGTCCAAGGCCAGTGAAGAGCTACTCCCTTCCCTAACTTAAAATGTTAGCTCTGAAAGCTCTGTGTGGACAGTAGAGCCCGTAGATGCCGAATACACACTTGATGCTTAAAAGGCTTCAAATTCATGAAATTAAAGAAAATTCAGAGGCCAATCAGACAGAAGGAAAATGCAAATGATAATTAGGGACTTTATTAAAGCTATGCTTCTTTCCAAAAAGCCACGGTTTCGCAGTGGGAGAGCAGATTTCTTCTGTAAGCTGGAGAACACCTTGGACTGCGGGGCTAAGTGTTACTGAAGCACCATTTAGATGTCCAGACCTGAGCGAGCTGCCATGTCTGGCAAGGACCCACGGGGCCAGTGCACTGTTACTGGCTCAGTCTCCTGCCCAAGCTGGGGCTCGCAGCAGGACTAATTAGCCTGGACCCACGCCCCATTTCAGGAGGTGGGTTGTGCCCCGGCAGCTCCAGTGTTTGGCGCAGATCTGCGTTTTGCTGGGCTGTACGTTTATATACGGTGGGATTTTCAGTAAAGCTGTGGATATGCCGATATTCCATGTGATCAGAGGAGAAGGTGGATGATATATCCAGAGCACAGCACGGCATCAAGGGAGCTTCAGTAAGAGTTAAATGGTAGATCAGGAAATTCTAACAGAAGTACCTAAAACAGACATCTTCAAATGTCTAATTTCAAATTAGCTTGTCTAAATATATTGTATTCAAGAACTTCAAAAGAACTGGTTGAACAAGTGTCTAAATTATAAATGTTCCTTTTTTAGTAATTCTTGAAATAGTGGGAAATCATGGAAGGCAGGAGGAGAGCTGCTTGCGTGCTGAGGTTTGAAAAGACCAAGGAGGGGATGCCTCGGTGCTTGTGGGCTCCACATCAGATAAAATATTTTTCTAATATTTTGACCCGTGACCTGAAAGAAAAGAAAGCATTGCCAAAGTTCATCGATAACACAAGCGCAGATAACGTTGTTTTGCGAGAGCAGGAATTAATGAAGAAAACATGTCACGGATCTAGAGTAATGAGGGGAGCTCGGTGCAAGCAAATGCTATGCATACGGATGTGTACTCTGGATTAAAGAGGCCAGCTGTACAGACTGCAGGCTTTGCTGGAAAATACAGACTGGGAAAGTCTTGAGGGTCCTGGCTGCCGAGCGGCTGGACATCACACCCAGCACAATGCAGCAGCCAAAACTGTTGATGTGATTTTTGGGCTTTATGAAGACGGGACCCTTGAGGAAGCCTAGCACCTCTGTACCTGGCACTGGGGAAAAACCCCGCTGAAGAATTGCATCCGTAGTTCAAGAAGGAAATTAAAGAAGTGATAAAGGCATCCAGGGTGAACCATGACATTGGTTAAAGAATTGGAAAAGATACTTAAGATGAAAGAGCCCCTTTTATTTATTTAATTTGTCAGAGAAGGTTACAGAGGGGTTTGATCATGGTCTGTAGCTATCTGTGCGAAGAACAGAAATCTAATAATGGAGCCTTACGGTCTACCTGACAAAGATATGAAGAACATCCACTGTTGAAAAAGGAGAAGTAGTGACTAGAAGTAAGATAACACTTTTTTTCTTAAATGAGAATAATTAATCAGTAGAACAATGTACCAAGGGCCATGGTGTATTTTGTAGCACTAGGAGAAAATGAATGAGTTTCCTAAAATATACACAGTAATTCAAGAAGTGATTAATTTGGGGAAGTCCTATTCTGATTTATACGTTAGGTTGGACTAGATCATCATAACATACCTTCCTGATAAGTCTGATCCATGTGCTCTCATTTTCCCGTTGGTAAAGTGACAGTGAGGTGTCAATCTCCTTCACTTGGGTATTGCAAACGCATTAATATCTACAGGCGGAATGTGTCATAGCAATTAAACTATTATTACTTTTGCATCAAAGGTTAAGGCAGTTGGAAGAAGTGAGCTGCCTGTGACGCTGGCTGACAGTAATTCAACTCGCTTGATCCATTTAAGCTACATTTGTGTGGTTTGTGGTGTATTAACGTTGTGATTCAGAAGCAGCGCACTAAAGGACATTATGCAGACACAGAATACACGTTCCTTTAGTCTGTTTAATTTATATCAATTTTTAAAAATTAACGTGTCTTATCCTGGGGAAGAATTGAATGAAGCATGGTGTTTTCTAAGACCTAGCTCTTAGTTTTCATTTATTCCCCCTTTTCTGGTTGCTCTCTGAGCTGTGTAAGTGTGTTTCAGGAGGCACCATCCTCCGTTGGCTCGGCGCTTGGCTGCTGCCAGCTCAGACCTGGTTTCCCCCAGGTGTGGGATGCAGGGCTGGGCAGCGGGAGGCACGCTGGCTTCATCCTGCCCTTCTCCCTGCTTTGCTGAAGCAACCTGCATTTTTTTTCCTCTGCTTTGGTGGTTGCACACAGGGAATCCGGGGACAGAGGGTTGTAGCAAGGTCTGTACGGCAGTGCCTGCAGGACAGGCAGTTCTTCACCCCGTTTCATCTCGCCGTGTGGTACAAGAGCTGTCAGCTGCTTTAGTCCTGCCTTTCGGGTGAATTAATGGAAAACAGAGTTACGCTCTTGGTTCCTGTAGTAGGCAACTTAGCTGCTATCGAGAGAATAGCTGTCTGATTTATATTTTGGTGAACAGTGTGTGTATACCTCAGTCACTTCTATTCTCAGTGACCTTGGATTACTTAAAAATCACTTGATGTTTTTGCTTGCTAATCGAATTAGAGCTTGTTGATTCCTTTCTCTTTGATCAAAATGCAACTGCCTCACCCAGAGCTGAAGGGGGGTCGTGTAATGGAGTGCCTGTAGCTGCAAGGGCTGCTCTGAGTCCCTTTCATCTATCTGCACTTCACTTTTAGTGCCGAGAACAAAGGTCATCCTGTGCCAGAGCAGCCAGTGGAGAGGGAGGTTCACGCCAGCTGCACCGAAAGCATCCTCAGTCTTTTCCATAATTCATATTCTGCCTGTGCTCACATTTGTGTACAGAGTTGGCAGGTAGGACTGTTAACCAAATAAACCAAAATAAATCTGCCTAGCGTATGCTTTTAGTTTTTAAACTAAATGGAGCTTTTAGAAGCTTTCATTAAGACCTAGCACTTGCTAGCTGTTAGCCTTATCTCTCCAAGGAAGATGAAATTACTTTTTATTTATTTATTTAAAGGCTAGCATGGACAGACAGCTACATATCCACTAACTGGCCTGACATCTAAAACAAGAGCTGGCGTTAGTCTGATGTAGAGTGGAGCGGAGTATATTTTTCGCTTGACTTCTGAGCATGATAACCTGGCAGTGACCACCACGGCTCCTGTCAGCTGTCGCCCTGCAGCTCCCGACTCCTTCTTAATTATACGTGGCGGGGATAAAACTCATATTGTCAGTTTAAAAAGGGCTTACTTCATTCACCTGGCTGGGATGAGGAGCAGTTCCTCCTCAAAGGAGATGAGCACTGGAGTTAGGAGACAGATAAATGAGGACTGGGAGAGCTCTGGCATCGCACCCTGCTGCTATCTTGTGCTTTACCTAGGGGCTGTGGTAGCTTGGAAGCCAGCAATTCCTCCTGAATATTTCTGGGTTCTTAAAATGGAATTGGAAGGTTTTATTACGTTTTGGTAATGACTTCTTCATTCTCTGTGTTCTACACTGCTTAGTTTGTAAAGCCTTTCATGCACGGCTCAAGTCTTTCTTTTCCAAGGTACTCATTCTGAGCATCTGTCCTCGGTTTGTGTTAATGATTTTGTTCGAATGGGATAATTCAAAAGTTGACGTACTAGCCTGAATAAATAACATGAGAATCCACCCATTAACTGCCAGGTACATCAAGGGGTCTGAAAGTATAGTAAGTTTCATAACAGACTGCAGAAACATGTCCAATATTATATATCCTGCTGTAATATATATTCTGTCTTATCTATTTGCTCCTCAGTTTCTCATTTCCCTTTCTTTTAAGACAGCATGATAAAATGGAGATTGAGGCCATGCAAAGGAATAGCTCAAAAATAAGTACCTTTTCGGCACACTTTCTCAATATTTTCCTCTTGCAGAGTGACAAACTGTTGCCAGTCTTTAGTACTGGACTTCCTCCAGGCAGAATGTCAGTCTGCCAGGCAAACTACACATGGGGTCATTCAAGCGGATTAACAGCTTAATGTACGTTTTGGGTTGTTCCAGAAACCGGCTTGCATACTTCTGTAAAGGTTGTTGATATGTGATCGACGGGTGATTTTGATTATAAGAAAAAGTGGTTTGGTGAGTAATAGAATGAAATTAAAGAAAGGAAAATACAGAGGGGCTGCCATGCTTTGTTTTTAAATATTTTTCTTCTTTTTTGCACTTCTAAGAGTGGAGGAGGCTCTCAAGGTAAAAGTGTGGTTTCCTTGTTCTTTTGGGGTGTGACAACGAGCCTGAGCAAGCTCAGATCCATGTTCTACTGGTGTGTGGACCTGGCTGAGTCACTGAGTGAATCCAGCGAGCTACTTTCTGTACACCTTCAATTCTTGATCGTTTTATTTGGAAATTGTGCTACTGAATTAAAAACACCTCATCAGCCAGGATAAGTTTCTGAAGGCACCTTCTGTGAGCAACTCCCAATTTGTTGTACTTTTTGGTGTTGTTCCCCCCACTACCACCACCTTCATGTGCACTTTTTATCTCACTGGTGTCTCGTTTCCCCAGCCTGTTGTCATGGGCTCTGCAGCCCTCGGACACCGTGGAAAAAATAAGGAAACGCCGACAAGAAGTGGAGGGTGGTGGCAGGGGAGGTTGGCGGGGGGCGGTGCCTTGTCCCTGGCTGCACCACCACGTTCCCTCTGGCCCTGCTGCTTCCCCGTGGGGAAAGCCATGAAATGTCCCTCCACACCAACGTTGCATTGCAAACGTGGAAAAGGAATGAAATTGTGAATAACAGCAGTAAAAAAGCCTTTATTAGAGATCAGGACTGCTACAAAGAGGGTAATAAACTCATACAGTGTTCCCCTCGCTTCTGTTTTTTTTTAATCTGTTTTTATCTGTTTTCAGCCTCTCCAATTTTCTTTTTGATGAGGTTACAGCAGTTGCGTTTAACCTTAATGAGGAGTGCTGGGGGAGGAGGAGAGCTGTATGGAGCGGGGTGGTGCTGGCTCATTAACTGACCCGCTCGCAAACGAGAGCTGGTCCCCACTGCCCAATGTGGGGCTTGCGGAGGGACCAGGCTCCTGCTCCAGTGACGGCAGGCTCCGGCTGGTGTGACTTTACTGGATGCAATCGCGGTGAAGATGTGCAGATCCTGACAATGATTTTCAGAGAGAAAGTCCAAAAGTAAACCTGGGAAATCCGTACTGCAAAGAGGTGGCTTTCTCTTCCAGCTAGAGAGGGAAGGGAGTCAGATATACAGAAATCTCTCAGGGACATCTATTAATTACGCTGGCTTTTAATTATCTGTCACTGATATGTTACACGACCTTGAGCAAGTCATTTACTCTACGTGTGTGTATCTATCTGTAAAATGCTTGTGAATTATTTAATGTCTACAAATTGCTTTGAGATCCCCAAATGAAATGCATTATAGTTGCAATTATCAAGTCTGATAGCATGGTGCATGCTGGTGTCAGCCCGAATCTCAGCAAAGAGCTCTGGAAAAGATCCTTTGCTGGTCCTTAACGTACCGTGGGGAACAGGAGAGAGAACGTGTAGCATCCAGGGTCAACAGTTATTTTTCTGTCTAACCACAAATACTGCCTCTTGCACAGATGCGTAGGAGGAAAGGTGGTAGAATATTCTTGCATTTTTGTTTTTTCTTGGGGTCTTCTTGATGAGATGAAGGTTGGTGCCTGTAAGTACTTATCTTGAATTAACTCAGGGTATCTTGATGTTTTTATGAAGGGAAAGAAAGAAAGAAAAAACACCAAGTATGCCTTCCGAGACCTTGGGAAGTCTTTGTGGCCTTATGTTATGTTTCAGTTTTGTGTTCCCACTACCTTAATATCCATTTAGGCTATCCTTAGGCACACAGGCAAAATATTACTTAAAAAAAAAAAAAAAGAGATGATTCAGCTCTAGGTGCAACTTTCTTACAACCTAATTTTCTCTTTCATGTTATTTACTCAAAGTTTAGGTAATTGTCAGTATCATATTAGCCTTCAGAAAGCCTGTTCTGTGATGCATGTGTTCCTATTACACAGGGGTTGACAGAAATAACGTTAATGCATCTAAAGATACAAGTTTGACCCAATACACAATTATGAAATGCTCATTTGTTCCCAGGGCAGATGGTATGTGGTCAATAACTGTTGTCTGTGCTATAAGTCACAAAGGCAGCAATAAAATAAAATCTTTAGGTAGTTATAAATTGACAGATATCGGTGACCTTAGTTTTCTCTTCCCAGGCTGTCCATTATCGGTGCATTACACAAAAGGAACATTTATTAGCATCCTGCTTCTGTGGTCTCCAGCCAGGCAAACCCATTCAGGAGCTGGACCAACATTTTTACCTAGTACAAGGGGCGGGGATGCTTTATTTCATCTTTATGTTGTTTTTAACTTTGTGGTCATACGTGAAACAATGTTTTAATGGGGAAAAATCCTCTTTCCGTGCCTAACTTCTCTATTGGTGGTGGGGAAGTCCTTGTATTTCACAAGTCCTCCAGAATATTGTTGTTAAAATAGCATTTTAGTATTATGATCCATTTGAAAGACTTATGCTCCTGATTTGTTTGTAAACTCAGAAATTTACAGACATTTACATTAATCCTGAAATATTCTACGCTGTGGTACGTGTTTGGACATGAGGAAAAATTTCTTTACTGAAAGAGTGGTTAAACATTGGAAGAGGCTGCCCAGGGAAGTGGTGGAGTCCCCATCCCTGGAAGTATTTAAAAGACGTGTAGATGAGGCACTTAGGGACATGGTTTAGTGGGCATGGGGGTGTTGGGCCGATGGTTGGACTCAACGATCTTAGAGGTCTTTTCCAATCTCAATGATGCTATGATTCTATGAATATGGTGGTCTATGAGGTGGCTAGGTTTTATTCAATACTGCTCATAGCAATTATACAGAGCGTACTCTACAGAAACTTGTAGATGAAGTGTGTGCACGCGTTCCCTACCCAGACCTTGAAACTTGCCCTCCATTGATCTGGTTTCAATACCTTTTAACTGTATAGACTTTTTCTGCGAGGATGAACGCGTGTAACTGCTGCATCTGCTCCTCAATGCTGACATTGCGGTAGCCCAGCAGCAGCCAGATGGAGCTCCCAGCGATTTTGCAGGATCGTCATCAACCTTGCTGAACTTAGTAGGGCCTGGCTACCAGGAGGGCAAAAAAGTGGGAGTTGTTATTAGCCATTAGTTGTTATTAGTTGTTAGTTGTTATTAGAGAGGCAAATGACACAAAGTGGCAACATCTATGAGGAAGTATTATTTTGCGAGAGGAATTTCTTACTCGATTCCTGATCTATGAATGAAATCATTGTTGATGTGAATTACTAAGAAAGTTCTGTTTTCTTAACAGCCTTGCTTGTTGTTGAGGTACGGTCCTGCAGCGGAGCCCGTCCTTCGCTACTGCTCTGACCCCATCTGAAAACTTTACAAGTAATCTTATCCCGTTCGAGCTTTCGTAGGATAGCTGCAATCTGAACCAGTACAGAGACAATAACAAGTTTTCCTTACGTAAACAGTGTCGCCTTTTCCTCTGCACTGGGGTGAGGGGCTGGCTTCTACAAATCCGTGAGAAAGTACCTATTTATTTGGATAAGATCAAGACTTTTAGCAATTCGAGTATAGCGCAGATCATCGCAGCGTTTCAGAGGGATTTCTACCTTTGGAAAGAGAAGTGGGAGCGATGATAAGCTTTGCTTTTCACTGTGTTTTCTGGATGTAATGACGAAGAATCTTCATAATTATTTATAAAACTGAAACTGTATTTTTCCTTAAGCATGTCATCAGTGCACTCATTCATAGAAGTACATCTGGTAATGTACTCGGTGACAATAAAATATCTTAATTTGATTATTTTTCACTTACGTAGTGCTAGAGTGGAAAGTTCAGCAGCTTTTCAGTTGGCTAAAGCTTGCCGTAGAAAATGCAAAGTGGGAAACAAGCGATGATACTTTCTGTTCTCTCCCCTCTGGTGGATTTTCTGCTGCTTTCTTTGCCTTTTCTCCCCAGTCTCTGCTCGGCTCCCAGTATTTTACTGTACGTATGCGTTTGAAACCATGCGCAACTCTGGAAGTTTAAAGGCTGCTCCAAGTTATGCTGAGGGACGCAGGTGTATTTTGGTTGCAGAACTGGAAATTCAGACTGATTAAAATACCTTTCTAATACATTCAGTACAAAGTGGGATGCGTGTCTCCGGTGAGAACGCTTTGACTACAAAAGCCCTGCTCTAGCTGCGGGAGTTGTCTCCTCATCTTCTCTTCTTTCATGCCCCTGCGATTGCGATGATGTATCATTTGAATTTTTGGTGGCTCAGTTCTTTTTCTCTTGGGAACCGTGAACTTGTGCTGTTCTGCAGTAATAGTATAAGCTGACCTTCATGTTGAGAACTAAAGAAGCATGAAAATAATCTAAATCATTAAATAAGACAAGCAATAACCTTTATTTAGGTGAAGAATGGAGTTTTACATAGAATAACAGCTTCATTTTTCTTTTATTTCTTCAAGGCTGGTCTGAGGGGAGATACATAGAGATCATATTGTCTTTCTGCCTGTCAGGCATGGAGTTTAGAGTAAGACAAGGATACAGAGCTGTGGTAAGAGATAGAAAGATAGTAATCTTAATCTGTTTTTTGAAGACACGTTAGTGGAGTTTTAGGGGGTTTTTTATGCCTCATACTCTCTCCAAAGAGTTATGCATTGTAACGCCATTTATAGGTTTTTTTTCTTTAACTTCTTGCAATAATAACACAGTTCCTGAATTACCATATATAATAGGGAATAGTAGTAAATACATATATATGTATAAATATATTCAATTCTCCTGTCATTTTTAGATCTGGATGAACTCCATTGGCTTTGTGTTAGATTGTGCTGACTCCCTTTAAGGCAGGCACAACCTGGCACATTCACTTGATGTAACTTTATTTTAAATTCACGGTTTGTGCAAGTTAGCAGTGAAAAGTACAAGGGATTTTTTTTTTTTTTTAAAAAGGATTTGAATCTATGAGATGACAAAGCCACCCTTTAAGTACGTGCGATTGAAAGTCTTCCCATTCAGAAGGCTGACAGGGTTGGCTACTTGCTGACAGCAGTTACCTTTCTTGGGTCAGTAGAAACACATTCCTTATTCAAACATGCAAAGAGAAGACACTTTGCATTAGGAAACGCTGACATTTCTCTGAGTTAAAATTGTTTCCTCTTGTCGCAAGATCAGCTGTCAACTCGCAAAAGGTATTTCTAGAAATAGGGAGGTCATCCCAACAAACAGCTCTCTAAACTAGCTGTTTCTGCTGGCAATTGTTCGATTAGTCCCCGAGTCTCTGCTGCAGGCTCATTACAACCAATCTTTGACACTTTTGGTAACAAACGCAGCCTGCTGTGGTCCTTAAAGGGAAAAGCCCATTTGTTCGAAGCCGGTGTTCGAGACCCAAGACCCAGACCCACACCTGCTTTCCGCGGCATCGCGGAATTCCCACGCAGCTTTGCGAGGAGTTGTGTAGAAGACCACGCAGAGTGACAACCTGCTTCAGTACTGACCTGCAAACAGGACAGACTTTAGAGCACGTTCTTCTTCATCTGAGGGACCTTCGGGCAAGTGAAGGTCAGGGCTGTAGCGTGATCTTTACAGGAGTATACACGTTAATTTTCAAATTTGCTTTTTTCTTGCACTGCGGAAAACGAAGCACTCTTTCTCTGCCAGAGGTGTCAGGGATCTGCTGGCACACGGGTAAGTTATTGCGTTTTGAATCTCGGAGCCTGCGATACCACGTACTGATGTGCTGTCTGCTGGGGGACAACCTTGGCAACTGAGCACCCACCAAGAGCATTTACTGTAGTACAGAGAACTTTAAACTTTTGCATACGCTTTTATACAAAACTACTTAGCTGCAAAATGGCTCCTATCTTGTATTTCATTTAAGTTACACCTTTCACACGAATAAAAATCCTCCCGAGTCAATAGGGTTGCACACTGGGGTCTGTCCTAATCCTTTATCCAAAGATGTTTCATGAGGGCTTTGATACTACTTGCTGATATGAATTCCGTTAAACCCCAAATCTCATGGACATCATCTTTTATAGATCTCCATTAACCTTTTGGGGTTTGTTTCTCCCTTTTTTGGCAGTATGTAGCATATAAAATATCTTCAGTCTGCAACTGGGGCGTTTTGATAGGGCTGGGTTGACATGAAATAATGAAAATGAGTGTTTGGAAAAGTGTTTTCCTCCTGATACGGAATAAGTGTAACCTTGTGAGATGTTATTTTAAATTATTTTTGTCTGAAGATAGAATTTTAAGGCTCTCACCCAGAGCCAGGACAAAGTACAATGTAGGCATCCTACGGTGCGAGGCTGTTCTGGAAAAATCTCACTAAACTCCCACTTTCCAACAATTCACAGACATTTTCTGGAAAAAAAAAAAAAATATTTCTGTGAAACATCGTAAGGTTTTGGGAAAAAAAGTCTGCAGTTTGTTCAAGCCTTTTCATATTGCCACAATATAATTAGAAGGAACATGAAAACAGCATGTGTTTTTATTCCTTTGCAACCTCCCTCGCCAGCCTTCTTCACATATGCATGCCTTTAAAATATTCAGTACTGAGAAAAAACACATAGAGAGCAAATATGGCAGTGCTTGACATTTATTGATATATAAAATATTTATAGAATGTATATTTATAGTGCTTGACATTTTATATATATATATGCATACATATTTCCAGTCTAAATGTGCTACATCTGTCTGCTTTAGGGTGTTACATTGTCCTTATTTGTGGTGTCTTACCTGTGTTTAAACCTGCCTAATTTCCACCAAAGTAATTATGCAAATTACTCACTTTAATGGTGTCCTTAAGAAAAATACAGGGCACACCTACCCCGCTGTAGGAAACGTGTTGGTGAGTGCGTTATAATTGTTAAATACATCCATTTTGTATGAAACTCAACACCCAGGTATGCATGTACTGAACATACACCATAAAAAAAGAAAGCATCAAGCTTTCTAGCAGTCTGGAAAAATGGCAGCAATTAAAAAAAAAGGGGAGAGAAATGGGGGGGAGAGGAGCAACAGTTCGGGTGGAGGGAATGAAAAGCTGCAGACAAGCGGGGTCAGGGTCCTGGAGCGTGTGCGTCGTAAAGAATAACTGGCAGGAATCTATGAATTACATGTCTATAAATTAATTGCAGGCTTCTGGTGACATTGCAATAAACCATACTAATGAAGATTGAGTAGTTTATGATTTTGTCAGAGCTCTGAAAAATTATATGGTGTAGAAACTACATAGATACTGGTGGTTTTATGTGAGTTTGTTGAATAAATTATACTAGGACTCTAGTGTAAAAAAAAAAAGTGTTAAAAATTAACATATGAATGTGATTCTGGCTTAAATTTTTTTTCTTCAGCTTTTTCTTACCCAAACAGCTTGTTTCTTTTTCCTTGAGCCATTCTATTCAATGCTGATTCTTCATGACTCTGCCACTAAATTGTCTCTTTTTGTACATCACTAGTGCAAGTGACACTCTCTTTTAAAAACCTCTTGATCAGCATCCTAGTTACCGGTGTTCCCTTATGAGTGATGTTTTATTTGAAAAATCATCTACAAAATTTCCTGCATTGTGGCTGCGTGGTCCGGAGACCCTGATCTAATGTCTGTATGGCCGCGGAGCAAGAAGAGCCCAGCCTGGAGCGTTTCTGATCCGCGCACACGCATCCGTCTGAGCCGTTCCGATAGGAAATTAGGCAGCTAAGTTAATCAGGACACCTCATCAGTTTTAATTTGCACCCATTGGATTTGATCTGAACTGGCTCGGGAGCTTCTAGGTATCCTAAATTATTAAATAGATGGTAAACAAGAGACGAAAATGAAAGAGGAATAGAGAAGATGGGGCATGGGAACAGTGCTGGAGGGGCCCAGGGCAGATGCTTATTTAAGTGTAGGTAACTTAGCACAAAAGCAGAAATAATTGCTAAAATCAAGAAAATGCTGACATAAAAACTTTGCAGTCTTACTTTGATCTGCTTGGTTTTATGCATTATGCACCATTTTAAAATAAAATAATCTCAATTTCTCAACGGTATTTCTACCTCATTGCGCGCACAAGTTTGGAGAGCACTCAGGATTAATTGGGAGCGTATGATTGAAGAGGGTGATGCTGTCTAGGACTCTGCCTTCATTTATTACTAAAGATGGAAACTCTATTATCAATAAGGCAAAATAAAGAGTTTTGTAGTTAAGGTGATGAAATGCAAACCTTGAAGAACACAATTTTATCTGTACGTCTGCCATAGCGTTCCTACCGCACGTGGGCTTGGTCGCTTACACCACACGTTCATATGTTGCAACTGTTTTCCTCATTTTCTGCATCCCCAATGAGACTTTTTGGTCTGATGTGCAAAAACCCCCACATTATAGGATATTGAATACTGTATAACAGAGACTGCTCTAAATCATACCTAACGGGACAAGAAAAACGAGGGGGCTACTTTTGCCTTTTCACTGTTAGCTTGGCCAGTAGCACATCTTAGTGTCCAGCTCCTACGAGTTTAAAAACATTTGTGGATCACGCAGGTATTGTAGAAATAGGAACCAGAGAAAAAAAAACCCACTGGGAAAGCAATCATTTTGTTTGCAGAGAAAAGTTTGAAAACTAGAAAGTATGAAGCCATGTACTAAATAGGAAGCTTGCAGTTAAATCCTGAATTGCTCTTTGGGCGAGCGGGGTCCTCCTGGCGTGCCGAGGGAGGCTGCGGAAAAACAGAATTTGATTGTGTAATTGAGGAGTGCGCTGTAATCCTTGCAAACCTGGGGCCTGAGTTAGGGAAGCGAGGGCAGCCTCGATTCGAAGGTTTCTTAGCTTCTGTGCAATTTATTTTATAATCTTTACCTTGTCTTAATTTAGAGGGGTTTTTGATACTATGGCTTTATAAATATTATAATCAGACATCGGGAATGATGGCTCAAGAAATACAATTAGATTTTCTGTCTGAAATGATAAGTCATGGATGGTACTTAAAAATTAGTCTATTCTGGCTTCCTGGCAACTATGGATATTCATAAGAGAGACTGTCGTTCCCCTGCAAAAACTGACAAAATGTACGTGGGCTGCTGAGTTTTTGCATGTGTTTTCAGTACGATGGGGAGGGGCTCATTAGAAATATGATGTTACTAACAGTTTTCCTCAAATTGCTAATTTCCATCATCCTAGTATTACAATAATGATGAAATTAAATTAAATTAGCATATCATATAGCATACTGAAAAACTGTGAATACATTATAGTAATACAAGGCAACAGATAATTGCTAGCTTAATAAGAATTCATTTTCAGCAAAGATAATTCAACCTTTTCATTCTTCCAATCACTAGGGACAGTTTTCCTGGTTATTGATTATCTCATCTTCTGTAAACCCAGTCAGCAGTCCTTACCTTGGTTATACGAAAATGTGTCTACTCTAAATACTTCTAATTCTGTATCTTTTGTCAGTGGACTTGTTTTGTACCTGTATGTGCCTGTCCATATGTTGACTTGTAGGACCTTGTTACGTATGCGGTTGGCATCTGATCCTTTGAAATGCGTGAGATTTTATTACCCCCATGCTCACTTAGTGAGAATTATATATATATATTTTGTTATACATAAGTCTTACATGTCTTCTAAATTGAGGGTTTAATTCTTTTGACCAAAAAAAAATGTTAACATCAACTGTTTTAAGTGTATTTTCTAGACTAAATGCTTTCCCTAGATTTCATTTTTAATAGTCTCAGGGTTAAAGAGAATAATTTGAATTACAGATATGTTTTCTATTTATGTCTAATGTTTTTCAGGCTTATTGAAATTATTTACTTGCTAAGCCTTAATTTATATCCACTCATTGCCACTTTCATTTTTTCCCCATCTTTTTTGCAGTTCCACCATGGTTTTTAATTCGCCCTTCAAATCTTTATGCCTACGAGAGTATGGATGTTGAGTTTGAATGTGCCGTGTCCGGTAAGCCTGTTCCTACGGTGGAGTGGATCAAGAATGGAGAAGTGGTCATTCCCAGCGACTATTTTCAGATAGTGGTAATTATCTGGCTTTCACTTATTAGAATTTTTTTTTTTTTTTACTAAGTTGTGAAATGTGTTCTGATATTTGACCCAGTTGTTGCCTTCATAAACATATTGGTCTTCCCAAAGAAAACAAAGTTTCTGCTGCCTCCTAACACAAAGAAGGCACGTTGCATTGAGATGTGTTAGGTCAAGTGCGTTGACATTGTCTCCCAGTTTTAGTGAGAGCTGAACCTGGTCTTTTCGTGGAGAAATAACAGCGTCAGGTCATGCTCTGAGTTGCTATTAATAATATTGTTTACCACGCGTTAATGACTTCCCTCATTCACCATTGTCCTTGGTGAACAAAAACAATAGATCTCTCCTCCAAGGAAATGGTACTCTGACACAGGGGGTTGAAAATGGTAAGGGTCATTTGACATAATTACAACTTTTCAAAGAGAATTGTTGTGCACCCTACCCAAAGTAACATCCCCATCCAAGACTCCAACCTCTTTTAGTTTAAAGGTTGCTATTATACGGGCTAAGAATTTATGCTGTGTTTTATAAAAGGGTTGATCTAGCTGGCCTCTCCTGAAAGCAGTGTCACTTGTAAGTGAGCTGAGATGTTGGGGAACACTCCTGAAAACTTGAGTCGCTGTCCATAGGCCACGAGGTGCGGCTTGTTCAGAGACGTGGCTTGGTTCAGCGCTTTCTCATTTTTCACCTTGTAACAAATAATATTGGTTATCATCATGTCTTTTAATTTCCTATTTAAAAAAAAAAAAAGATTCTTTCTAATGTGCTTTTCATGCAGCATAGACTTATTCTGCCATATACAATAGCAAATTCAATCCTTTTTATACATCATTGCTTATTAAAAAGCAGCCAGAAGCTGTCCAAGGAAAGGACAGCTCTACAGCTGTTGTGGTTGTGTGGTGGAGGTGTTAGAAAATCATTTCACTTAATAGTTAACGGAAGGTACGTTTTATCCAGAGCATACCCCTCACTTGAGATTTTTTTTTTTAACCCAACATAATTGGCTCCTGCTTGTGCTAACAGAAGTTAAAAGTTAAATCTTTTTCAAATTAAGTAAGTGTAGAGTGACCTTTTCTTGAGCATCTCCAGGCCTCGAGGCATCAGGAGGGTTTGACCTTCAGAACAGTATTTGTTCAAAGATCAGAAGTTGAAAGTTCTTTTAAATCTTCCCTGCAGCAAAGGGCCAAGACAAAATTCAGAGCACTACTCCAGTGACGGCTGTAATTTGGAGCTTAAGTCTTCAGAAAGGTGTTGGATGGACTCTGCGCGGGAAAGTGAATTCACCCTTGGGCCATAGGCACCATCGAACAAAATGCAAAGACCACCAGGTGTCAAGAGATTTCTGAAGAAAGGGCTTATGGTTACAGCCCTCTAAGGACCAGGGCTATGTGAGCTGGAGCTGAGATTGCATACACAGTACCACGTTTCACAGAATAGCTGTTCTGGAAAGGTTTTATAATCCGCATTCACTTTGCATGGTGTTTTTCTAATTAATTCTCTCCACTTCCTTTCTTTCTCTTTTGCTGTCTCTCTAGGGTGGCAGCAACTTACGGATTCTGGGCTTGGTAAAGTCAGATGAAGGTTTTTATCAGTGTGTAGCTGAAAATGAAGCTGGAAATGCACAGGCCAGTGCACAGCTAATCATCCCAGAGCCTGGTAAGATGCAAAGGACGTACAGAATTGCAGATGTAATTAATGCTATTAACATAGAAATCCCAAATGAGCAGCTACTATTCTTTACTCCCTCTTACTTATCCAGCTGGCTGGCTGCAGTTAAAAGCATGTCCAGGCTATCAGATAGTTTGAGGCATTTTGTTCACTGGGGCAATTACAAATGCTGGCCTTGTCCTAGAAAGTACTCTGGAGGCCAACTAAACCTGCATGAAAAGCCAACGGCAATGTCTTACTATCTATTGGTGGGCTTTATCCTGCTGAAGTATGAGAAGGTGATCGCAAATGGGTGAGGTGATGGAATAAAGTAGTCCATAAACAATAGAAAATTATATCATGCATAGTTCTGCATGAAGCTGTTGTAGAACATTTGTCTCGAGGAAAGGGAAGAGAAGAAAAAGAGAGGAAGAAAAAGAACAGTTTGGCAGCGGGATATCAAGTACAGCCAACCGTTGAGATCAGAAGGTTTTTGTCTACGTGCTGGAAGGATTAAATTTTTTTTTGTTGCTCTGAAATTAATAGGCGTTTGGTTTTATGGACTGCACTGTGCAGCAGCGTAAGTGTTTACTGCTTTATGGGTTTTTAAGTAACAGAAATCTTCATCTTAAGCTAGATGATATGTAAAACATGGATAAAAGCCTTTCAAAATTTCTGGGTTGTAAATGATTAATGACCTGCACTGGGCTGCAGGTTACGCTTACGTCCATGCTACTTCTCATGGATTATGCCAGTAAGCTGAGAACAAGAGAACATGCTGAAGTGTTGTTCGTTCTCTGATTTGGACTGGGAAGAGCAGAATCTTGGTAGCCCACAAATACTCAGTCGAGACAGCCCTACTGAGATCAATTAACCAGCCTGATAGCTCGTACCATAGAATTTCTTTGGGAAATCCTTTGAAAAGTTTCCACCCGGCATCAGTGTGAAGTTTTAAAGCTTTGCAGAAAAGCTGGCCTTCTGGAAATGGAGAAATAAGTATGGCCATGGTCCACGTTCTTGTTAGCTGCAGAAGTCTGACTCTTAAGGACTCCTGTCTGAACACCGAGCAGGAACGTTTGCTGAGGTCCATCAAAGTTCAGTCCTGTAAGCTGTTGTGGTATGAGCCCTATTTTCCAGAGTTGTTCCAGGCAGTACGGAGGGAGGTGGCAGTACCACATGGCCATAGCTGAGTTCACCTGGTAGACAAAAGTGAGGAATAAGCACCACTGGAAGCCTCGGATCCCCAGTCTGCAAAGTCCCCTCCATGCAAATACTTAAGGCAAATGAAAATGGGAACAGGGCTAAGGTTTCTCCCTCTGTTTTCTGTCTTGGTCCCAAATGAATGGCTGAACATGGATTTTGCACATCTTTGAAGCTCACCTCCCTCTTACTCCTTCTCCCTCGTGATTCAGCATCTCTCCTTTCTAAGCCTCGCCTCTTTCTTTTCTCTCCACTGCCTGAAAGCAACTCCAGTAGCAACTGGGGAATTGTCAGAGACCTCTCAGCTCCTCTCTCCCTCTTACCTAGATGTTCGTGCCGCAGACACTTTGCAGCCATGAAACTATGCAGCTTAGTGGGAGATCCAGGAGGGGGGTAAATGGAGAAGAAATGTAATGTCCATATGGAGTCGTCATTATTATCCTCCTCCTGCTAGCGTGACCCTCCAGCCTGGGCTCCCTCCTCGCCCTGCTCTGTAGTGCTAATTGGCTAACTGAGGTTGGTGGTTGGGTATCGGGATCAAGAGGCAGATATTTATTTGGGTTCCCACTTTCGTACGTGCCCTCCACCTGGTGCAGTGCAGGATCTTGCCAGATGAGTGTTTCCCTCTGTGCAGAGGTGATGATGAGGTTATTTTCCCTTCGGGATGAATGTGAAAATGAGAAGGCACTTACAAACTAGATTTCACTGACAGAAAAAATGTCTTTGTGATATTGAGGAAGGCTGGCTGGGATCGTCATCCTGCTCAGAAACAACCTGCTCCACTTCAGATCTCACGGTGGGGAGATGCGCAGTTGTTTTGCCTTTGTTTTTTGTTTGTTTTCTTTCTGCTTTCTTTTAAGCCGAATCTCACATTCAGTTCGTGCACTGGGATTATATTTACACGCATGAACATCCGAAGGAAACAGACCATCTCCTACTGTAGTGGGGTTTAATCTGATGCTAGGATCTTCCTGGGGGACACTGGATAACTCATTGCAGCTCCCAGCTAGTTATTGCAAGTGAAACGCTGTCAGTAAATTTTACGCTCTGTGTTGGTGTTTGTTGTGTTTGGTATTGGATTAAAATTAAAATAGAAGAAAATGAAAAGAAAATCCTAAAGAGCTACGGGACACCATTGTAAACTGTCTCCATTTCCCTTTTTAAGTGACGAATTACTTTTTTCTGGCTATTTGATCAGATCTTCAAACAACGCCACTCCAGTTCCTCTGAGATGGAGGGAGGGCCAGCATGCAGAGATGGTGGAGAAGCCAGCTGTAAATTCAAATGAAGTGGTGGGGCTGGCCGTGGCGGGAAGAACGCAGCCCCCTCTGCTTTGATTTTGTTGGGCCATGCTCAGCACATGTTTGGCGCTTAGCTTGAGCTCTGTGTGGCACCGCCGAGTAGCTGGCATCTGGCCGGGGGGCTGTGGCAGGGGCTCTCCCCTGCCTGGGGCAGGCGACGACCCAGCAGAGCTCACGCTTGCTGTTGGCGTGTTTTTATGAGAGCCCAATGAAGTTTCAATATACTCATTAATAGCTATCATCCCTTTCTGGAGCCATTAATGTGGAGGTGGCATGAACGGAGACACGCTGAAGGCTTATCTGAGCTTCCTTTCTCTGAAAGCCAGGGTCAAATAAACCCTTTATTAAACTAACAGTGATTTCTACCCCAAACTTACATCAGGGTAAAATAGTCACTTTTTTTTTTTTTTGGTGATTCATAAGACTACAGATAGTTTTTGCTTTTATTTGTTGCAAATAATTTGGACCATCCAGCAGGCTAAGTATGTTGTGTATGTTCTGTTGGGGGATTTTGGAAGTTTTGTTCAGGTAGAAGGGTGTAATCAGTCTGATTGCTCCTACTACCGTTGTTATGCGGACGTGTAGATTCACATCCACTGCCGACCACCTTTAACTGTAGGACCTGAAGTAGCAGCACAGAAGTTGGCATTAAAACAAGTATAAATGAGCTCAGATTGAGACCAAATATACCCCTTGTTAAGGCAGCGATGCTAAATTGGAATTAGACAATACTGAAATGAGAAGTGAAAGCCAAAGGGACTGTGAGCTCGCGCAGATAATAGCTTCCACTTTTAGTATTCCAGATGTGGCTATAGGATGCTCAAAACTGTTTCGATATGTGTTGCTTGGACTATAAAAAGCCAACGAGGTCCCTGAGAAATATAAAATTTCTGTCCTTTTAAACTGAGATGATGACTGGAGAGGCATTGTACTTAACAGCGTATTATGAGTTAGAGTAAAATAAGTGATGGTGGATGGTCTGCAATACACGCATTAGTCAGTAAATCAAAGTACGTTTGTGGATTACAGCACACTTGGGGAAAAGGCGCTTGGGATTGTTTCTTCTCCTTTTTCCTTTCTTTCCCATTAACAACCTTAATGATACCCTCTTAGGAAGAGATTGCTCACCAGTTTGTAACGAGAAAAAACCCGCAACTTTAAATGCTTCTTATTTCTGTAAAAAACAAAGCAATAAATGAGCCAGGTTTAAGGATTTCAGTTCTCTCATCTCCAACACACACATTCTGGGTTTCTCAGGCCGCTCGGCTGCTTGGCTTCCTCTGTTTCTACTCTCTAACTCTGCTAAAGGGCGATGGGCTTTAGACGGTCTATGGGCATGCGTGATCGTATTGAGCAGGTACCAGGAGTAAAGCCTACAATATGTACTTCTGGTTACATGTACTGGAAAACAAATTCTCAGCAAGAAAAAGCAGATGAAAGAGATCTCAGCTGACTGTCTTATTTTTATAACTGTATAAAACCTGTTATTTGCACACCTAGAAAATGAACAGAGAACAGTGTGGTGGTGAGTGATGGACATGCATAACTTCAGATGAGGAGAGTGTCCCAGAGGAAAATCCTTCCTATAAAGAAATCCCAGACAGTTATTTGCTTTATGCCGGTGGCTTCTCATGGATCCATCCTTCAGATATCCACGAGACGTGCGGAGGGATTGTTTTATTCTAGCAGGTGAAAGATGAGATAAAGACAGCCCTGAAATAATCAGCTTGTGTATACGGTAGGATAATTATTAGCTATGTTCCTGCAATAAATTCCTTGCTAGAAAAATCTTCGGCTTAGGAAGACACCCTCTCCCAGAGACTGGTAAAAGTGCTGTAAATCAGTCTTCACTCTTGGCGTTATAAGCAGCAGCTAATTTGGCAAACAGAGCAACAAAGAAAATGATCTCTTATGTAGCATAACTAACCAGTACCCGGGCTGTCCCCGCGCAAGGAGGGGACACAGTGCCAGAATTATTTGAAGAAAGGATTGCATGTCCATCCGCGGATGATCTCCAGACGTTTGAGGATGTCTAAAGATGGATGTTGCGGGGAGACAGGGAAGGGTACGGAGAGCTGAAGCTTGTGGGTGGCCTGGTCCTTGATGGCTGGTCCCCCTCGAGCAGGTGTTTAACTCCGAGCCCTGCTGCTCGGGCTCAGCTTTCTGTGCCATTCACTTTGTCATTTTTGTCACGTACTTTTTCTTTCTTTTTAATTCCTCTACTTACAAGTTGCATAGCTCCTTCTCACGTCCGATTTTCAGCTTAGCAGCTAGCAGATTTAACATTTTTGCATGCACAAGATCTTTGCAAAGACTTTGCATTTCTGTATAATAAGACTTAGATTGGGAAACCTGTGAATTACTTTTCTTTGCTAAAGAAACAGGGGTTGACTCACTTTTCAAAAGCCTTCCTCTCCCTGAATTCCTATTACAAAAACATTCTGTGAGGCACCATTTCCCCTCCCTACTGTCTTATTTTTATAACTGTATAAAACCTGTTATTTGCACACCTAGAAAATGAACAGAGAACAGTGTGGTGGTGAGTGATGGACATGCATAACTTCAGATGAGGAGAGTGTCCCAGAGGAAAATCCTTCCTATAAAGAAATCCCAGACAGTTATTTGCTTTATGCCGGTGGCTTCTCATGGATCCATCCTTCAGATATCCACGAGACGTGCGGAGGGATTGTTTTATTCTAGCAGGTGAAAGATGAGATAAAGACAGCCCTGAAATAATCAGCTTGTGTATACGGTAGGATAATTATTAGCTATGTTCCTGCAATAAATTCCTTGCTAGAAAAATCTTCGGCTTAGGAAGACACCCTCTCCCAGAGACTGGTAAAAGTGCTGTAAATCAGTCTTCACTCTTGGCGTTATAAGCAGCAGCTAATTTGGCAAACAGAGCAACAAAGAAAATGATCTCTTATGTAGCATAACTAACCAGTACCCGGGCTGTCCCCGCGCAAGGAGGGGACACAGTGCCAGAATTATTTGAAGAAAGGATTGCATGTCCATCCGCGGATGATCTCCAGACGTTTGAGGATGTCTAAAGATGGATGTTGCGGGGAGACAGGGAAGGGTACGGAGAGCTGAAGCTTGTGGGTGGCCTGGTCCTTGATGGCTGGTCCCCCTCGAGCAGGTGTTTAACTCCGAGCCCTGCTGCTCGGGCTCAGCTTTCTGTGCCATTCACTTTGTCATTTTTGTCACGTACTTTTTCTTTCTTTTTAATTCCTCTACTTACAAGTTGCATAGCTCCTTCTCACGTCCGATTTTCAGCTTAGCAGCTAGCAGATTTAACATTTTTGCATGCACAAGATCTTTGCAAAGACTTTGCATTTCTGTATAATAAGACTTAGATTGGGAAACCTGTGAATTACTTTTCTTTGCTAAAGAAACAGGGGTTGACTCACTTTTCAAAAGCCTTCCTCTCTCCCTGAATTCCTATTACAAAAACATTGTGAGGCACCATTTCCCCTCCCTTTATTATCGTAAGTATTATTTATAATTACTTATTCTATTACTTATTATTTATAATTACTTCCTTATTAAAAAAACAATCAGAAAATAAAATCTTTCTCTATGTTAAGAAACTGAGCTTATATTGGCATTAAAACTTCAGATTTTCAGTCCTTGCAAGCCTGTTGGAAAGCCAAACCACATGCTTGTGTATGGTTAGCCTTAAAATTAGTCTGAAATAAACCCCATGATTTCAAATATCAGGAAAAACAGTTGTGTGTGTTTTTTTTTAACAATTGATAAAACAGTGAAAAAAGTAGTCATGAAGAATGCTTTCTATTGGAAATTTTAAAAAGAGGTTGGGCAGATATATCTTTGTGCTAGTAATCCTGATCCTGCCTTCGCAGAGGAAGCTGGAATGTGCTGTCTCGTCAGTCTGCTCTTTATGCCCCGAATTAGAAATAGCAAATTTCACTATGCACTAGGTACTTCACATTGTGCAGGCAGAGACAAAGCAGAAGAAAGAAGTGAGAGACTATTTCAAGATCCCGCTCATAAATTTCAGAGTACAATATATATATATATTCCCCCCCCCCAATGCAGAGAATGGTTTTTCTACAGGGATGTGGAAATGTATTTATTTTTCAAAGGCTTATTTAGTGATGTGGTGCAAGTTGTACTGACCATATGGACTTCCGCTAAATTAAAGAGCGTGGGGGCAAAGTCCTGCACTGGACCAGGGACCCTTCGCACCACCGAGCTGGTGGCTCACTCCCTGCCTCTGGTTTGGATGTTGCCAGGTAGAAAACTTGTGCATGGCTCTGGGGTGCTGTTCCCAAGGAGGGGCAGGGAGATGGTGTGCCGTGTCACTCTCCATCGCACACGGTTCTCCAGCACCATCTGAGCAGACTCGGCGCCCTCCAAGTCTGCTCCTAGCTGCAGGAGGGTTTCCCCTGACATATCCTATGGCATGCAACCCATCTCTGGTTTTATGCTATAAAAGCTGCACTCTACTGAGCTGCAACACAGCCTTGAGTATTTAAGATGCTTCGAAAGGAAAGAAATCATGCAAAGTTGTAAATATACCTTTGGGATATGAGGTGTAGCCTTCCATGGGATGCAGGTCCAAGGATGGAGTGCGATGTAGCCCAGACACGATCATTTATTCCCAAAGGTGAGGTGACAGCCCCAGGCAGTGGGGGCCTGTGGGGGGGCTGTACCTGGTGGCTCTGGACCCTGGAGGAATTTAATGTGCTGTATCACCATCCTGTCTGGAGCCCCACCACTGGTGATGGCCAAAGAAGTGCTTCGGGGGAAACTGCTGGCAGCAAAAAGCGGTAGAAGCATGTGTTGCTCAGGGATGGGGAGAAGAATAACCTCCTGAACCATAGCGTCAGGATTTTTTGTGTTGAAACGAGATTTAACGTCCTTATTTTGGTATGCACAACTGGTAAGCTGTTCATATTTATTGCACCGCATAAGCAGTAATAATCATGATAATAGTAAGAATAAATTTTGTTTATATGCTTTTATGGTGGTCTTTGCCATAATATTATGACACCTTACCGGGGATTTATAACAGACGTATGCAAAAATGCAAAATCAGTGGAATATTTTTCTAGTTAAAAAGTTGGTATGTAGAGGCCGTCTTAAAAAGATAGACGCACTGCAAGGGATTATCTTGGAAGATTTTTGGAGCTTCCATCTTTGCAGGTCTTTAAGAACAAGTTAGGTAAACATCTGCTAGGGATGTTTTTCATCCGGCCATGGGGTGTAGGAAAGGATTAGTTGAGTTCATGAGATCATGTCTGGTTCCACTTTCCATTGATCTAGCGAGCATTGCTGGAAACTTTGGACTGTAACGGATTCTGGAAAGATGCAGTTAGAGATGCTTGATCTTGTCTTAAAATACTGATATAAAAATCGGTGGCTTTGTTCTGTAAGAGCTATAATGGTTTAAAAACCTGGCAGCTGGGTTTCTACACCACCACAGTCTCCTCTGAAGCTCAGGAGATGAGCTTCAGTGCTGGAGTCACTGCTTTCCCCCGACTGAGTGAAATTGCAGTGCAGGCAAAATTTTGAACATTCGGACAGTCGGGGAGAAATTCAGCAAGAGGGAGGCCCTGGTCTGGGGAAGAGGGGTCACGCGAGAGTGTGGTGAGACCAGGAGATGTCTCCTGGTCTGAAGTAGGATGTCTCCCCTCTCGTTGATGGATGTATTCCTATGAAATGTCAGGTATTCTGGGGTGAGCTGTTTCTCAGCTGTGCTGGAGCTGCCTTGCTGCATGTGAAAGACCTGGGTAAGGTGAACAGGATGGGTATTTATAGACAGCTTCAACAGGAGAGAGAAGAGTGCAGCCCAAAATTAATGGTCCTGTCATGAGTAGGAGGGGTGTACTTGTAGCTTTTACAAGTCTGAGTTAGGAAGCAGGTGGACCTGGACGTTCCCCATCCCTGTGGAGTGCTGCTGATGGGTGGCTGCTGTGCGGCGTGGGAGGCTTCAGTGCTTTCGCCTTGGGTTTTGGGTTGCATGTCTCTTCTGGCACCACTAATGTACCCCCGATGAGATGGGCGAACGCACCAGTGCCTCGGGCAGGCAGGGAGCTCTCAGGAGTTGGGTGCAGGTTTGTACAACCAGGGAGAGAAGTTCAGGTGAGCCAGGAGCTCCTGGGAGAGATTGAAGTATTTGGGGAGCTCTTGGGCCTTCAGCAGTCAACGGCAGATGAATGCAGGACTGGCAGATGGAAATTTTAGAAGCTGCTTTTGAGGTTACCTTAGTCATCTAAGGTGTCAGTTAGACACGTAAGAACGTTCGTGCTTCCTGAATCAATTACGAACATGTTTGTGCTTTCTTTAAAAAAACCAAAACATACAATTAAAGAGTGTTCCAAGCACAAAGGTTCTGTAGAGACATGATAGAATTTTACAGAAAATACTGTGAAAGCTATTGCACGTAGGAGAGAAAGAGCTGTTGCCTGTACTCTAACAGGAACAAACTATGCATTAAAATAGATTTAGGATAATTTGAAAAAAAGACAGAGAAGGGTAATAATCTCCTATAATGCCGTTAACCATTTAGAATCCAGCCTTACCATGATTTTTTGTCTTTAATAAAGGATATATGTTGATAAATAATAATCATGGGGAACTGGAATACAATTAGGGCTTAAGTGTTGTTAATTAAAATATCGGTTACTGTATATTGACTTTACATGGTAATGTCAGAATAATCACAAGATAGAATGAATAACTGCACAATTAGTTCTAAGACTTTGAGATCTGTTAGAATTTAATTTGTCAGAATAGCAGAACTGAAACGACTATGTTATAAAGAAAGTGTGATGTACTTTTTAGTCCTATATGAGTTTGGTGCAGATAACTGAATATAATGACTTCATATAGGAACTCTTACTGTGAGTATTTTATTGGGTTTGTGGGGTTTTTGTTTTTTTAAACTGTGAAAAGGAGATTTTGGTTTTCCCAAGTATTGTGTGAATGACTAGGCTTGCGTACCAGAAAGCTTCGTTTTTCATATAGGAATTTGAATGCAAAGAAAACAGGCTTTCACAAACAGTTCATTGAGGAGTTGCTCGTTCGGGTTTGGCATAACCTCAGCGTTTTATGTTTTCGCGAGAGCAATGCAACGTATCACACGGTGAAGTAATGCTGTAGAAAAATGCATAAAAGGTGCTGAGCCAAGTTCTGAAGAAGCTCGAGTCGGAGGTGAGGTCAGCTAAGTCTCAGAGTTTGGGCTGTGGGTGTCTGCTGTCACCTGGGTCTAGCGCTTGTGCATCTGCTTCCCCTCAGCTCTGCGTGGAGCAGCCCCCGTCTTCTGCTCTCCGAAGGCCGGCGGGTTTGTTTTCTTCCCTGGGTTGTGAACGTCAGACTCCTTGCGGCTTGAAGGAAGCTGCGTGTGTCTATGTATAGCCATATATCTATGTAATTGAACTTCATACTTACAAAGGGGAAGAGCCACTGTGCATGCGGTCTACATGTGAAAGTGGTTTGGTTGGTTGGTTTTTTTACATACAAGTGACTTGAGTAGACTGTGAAGATGTGATAGCCTTTTTGATTCTTTATTTTAAAGGTATCAGACAATCAGGAGTTTAGAAGAGACCTCAGGTGTATTAATGCACTCGATTTAATTATTAAAGAGAGCATCAGAGGCAGCTGATCTTACAAATGTGGGAAAAGAAGAAACCAAATGAAAACTGGGGGAGACTACAGACTGTAGCTCCTGCAAGGAGGCCTGCTGTGATTCCGCTGACACTGGTGGAGGGGGATTTACTGTCAGGAGAGGTGACAGCACAAGTTTCAGCGAAGCCATGGTCATTCTTGAATGTACCTGTAGGCTCTGAGGGTTGGCCATAGGCCAAGATCCTTCTGCCCTTATTTCCAGGGAAAGATCTGTGGCCTGAGTTTCAACAATTTAATAGTAAGTTGTTAGGGGGTTCTGCTGGACTTTACAGCTTGTGTGGGCATAGACTTTCTTCCTTTAAACTGCCTCTAAAGAAGGAATTGGGGGAAAAATACGGAGAAAAACCTTAGTGAGGAAAGACAGACCAGTGCCTAAGCTGCTAGTCTGACCCTGGTGCAACAACAGTTTTGCCACAAACCTCCCAGTAACTCACTGGGATGCCTACTGATCAAATGAGTTCAATAGTATTTGCCTGTTTATCAAAGGTGTCCTAAAAATAACTACATTAGAAAGCATGAGGTGTTCATATATTCTGTAGCTGGACTCTGGCTAGGCATTTAAGTTATTTAAGCGTTATTCACCTCTGTACGGCTCGTGTCCTTCTAGTCTTGTTCATTTGGCCATGTACAGCTGGGTGTTTCATCCCTGGCTTCTGACTTCGCCTGCCACTTCGCAAGCCAGAGCACACTTAATTTTTAAGTTAACTCCTCTCTTTGTCATCTATTTTCCCCCTTTTGCAGGTGCTCGTTTTTCCCTAAACACAACAGTTTCCTTTAGAAGCGTAGATGAAGTTACACTGCAGAGTTCAGGAGTAATAAGGTCAGGAGATGCATTGTCTGCAGTCCTGAGCGCTGATGGGTTTTTATATGTAGTGCACTACCTTGTCACCTTCCCAGCAGAAACCTATTTGCTGAGCTGCCATTTGATCAACGATAAGAAAGGGTAAGAAATAGCTGAATGTGTTTGGTTTATGGGGAAAACAGCAAATTAATCTTTGGGCGTATTTGTCAGTGATACTAACTTTCTGTCTTTGCTCCCTGAGGGGAAAGATTTAGGGAAAATAACCCCCAAATGTGTAGGCTTGCACGTGGCCCCATTTAGGAAACTGCTCGGTATTATATTAGTGTTGCTTTTATTCATACTTAGGGCCAATGGTACAGGGCGACACGTGGAGAACGTGCACGAGGTACAAAAACAGGCTGCCAATATCACTCTGAAGACTAGAGTATATTGATCTCATTAGCACCCACAGCTCAAACAATGAAAGGTTGTGAGCTTTGTCATCCCTGTGTACGCGTGTTTGTGTGTGCTCTCCTATGTGCAAAAAGTAATTTTTCAGTGTTGCAGAAGATGGGTTTGGGGAAGAATTAAAAGAGGAAGGGCAAACTTTGGCTCTTCGCCACCTGGAATAAAATCCATTTAATTCACCCTGACTATCCTTGTTATAGTGTTAAATATAGACTAAATAGTTTAATATGGATTTATGTAATGAGCTCACAAATTGATTTTGCAGCACAAGCTCAGTTTAGAGTTTAGGAGCAGACAGTCTCTTGTTAAGATCAAAGCAGTGCTCCTGCCTTCTGATGCTGCCGAGCACGGGCTTGGGGGTGAAGATGATGAGGTTGTTTTCTTTCTTTCTTTCTTTCTTTCGGTTCTGATGTTGATTCAGACCTATTAGGACTTTTTCTGTTTGTATGTTTATTTACATCTGTGGGATCAGAGAGTAATAAGGGGGAATAAAATAAAATTTTAAAAAAAATCACAAAAAAGCGCCTTGTGCAAGCTCCTAAGGGAGGAAGCAGGCACGTTTCTTCTAGGAATGCAAATGTCTTATCTGAGTGACAGGAAAAGAAAAAAAGCAGGCTTCTCATATTCTCCCCCTTCCTCTCCTCCATCCCTTCCTTCTCTCCCATTCCCCATCACCCCCACCCCCATTTAGGAATAATTTCATGCCCCTTGTTTAAACATTAATTACTTAGCTCAGGTGATTTGCTAACAATTTGCAGAATGATATTTCTTGGAAGTTTAGGAGATGAATCCCTGAGAATGGGGCATCTTTCATCCACCCCTTCCCCTGTCTGGCTCAGTGGCCTCGGTTAGATGTAATTGTAATTGGTGTCTGGGTTGGGTTGACAGTGTCAGCCTATCATTTCAGGGTTTAGAGCTGTACATTGGATAGCCAGATCTGTAATTATAATGTGCTTTACTCCTATTTATATTCAGCAGCGTTCTCGCCTTGCTGTTCCTTTCCCTGGGAGTGGAAGATTGGGCCGGGGAGGGGTGGTTTGAAAGCAGTGAGAGCCATTGTTTGTTCAGAAAACACCCTGATTCTCTGAGGAATAGAGGGCCGAGGTGAGCAGCCATCAAAAGTTACCATCTACTGTCCCGGAGCACGTACTCTGAAATTCGTCCTGTCAAAATTAAATGTGCTGGCCCCTCCAGGAGGAAATATTTTTCTTCTTTCAATTTCATCACATTTTATTCACTTTGAAGGATTTCTCTTTCTCGTGGGTCTACTTTCTGCAAATTCTTTAATGTAATTATCTTTTCCCCAGAATTGCATCTGCAGCCACCGCACGCAGTGTATGGCAACGCTGTCTTCTACCTAAAGGGATTTGAACCTATAATCCCACGAGGGGTGTTCTAATCCTCCTGCGGATTTTTGGGTGAAAGGTGTTTTCAGTTCATTTCATTTCATATTCATGGGGCTCCTGTCTGCAGAAAGAAAAGTTAGTTAGAGCAAAGACTAGGTTCAAGAAGTTCACACATTTCTCCACTGAATTTCCTAAAGCCCTGCTAGAGAGTTATTCCTTTGCCCCTGTTTTCTAGTTTGGTGAGGAGGTAACTATTTTATACTACTTTATACATGGGACAGCTTCAATGTGAGGATGAAAGAGTCCTCGCCTCCCAACAGCGCAGATCTGCTCAACCCACTGCAAGGGTCTGAACTGACGTTGTCAAAGCTCCAGGATTTCATCTATCTAGCTCTTTAATTTAAAAAAAAATTCTTTTAAAAAAGGTGGGGGGAGGTGATAGCTCTAAAAGCTTTTAAAGCCACGTACAAGCAAATCCAGTTTGACATGAAAAAGAAAATAATATTTTGTAAAGAGAAACTGTGGAAAAGAATTATTTCCCTCTCTCCCCTTTGGTCCCAAACTAAAAATACACGTGTTTCTGTCCTCTCCATCCTTCTGTAGCGTCATCCGTTGAGAAAGCAGGGAGGGAGGAGGGCGTGTACTTGGGCTTTCCATGCGCTTTTTGCTTGTCTCGAGCTTGTGACATCTCTGTGGGCAGAATCTGTTAAAAATCTTCAAAATACTGTATTTAGAGTACAAGTGCTTTGCAGTTACCTTTGGCACTAAGGAACCTCTGATAGCCAAGCGATCATTCAGAGGTACGCTAGCTATTTAGACATATGCTGGGAAATGAAGGGAGAACCAGATTTGGGGATGTAGCTCACAGAATGGACACAGGACGTGGTGTCATTGCTGAATTGCATCTCCATGGGCTGCCACAATCTTTCCCCTGCTAGACCGAGGCCCCTCGCCTGCTCGGGTCACCCCGAGGGCTCCTCTGCCAACCTGGAGCCCCCCCCGTTGCATCCCTCCCGTCCTCAGGAACAGAGAGAGGGACCCTTTGCTCCCTACCAGAGTGAGCATCTCATGGCTGAAGAATGCTGGATAAACTATTGTACTGTCAGCTATTCTGGGCATTAAATTAACGTCCCACGTATATAGATGTTGGCTTACCCATGTTGACTTTAGGTGGCTGTATTCCTGATTTGCAACGGCTGCCTGGGAATAAATCCATCTCCTTGCAGGACCGGAGCCACTGTTAGGAGCTGTGCCTTGGTCTGCTTCTAAGGAATTCAGACTTTTAATATCCTTACACTTATCTTTTTTTTTTTTTTAAACCAGGATTAAGGGAAGCTTAGATATCCTTTGTTTCCCTTTTTGTTTCTTTTTGCTTTGGGGTTCTTGGTGGTTTTTTTTCCCTGTTCTTTGTAATTTAACGTATGTCGGATTTCTGAGCGGTTCGGAGATATTAACAATATCATTACAGAAACAGTTGGCAGGATTTTCCCTGACAAAACTTAGTATCTGTCCTTCAGGTAGCAACAGCTGTTCACAGTTGTTGTCAGTTAAAACATCTACAGCAGCAGTTTCAGTTGAATAGAGCAAAATTTTGCTAATCTAGTGGTGTGGAAGAATGGAGAAGGATTTTGAATCATCTGCCACAGCTGTTAACTCTGGAAAGAAACAGGAATTGGGTAAAGAGCCTGAGAATTGGGAGATGATGGGTGCCTTTTTGTAATTATTACAAGAAATAGGACAATTAACGGCGTGGTTTGCATGGGTAGGGCGCGGAGAGCCTGACCCTACATCCCCTGTGCCGGTGATGTGAGACTCCATTTTCTCTTTTATGGGAAATAATCGCTGTGGGCCAAAACATTATCTGTCACACCAAGGTAAAGGCAGATGGAACCTGCTGAATTTAATGGCTTAATTAGGACAATGTTTAATTCTATAGATTCCCTTCAGCGGCCGTGATTTGCCCTCAGCAGTGCTGTGTTCGGGAGATCTCCCCGCACACCAGTGGCGGTGGGAAATCCCCTTATTTTCCTCACAGACCTGGAGCCCAGATGTGTAACATGAAGCAAAGTCTTTGCTGCAGTATGACTATCAAATCCGATCATTTTTCAAGCCAGATTATGAAATAATAAAACCTAAATTAATTTCTATTATCCGTGACCAGATAAAAGTACATGTCTCAAATAATAAATTAAAATGAATCCTCCTTAAAACAGCTTTGTCTGAAAAAGCCAAATTGCAGTGTGAGAAGCGGCATGGTCGACAAGATGAATGAAAGTCTGCTCTAGTCGCTGTTGGCCAGGCCTTGGGATGAAGTCCGGTCTCCAGTTTTGAGCCCTTCACTGAAGGGACCAGAGAGACACCGGAGAGGAAAACCATGGGAATTATCAGAGGTTCAGAGGAGAAAGACCAAAAGAACTGGGAGACTTTAATTTAGGTACGGAAACAGGTGACTGAGAAGAGGCACGATCCCAGTTTGCAAATTTACAAGCAGCAATGGAAAAGTGAAGAACATCGTTTGCTCTCCAAACCCTACTGCAGGAAGCGGGATTCAGGGCACGGGGTACCGCAACGCCCCAGCCTCTCTGATGGTGAGGCTGATGAAACATCGATGTCTTAATGATGCTTCAGGACACCGTGTCTGAGAAGTTATGGCATCTCCATCATTAAATGTCATTTGACAAATATCTGCCAGGGGTCCACTGGTATAATTTTCCGCCGGAGGGCAGAAGAACGGTCAAAAGTAAAATCCACCGAAGAAGCCGAGAGGACAAAACCAAAAATAGTAACAGGGGACAAAAAAGATACCGTTAGCCAGGTCTGTCTTTAATCCGGTCCCAGGACCCTTTGCTATACGTGTTTCCTAAAAATCAATGACAACGTATAGCCAGTCTGCCAGGAGGAATTACTCTCATTTCTAGCTTGAATTATTCTGATGTGAAGTTGCTCAAAATTAAACCAACTCTTTTGGATTTTGACTACTATGTATGAGATGAGAATCCGGCTTATTATATTTTACTGCTGTTGGTATTTTTGCAAGACTATATTATTGAGCTAGCTTTGTGACATTTATCTTTGTGTGTAATTGCGTAATTCTGGTAAAAAGCAAAATCAACCTGCTGATACCCCCAAATTAAGATATTTTTCTATCATGTTGAAGGCATGCTTAATAATGCCAACTTTAAACCAAGCTTTTTCACAGAAATATGAAGCCATATAAAAATTAATGTTCCATATGTAATATTGTTTATTTGCACTACTGTAGTTATCCTGTGCCTTTCAGTACTGAAATCCCATTAAGCCT
Organism: Aptenodytes forsteri; assembly: GCF_000699145.1. NCBI lineage: Eukaryota > Metazoa > Chordata > Aves > Sphenisciformes > Spheniscidae > Aptenodytes > Aptenodytes forsteri. The sequence continues at coordinate 2,746,398 of NW_008794883.1, read as the reverse complement.
TGCCTTCAGCATGCAAGAGGGTTCAGTTTAGCCAGCGGTTTAGTCACTTCATCTGGTTTTTGTTCATAATTAGTGCGGGATGGAGGGCAACGAATCGGTTTGTGCTGTGACAGATCTTTTCCCAAAGCAAGGAGCTGCCCTTGTCCACTGGCTTCTCTGGAAAAGCAGAGGAGCAAACGATGCCGTTCATCCCGGCTGGCTTTCGGAGCAGAGCTGTGCAACCCTGACTCTAGCACGTTGGTTCGGAGGAGGCAGTTTTAGCAGGGAAGGTCCAAGTTTGCATGTGGCTATGGACAGGGGTGGAGCAGGCGCAATTTATTCTGCTGTCTCTGGAGCAACACATGTCCCCTTGTGTGCGAGCAGAGAGTGATCTCTTCACTCCCTTGGGCGTGAAGCTTTGGGCTGAAAGTAGTCCTTGTAGCAAACATCTAATGGGGGGATGCCTGCCCACTGCCTCTTTTCCACCAGAAGAATTGTCCACCCAGGAGTTTCTAATGTTTTATTTTGTGGCTTATTCTAAACCAATCTTCTTGCTCTCTGTAAAGTTTGCAAGTTGCTGAGTGGTGCCGGGTGGAATATGCCCCACAAAATATTTGTCATGGAAACCAACCCTTTTTTTTCTGTAAATGATGCCAAGTGTAGTGCGTATTCATCTCTCAGGCTGCGGCCACAGGGAGGGGATGGCAAGCTGCAGAGTATCGTCCGCATTGCACCCCATTCCTGGCTTCGTTTACAGGCAAAGGGGGTCTCCTGCGACAGCAGCACCGTCTGCAGCAACAAGCTGCAGGAGGACATCCCCCTGGGGCAGTGTCAGGTTCGGAGGGAGGAGGTGGCCATGCCATTGCCCTGAGACCCCACAGACAGCCCACAGCTGCAGCTACGGCCGACTGACCGCATTCATAGGGGTGATGGACCACTGTGAGTTTTGGTGTTGTGCACGATGATAAATCTTGAATGTGGATTCCCAGTTCTGGGCAGGGGAGGAGGGTATTACCTGACATACCTGTCCCCTCTATGCTCTGATGTCTGCAACCCTCCGGTGGCTGTGTCAAACAGCAAACCAGCTGGGAACACCCTGGGATGTGTTTTCTCGCCTTCCTGTTTTTTCTTCAGCAAAGCTCTCCCTGGCTTCAGCAAATCTTCCAGCTACAGCCATCACTTTTCCGCTTTTGTTTGCACAGCCAGCATAGCCATGGCTGGTTGGGCACGCC
>NW_008794883.1:2696026-2745174 GCF_000699145.1 Aptenodytes forsteri | reverse complement strand
ACCCCAGCCACGGCTGTTTGGCCAGGCCAGTCAAAAGAGCTGTATTTGCTAAATATGTGCGTAGTGTCCCCATTGCTTTTCAGGATCCCTCTGTGTGCCACCGCTTTTCTGCTGCCGCGTCCCCAGCATCTCATTGTACTCTGGGTCGAGGCCTCTTGAGCCTCCTGGCTTAATAACTTCTCTGCCTCACCATCCAATATTATTAAAATATATTTAGTATTCAGGGATTTAGATCCTGACCTTCTATAATTATTGACACCTATTTAGTTTCTCCTTTCATCCATGGCCAAGCCTGTACAGCTGCTATGGCACATGTATATACATCACTGTTGCCAGCACAAGCTGATTGGCATTCATGCTTGAGTGTCTTTTTATTTTCTCCTTGGATGCTGGGAGCAGCCTGAGTAGCTCGGAAACTAAAGAGCTTCATCTATTAGGCGTGACAGATTTGTATTCAGCGGTAAATGCCTGACCTTGCTCAAACTCCCTCATCCATTCCCATCATCCCCTCCCAGATGAAAGATTCTGCTTAACTCCTGCTTCCTGTCTGTCGCCTTGGAAACGGGGACGAAGCGATGCAGCCTGAGAGAATAACTAATAAGAAAATATCTCTGGTGTAAGAATAAAAATGCATTGTGAAGAAAGGCGCTCGCTGCAAGCCGACATGCCAGGAGCTTTCAGGAGGAGGACGCTCAAGGCAATCAAACCTGAGGAATATAGTCATGTTACCCTATGGTGAAACAGGCTAATATATGGGCTGAAATGCCAACGCCCTCCTGCTGTGGAACAATACGTTTTAGCTTTAAGTTTCCACGTGGGTATGTAATGGGGTAGAGCCCTTGAGCACTAAAACTTGCGTTTCGGGCTTTGGTACAATATTGAGCAGGCACGGGGGGAAACCCTGTGTGCCCGTCACCTGCCATCGCTTCCCTGCCCTTCTCTCCTTGTAACGCTTTGGTTAGCGTACCTCTTAACCTCTCACCGTTTCTGGTTTTTAATGGTTTCCCAGGTCAGAAAAAAAGTTTAGACTTCAGGCCAAATCTGAATTTAACCTGGAAACTTCTTTAGATTCTGGTTTCTGGAAAAGCTGCTTTGGGATGATTTGCTGCAATGGGAAGAGTCAGCCATTGAACATCACAGCAAACAATTTTCCTCCTGCGCTGTACGCTCAGTTGTGTCTGCAGTCAGTAACGTGTGCGTGCAGTATGTATCTATGTGCATTAACAATACGCTGTTAGATATCCACAGAGGCCGGTGTGAACTTACTGACTTACTGTGCTGGCTGTCTCCAGCACTGAGCCCAGTATTTGCAGCTCAGCTGTTGCACTGGACCTCCTGTCCTGAAGGATCCTGGGTAATAGGCGGTAGGTTTGGGTAGGTCTGGGTTTTTTCCGCCATTTTTGCTTTATTGCATGTTCTGTATTTGCTGAATGTGATTACGCACTGGACTGAGGTCAGGAGTCTCCACCGGTTACTTCTGCATCAATCTGGAAAACGTATATATAATATACAAATATATACATATACACAAGCACACACATTTTTGTCACAAATTGAATAGTTCAGTCCATTGTATCAGTCGATATGTTTTATCTTGACTAAGTTCATGCAGTTCTCATAAGTGATTCCTGTTGCACATGGACAAACAGTCCACACGCCATAACTGAGTACCCGTGGCTTATTCGGGTCATTAAGGGTTTTTGGGGATGACGAGGGAGCGCGGGGGCCTGGTTATCTCCCTCTGGGCAGCCCGCAGCAGTCGCTGGCAGAACATCTGTCCTGGCTGATAGAGCCGGCGGCGGAAGCTCTTCACAATGCCTTTGAAACGGGTTTCTAAAGCAACGCAGCGCAGTTGTATGAAATACCACGTGTTTTATTATTCCCGGGGTCTGTGCCACCCTTGTTGTCGTCATGTATGCGAAAGGAGGACATTCGGAAATTTAACGTGTGGCACGCACTGAGCATGAGAGAGAGGACAGAATGACGGGGTGGTAAATAGCGAAGGGCATTAGAGTCCTCTAGCAACAGGTTTGATACTGGGGAAAATTGTTGAACTGTTTTTTGTAATTTAAAAAAAAAAAGTGCCATGCTTATCCTGCATTGCAATGTTTGCCCAAGATTCTAATATTGAAATAAGGAGGCAAAAACTATCATAGTCACTTTAACATGCAGGGTATTATTTCTGATTGTTTCATTCACAAAGTAATAATGTAAAGTGTTAAAAGTAATTAAAACACGGCTGAGAAAAATTGCAAAGGAGTAAAGGAAAGAAAGAGTTAAAATACTTGGGAAAAGAAGGAAAATATGATTGTAGACTTACTGCAAGATGATGTTCATGGTTAAAAAGATTCTACATATATAATCAGGTAGGAAATACTTAAGACGAGTAGCTGGGTTGACAGAATTTAGAAAGAGGCGAAGACAGATCATTTAAAGCGGGATAAGAGAAAATGAGTATGTAGGTTTGGAAAGAAGCAGTTTCTTCTGCTAACACTGACGTGATTGGCTTCGGAAAGGAAGGAGAATGTGCTGGGAAGGAAAAGAAAACAGGAGTTTTTATTAAAAAAAAAAAAAACACCAGTTGATCTGAAGTATCGCTAGCATGAAAATACTAAAAGGAGAGAAGAAATTAAAATACCTGCATTTGACTGGATATAAGTAAAACAATGTAATATTGCGTAAGGCTTTAAGCTCCTCTTGTCTTCCACGTGGGCTTTCTGCAGGGAAGCTACAGGTGGACTGAGCAAACCGCAGAATTCATGTAGTGGGGAATTAAGATATTTCAATGCTTATTTTCAGCCTAAATCTTGAGTGAGAAAATGGAAGCTGTCTAGAAAGGAAAACCGTGAACATATATATTGCTCTGCCGATGTTAAAAAATGGCAAGTGAGCAACTTCTGAAAGTATTAACCAACTTGGCTTATACTGGCAAGAAGGACAGGGGGAGGCAATCCGAGACAGGAATCAGTTTTTAATGAATAAAAAGAACGGAGATACAGTAGCTGCAGAGAGGGCTCTGTGGAAAATGATGTCGAGAAATCAACCCGATCCCCTTCCTTGATGTGATTACATGTTTGATCGATGGAGAGCACCACATAGGCTCTGGTGCATGGAAGGTGCTCGGCTGGAGCTGCCTGAAGTTCTCGTTCAAAACAGAAACACTGTTCACTGTCAGTCTGGCATATGTTTAATGGCTTAAAAATTGGCTAGCTCTTGACAAGTTACTGACTTGGGAATCATCGCTGGATGGGTATGTTGGTGGTGGCATTGAGCAGAGATTGGCATTGGGCCTGATGCTGTTCAGTGCCTAAGAGCAATTACCTGAAAATAAATATGAACTTCTTATTACCGAAGTTAAATGGGTTAGAGACGGACACACAGAGTGACTTGGACAGTTGAGCAAACTGAGCCTATTCAAATGATGTGTTTTAACTATAGCCAATTACAAAATAATATATATACGAATAAGAAAGCGGACAATACTTAGAGGAATACTGCGGAAAGCAATCGCCCTGGAAAGGATGGAGGAGGAACAATGCATTCAAACAGGAATCCCCATGAGTGCTATGAAGAGGAGGGATAAATGCATTAAATGCATTAATTTGGGTATCTAAGCGGAGGATTAGTGAGCAGGAGGAGGGAGCTGCTGTGATGCCTCCCCACAGCGCTCTCGAGACCATCTCTGCAGTCAGGGCTGGGTGTCTTTCTCCAAAGGAGGGTTCAGCTGGCTTTCTCCAAGATACCCTTCAGCTAAACACAAGTCGTTTAAACACGATACTGGGCACAGAATCCATGGTGAGTCCAATGTTATATTACTGCAGAGGTGCAACCCCGAGAGCTGCCTGTGGGCAATCTAAACTGTGTGTGGAAAGTGAGTTTGGCCCAGCAGAGAGAACAGATGTCTGTCCGGCGAGAGAGAGTACCAAAAAATGTTTTACTGAGTTGATTTAAGCTAAAATATGTTCATTTAATTGGCAAAAATGAAATTAAGTAAAAATGAAATTAATAAAAAATTAAATACTTCACATTTATATTTCGGAAGTAAAATGAAACATTTCAGAAAAAAATGAAGACAATTCAGACTCGTAGAGATTGCTATTTTCATTGCAACTGCTTTCAGACATGAAAATTCATTCAGCTAGTATGGTAGTTTGGGATGTTGGAGAGGAGGGGTGGTACTGGTGGAGGGAAGGGTGTTTTCTTCTTCCAGGAGCCTTAGTGGGATAGCTAAAAGGCATATTTTGCTCTTCCTGTGTTACAACAAAATTCATTGTTTGTGCTGATAGATTAAACAGGGTGTAGGTAGCTGGATTAGACAGAATGCATTCTGTGAGACCAACTGTGTGGAGGAATGTGATTGTCACGTTTAATGAAGTGTAGTGTACTCTCACCTATATGATTGTTATTTTTTTAAACAGGGTACTGAAGATACCATTCTAGAAAACTCCTCTATTATGGAAATCTCTTAAGAGATAGAGGGGAAGGAGCTATAGTTGATGCTAACAAAGGGAACTACTGAAATAAGTAAGTCCTACTAAAGGTTTAAAATAAGGGAAAAATATTGAGATGCGCAAGTACATTTGCAAGTCTGTTTGTAGACAGCTGTTCCTTTACAGAAACTGTAATGCAAGGTCTTTGTAACCTTGACAGAATTTGCTGGGGCAATCGCTGTATGAAGAGGAAAATGCTTTTCCAATATGTTAGTCACACCCTGGCTTTCCTTCATCATCAGATATGCATGAGTATTTTCCCTGCATTTTCTTTTTTGTTAAAACTATTGGGCTGTATTCTGCTCTACACATGACCTGGTTTGATTTTGTACCAGGAGCTTTGTGCATCTTTTTGCTGTAGCAAGGAAAGGGAAAAGAGCCGTGTCCTGTGCTGAGCCGTTTCAGATCCGTCTGGGCTGATGATATATTATGGATGCTGCATCCAAAAGCATGCTTGTTTGTTTTGGCTCTGCTTTCCAAGACCCTTGTGCCACAGAATCAATATTGTTTAATGTCAGTCTTGCCAGCTCTTCCTTTCTTTTGGGAATGAAATCAATTTTCTTCAACTTGGCACGTATAGGACAACAGTGTCCCCCCTGACCTACCGCTTGAGCGTATGCAATTATCCGAAGAGTGGAGGCTGTGAAGGAAACAGCTTTTAAAGCATTAGACATGGCAGCTTTAGGACATTAGCAAGCACCAGACTGAGGCAGCTCTCCCATGATACTACCCGGTTTCTAACCTCTATTGGATAGACCAAGGGTAGGTATTTTCCTTTCACTGAAGACTTTGTTGGTATAAAACCTGCACTTAGCTGGTCCTTCATAACTGATGAAAATCCCCTTCCATGTCAAGACTCCTTGGTCGTACCGCACAGGGCATACCTGAAACGCATGGGTTTTTATCCATGGTTTGTTGCCTTCATCACACAGAGCACGGAGTTTGCAAAGTCTAGAAAAGTAGCGTTTAGGATTTTTTTTTCTTGGAATCTTATAAATTAGCTGTACTTGATTAGGTGGAATTTTTAACATGCAATATAAAGCAAATGGATTGCAAGCTGACCCTTAAAAAGCTGTTCGTAACCCACCCCCCTCCCCAACTCCTCTTAATCTGATCTAAATCTTGATTATCAGAACTGTTCTCTTGCACTTTCAGTGAGTTACGTGTTTTCATTGCCAGCCTTGGAGTGGCGGGTTTTTTTGTTTTCTCTTTTCAGTTTAGCGTGAATTTCTAGAGGTTGGAAAACTTAATGCCTTTTTGCTGTAGATAGATTATTTTCTTATCAGTCTCTGCCAATTTCTGTTCTAACGCTTTGCTTTTTGCCATCACACCAGACTTGGGAGAATTATTCTAGTGTGACCATTGTTTGAATGTACTCTTTGGTCTACTCCCGAGTTTTGCTGGAGGCAGTTTGTCTGCCTGCCATTTCTTACATTACCCCGATGACCTGAGAAAGCAAGCACAATCTGTAAAGCAGAAAATGGTATACTGTTTAAAGGAGTGTTTTGCATTAAGCAAGTCTTAACTTCTTTTTTTCTTTTTTTTTAACTTTACTTGAATATATGAATTTGAAACTATATCAAACCACCCGCTTTTCATTTAGGGAACATCACATAAATCCAGGGAGTTGTACCTATGCTGAGGAGTTTGTTATTTTCTCCTGCTATGGTATTTCCATTCATAAGGAAAGAGGAGCAAACATTTTACATCGTGTCTTTTCCTCAAGAGAACTGAGTGAAGTTCACTATGACTTACCAGCAGTAAGACATTCTATCCAAAATAAATTTGGTGCATTTTGCACCCGTCAGGAAGGGGATACAGGAACAGAGCCCTGTTTTTTCTCTGTCCTGTGCTGGAGCTCACATAGAGCTGGTCTTGGGGCGAGCGAGCCTCAGTGATTCTTGCTTTTCCTTGTGCCTGTCTAAATAACCAAGACTGGCTGTGACAGAGGATCCTTCTTGCCACTTACCAAACATCGCTCAGGTCTGTCATTTTGCTCATAATGTTTTCTAGTGCCTGCACAGGTTTATTTTTGTCACTGCATCGTTCTTGCTGCATCCATATATTGTCTAAGATTGCTGTCGAAGCTATATGTAGGCATTCGAGGGATATGTGAAGTATGGCCATGTGTCCAGTTGCTTGTTCAGCTCACTGATGCTTCACTTCTCCAGTTTCTGTCTGTTAATTTGCCAGAAGTGACAACAAAAGCTGGAACTCCCTTTACCTGTAGTGGTTTCTGCATTCCCTACTGAGAATTAATTGACAGTAGGCAATTAAATGAAGGCATATTAATCTAACATAATGCAATTATGAGAAGTCTTATCTCTTTAGCTCCTTCCTAATAAATTATTAAAGGAACACGGCTTAATACTACGTTGCGAAGGTCTCTGCTGATGGCCATATTCTTGAGCTGGGGTGGGATGCAATCCTTCTCTGCCATTGGAGGGGGGCTTTGTTTTAACGCGTGATAGTTTTCAGCTTGTCTTTCACCGTTGCAAAAGGTGCACTGTGCCAGAAGGCGGCTCACGGGCAGTGTTTGTAGTTGGTGCCATACAACAGGATCTAACTATGATTTTAAATCCTCTTCTGATCTCGCTTACAGATGTTTCTGGCTGCAAGATGTAGCTCGGTTGTGGTACCTGCTCGAGATACCAGCTGGGAGAGCCAGCACGGATTGCAGCACTGCTGCATGGGCGCGGGTCTTTGCCCAGGTTAATGCAACCTTCTCGGCTAGTCGAATAAGCAGAAGTGGATACTATAGTAATGTGGTTATACTGCTTTGAGTACGCTGAGAGTTTCTGCACAGCACTGTGAAGGGTAGACATCCTTAAGTGGTTATGGGATTAGGCGCGTTGCAATGTGGTGTTATGCTTTCTGTGAACCAGGCCATATTTCAGCACTGCAATAAGAAAACACAATGTGAGTATATAGTTAGTGTTGTCCTGTGTCCCTTTGTGATAGTAGCAAAACATAATGTATTCATTTTCATGTGGATTTGATGACTTTCAGCCAAATATGCATTAACAGCACCAGTTGGTAGGATTTGTTTCAAACCTTGGCAATGCCCTGTTTGAAAACGATACCCGCTTTTAATGAAAACTTCCCCCTTCCCTTATTGCGGCGTATGAGCGATGCCAGCAGAAATGGAATGAGATTTAAATGGCTGTTTTCTGCTTTGTAGAAGATGGTTAGCATGCAGGAGAATAGCAAATGTTTGCCAGCAACATAATGTGTTCCCCGGAGAACCAGCTCCTGCATAAGTTAGCAGTCTTCGCATGGAAAGGTAATTCCATGTAAGTAAGCAAACCAAAATGATTTTGCTCTCTTGCTCTGGCTCTTATATAGGACAACCTGGAGCGGGTAGAGGGCAAGTCTACGCGTCGTCAGCTGAGGAGGTGCAAAAATCCAAAGCTCCTTTGGAAAGGAGGTAAAAAGGGGAGTTGTGTGGCAGCAGCGTGACAGAGACGAAGCTAATGGCTCTTCGGGGCTGCAAAACAAGCAGCAGCCTGTCATTGTTTCAGGCCCTCGTGGTGGATTATTTACATGCAGATCAGCCCTGGCACGCTGTGCTGAGTTGCTTCTGTATAGAATAACTCAGGCCTTCAAATCAGTTTGAATAGCTTGGGCTGCAGCTATAGATTTCTGCAGGCCTCTCTGCTTGATTACATTTCTGCTTGGATTCACAAATTTATAAAAATAAGTCAGTTCATTTATTTTGGGCCAAATGGAATACACGTGAAGGAATTTCATGTGTCTGATTAAAAAAAAAAAAAAAAGTTCAAATGTAATGATTACCTTGAATTTTGAGAGCTGAGACCCGCTGCAGTCGGGACGAGCACACAACCTCGCGGTGGCTGCCGTGCGAAGCAGTGCTGCTCGTTAACACCGTAGCTCTCATTTACCTTGTGCTTGGCGCATATTTTTGCAGGCTTTCTTAAGGACAAGCGCATGAAATTGTTTCCATACTTAGATATTGATTTAGAATTCTTGTGATGAGCCCCAGATAATTTCCTGCTTAGAAACCAGCACAGTAGAGCTACACAAACATGCAGCCTCACCATTTTCCAATCATATGGACAGGAATTTGTTCTCTTTTCTTGTTTTTTGTTTGATTGGTTTCTGTTTACAGGAAATGTTGATTTTTGGCTCATTATCCTCTATCATCATGCAGAATCATTCCTAAGTATCGTTTCTGTATTTTTGCTTGTTTCTTCTTTATCAAAGTAGTTCTATTTAGTCAGCGAGACCAACAGGAGCTGTTGTCAAAAGATGAGTAATAGCGTGAGCCGCAGGACACATGTAGACTCCCTGTTGTTGCTAAGCCATCTCCGTGAGCCATGTCTCATGTCCACTCCCCAAGTGCTGGACCAAGTTCTGACCAAGCCACCTCCCTTGATGTCACGTGAACATCTCCTAAAATGCAACTCATGCACTGTATTTCTTACTTTTCTTAGCAGTCATTATTCCAACATGTAGGTGGCTTTCGTAAACATCTCCAAGACTTTTTCTGGATGTCTGTTGTCGTCCTTATTTCTTCCTACAAGGAGAGCCCCAGGCTGGAACTGCTTAGGAAGGTTCTGACTGGCAACAGCTCCCAGGGAGGGACTGATCTCCCACTCATGACACCACTTTGCATTTCCCATCTGCAGTAGCAGGGAAAACTTCTCAAGCAGTAGGAACCTCCTCAGGCTCCAGCAGGACGTTCTTCCATGGTTGTAATAGCCACCAGGATGGTATTTACTCTCATTATTAGATATCTTTCCTCTCATCCTTCCTTGTCTCAAGGAAGCTTGAGGGCTATCACTACGCTAAGATATATTCCTCTCTTTCAAGCTGTCTTATTTTCAGAGAACACAACTCCAGTTTTCTAAGACTACAGTCTGAAGACAATGGATGTGGCTCCTTCTCAGGAGTGACTTCCGATGGAGCAGGTAATCACCAGTGCGTGCTCCTTGCCTTCGTTCTCACAGGCTTCCAGTTCAATGAGATAAATTAGCTGTTCCCTAAGGTTACTAGTTGCTAGCCTGACGTTTCTGAGCTCATGACATGGTATGACGTTTTTACGTTATGACACATGATAAAAGCTTGATAAAAGGTCTCGAATACCCGTAAGAAATATCTTGCACTTTTTCAGCTCCTCAGGACATAATATTCAATTACTGGGTACAAAGACCCGAAAAGAATAATCTTTTTTTTTATTTTCCTCATCTATTGCTTCAACTCCAGGGTTTGTACAGACAGTTCTCCAAGTCTTTCTTTTCTTTCATGCTTACATGGCCATACTTTTTGTGGAGAATATATCACCCATACTGTAATGATCTTTGTCATCACAATCTGCAAGGAGTCAATGAGTTTTTAAGAAGGTGGGGTTTTTTTTCCTTTCTTTTAAATGATGCTTCCTTTTTCTTCATAAAACATGTTTCTTTTTTCTTTTACATAAAAAAATCCATTGTGTTTCCATTTCTTTTCTGGTTGCCTTGCGTTTTCATTAGCTTAGCTTGCTATGCTAGTAGCACTTGACTGTCCAGAATTCAGTATCAATCGTAATTTTTAAAAATATAAATTCCAGATTTATATTTTGTCCCCCTTATTAGATGGAGTCACGGAATTCAGTTTTTTCAGCAAGATCCATAAAAAAATTTTCTTCAGCAAGATCCATAAAAATATTTTCTTAAGTTCTCTGAGTTCTTGAATCCTTTCAGAAATGTGTTTATTGCGTTCTCCTGCCAAAAAATACTCATCCCACTTTAAAGTCTGAGTAATTTGTCTCCCTTTGTAAATAAAACATGAAAAGTTTAGTATCATTTTAGAAGCAAAAAATCTGTTCTCGGAACTATGAAATCTTTAGTTGAAGAAAATTCCATTATTCCCTTAGTCCTTCAGCTTGAGAATTTCCATTTTGAATCATGAAGCTTGAGAAAGACACAGGAAAGAAAAAAACCTGCGGGTTTCCTCCATATTTCGCTGGGCATCCTTTCCCACATCGCAGAGCAAAGTTTCAGACTGACTTTAAAATTTCAAGCCAAGATTAAACCTCCGTAAATGTCTGGGCATCTTGGACAACTTGTTTTATGCACCAGCTTGCACTGCGGAAGTGAGTTACTTTCTGAGAGGTTAAAGATTTTGGTGGCACAAATGGTGCTGCTTTAGGTTTGAGCCATTGCAGCCTCTGCTGAAGAGCGCTGGGAGTGAAATATTTAGTTCCGTTTTCCCATCAGCGAATAGCTGGAAAATAGCTCCGCTGACGGGGTTGGTGATTGTTTATATCTGACTGCAATCTTTGGTGAATCATCTTTCATAAGTACTGTGGGGAAAAAATTATTTATTTTTTCTGTCATCTTAACTGCAGCCTGAAATACCTCGATTGAAAAACTTTCTTGTTCTTGAACCAACTTAATCGCGTTTTGTTCCGTTGCTTTGTTTCAACTTTCCCATTCTAATGCACGCTATTAATAAGAGGGACGTATTCAGCTATTTTCCTTCTCTGCTGATGTGTCTCCAGTTCCAGCCTCGCCGTTAACGCTCCATCTGGAGCCAGTCGTTGTTCAGGATGGCAGAGCTGATGAGAGTTGTCCCTTTTCTGAGGGCGTGCGAGGGGATGCGAAGGTAGGATGCTCATTTTGGTGGGGATGATGGAGCTGGAGGCTTGTTCTGCCGAGGGATTCTCCCACAGCTCTGGGCAGTAGCTCCCTCTCCCTTTCTGCTTGAAAAAACTTCTAAAGGTCTTGGGCTCATCCGAATGCAGAAACGTCTCTCTCTTTTATCTCAAATTTCTTCTCCAGACAGGAAAAGCACTTCTGTCTGGCTCTGAATAATAACGTCGGGCATGGAGAGCCCCATTGATACCAAAGCGTTTGCAGTGTAAGCACGGTTCAGTATGAGTAAGGCTATCATAATTCATCCCTCCAACGTCAAATGTTTTACTGTAATTTTTAATTCTTTATAGATTTATATGGGCCTACTTTGTACCTTTGAAAACAACAAGGAGTTTGCCCTTGACTTCAGGCCAAAGAGGTGCCGAATCATACCTAAACAGGCTATTTTTAACTGAGCTGTAGAGGACTTAATTTTTTTTATTAAGGAGTTTGTTTTCTCTGCTTTTGCATGTTAGAGGACTATTCCCTCTGGTAATGAACTTAATGCAGGGGAACGTAATAAACTAAAAGCAAATTAACTGTGTTATTCTAAATTCTCTTTCCTCGTACAATCAGTCTTGTAATTTTCAAAGGAAACAGTATAAAACTTGCAAGACTAATAATCATAATTATTATGAATAATGAATCCTGAGATGTTATTACACAATAAAAACACACCCTCCCATGCTGTGTTTTACTGTTCAATTATTTAAAGCTCCCTGACAATTATAAACTCGCTTTAAGTCTATCGTCTTACATGATGAGGAACCATAACCCCAGCCACAGCAGCTTTCGGGGTTTTTTTTATCATTGCAGTTCAAAATAAAATTGCATTTAATATTTCAAAAGGAAGGATTCTTTCCTTAGTCCTCCAATTTTTCTGCTAAGAAATGCTATTTTATTTCAAAGCATTATCCAGGAGGAATAGAAAGCAAGCAACATTTCAAACCAAAGTGCTGTGATTATGTTCTCCAAGGAACAGAACTGGGGGAAGAGGATTGTGTTGTCAACTTCTTTAAAAAAAAAAAAAGTATCTGTACTAAAAATGTGAATTATGTATTAATATTTGTCAAAGTTGATAAGACTGCTGTTGATACAGCTTGTACCAGCAAGCCCTCTGTAGCAAAGTCAAATGACAACATGTCAGAGCTGCTCAAGCTTGTACCAGCAAGCCCTCTGTAGCAAATTCAAATGACAACATGTCAGAGCTGCTCGGCTTTCCAGCACTAGTCAGCCCTGTCCAGGTGTTGCAGGTATCTCAGCCACCCCATGGGCAGCATCTCTCCCCAGTTTTCGCAGAGAACTGGGGATGCAATAGGGTTGGTGGGGCAGAGGGAACGGTTGAGGAACCCTTGGGTTTGAGAAAGGGAAATGAAACACTTTAATTATTCAGAAATTGTTTACTATAGCGGTGAGGTGTCTTAGAGGTTTAAAAAAAAAAAAAAAGGGAAACTTTATGTACTGGTTGTATAGAGTTGTGTGCAAAAAGAGTGATTTTATTTGGTTCTGTCTTCCATGTCTTAGCCTCACTTCGAGTCCCTCTAAAATCCCCTGAGCTTGCTCTCCCAAACTTCATCTCTGTTTTGCTCTGATCCTTTTAAGGTCTTTCATGGACTATTTATGCAGCTTGCGGTACACAAGAACAGAGGTACCGGGGCAGACCGAAGCCTGTCCTAACAGCCCTTAATGCATGGGGGAGAAGTGTAAGATCAGGGCAGGCTTCCCCAGAAGACGCGGTTGTGGTTGACCATCACTCATTGCTTCTCTCCTTGATGGTGTCCATCCATGCTGTCCCACGTGGGAGCTCCACTGGAGGGTGCCCTCCCTGCCCGCCTTGCCCCTGCCACTTGTGGGTTTTGTAAACTGTTTTGGGTGGCACTGAGCATTCCTCGGCAACAGGCCAGACTTGTGCATGTGGGGGACGTCAGGGTCTTCCTCACTGGCACATCTCACGGGCTTGCTGTGCCCATTTGTCCAGGTGGAATGGGATTTTTCTTCAATAAGGATAATTTTTTCCAGACTCCCACTGCCGCCTTGCCCCTGCCACTTGTGGGTTTTGTAAACTGTTTTGGGTGGCACTGAGCATTCCTCGGCAACAGGCCAGACTTGTGCATGTGGGGGACGTCAGGGTCTTCCTCACTGGCACATCTCACGGGCTTGCTGTGCCCATTTGTCCAGGTGGAATGGGATTTTTCTTCAATAAGGATAATTTTTTCCAGACTCCCACGTGATCATTCCAGTAGAATTATTTCCAGATCAAATTTTGACTCAGTAGCTCCTATATAAAGTAAAATAGGTTCAAATTTTTTTTTTTGCCCTGTACTGAGTAAAATATTTCTCCCATTAGATCCCCCATATCCTTCTCCTCGTAAAATACTAGTGGGTGATTCTCCACTGAAAAATTGCAACCTAATAGGTGAGAAAAAGGTTGAAAATTACAGGTGATTGAAGAGAGAATTAGAATGGCAGAAAGCCAGCAATTTTTAAGATGCTACTGTAACTACAACTATTATGTATAATTCTTTTTAAGTCTATGGCAAAGTAGATAACGTTAACAAAACTATTAGTATCACTACACACCGCTATAAATATCATTCCTGTTGTCTCAGAGTAACTGCTTTTCTAATGGGGCACAGTGAGTTTCATTAATGTATAGATTAGTTCTGCTGGTTTCTTGCTTTTATCTGTAAATTCAATATCCTAGAAAAAAAACTTACCTTAAGAAATATGTAACTTGTTACTGTATTTTTTTTCAGTGCTTTCTACCATGTAATGGTCTCAGAATTAGTATTCAGCCCATCCGATTGCTATTTTTTTAAACTGGCTTAGGTGGGGAGATAATTTTTAGAAAGGACAGGGCACTAAAATCTCTGCTGACTCTTTTTTTCCTGCGGCAGCGTGATCTGCCATTGAGCTTTCTAATAGGTTTATTATAGATTGGAGGCACTAATTCTCTCAGGTTGGGAATCCTCTTAATTACTAATTTTGTTACTCGTATGGTGGAACAATTGTTCTGGGAGCAGCGTAACCGATGAAGCCTGCTTTCCTATAGACTTGCCTCCTACGAGCCTGTGCCTCGAAACCGGAGTCATCTTCGCTGGGGTCCTTTTCTGACCCCTTTTCCCACCCCAGGTGCAGACCCCGGGGCCCCAGCAGGTATGAATGCGATCAGCCCCACCACTTTTGACTACCACCTACCAAGAAGCAGCTGATGGGGGATCACATTTTTGGTACCGGTGCAAAGCTGACATCAGCCAAACCCGTACATCAGGCTGAGGAGACGGTCATTGAGTTCCCATTGAAGCCTTTTCATCAGTGGGGACACCGCACCCAAGAATTGATTTTCATTAAACTCATGACGACTTCCTTTATTTGAGATCCTTAATCCCTTGAGAAATTTGGTTAGAATTGGCCAAAACACAACAGCTGCCATAGAGGGTTTAAAAGACAGGCAGATGGGATGATCATTAAGCTTGCTTTCCTTAAAAATCAAAGTTAAAAATATAAAATGGCAACAACTGCCATGAAAGATGATTTCATACAGGGGTTTCAATCTAGGGCTTAAATTTTTGGGTTTTGGGGTAAGGACTTTTACCATTTTTGTGTCTGGCCATTCCGATAGTCAATGAAATATTTAATTTTGTGTTCAGTCTCTCTTTAGGACCAGTTAGGGTCAGTGCTTCAGTCTCCTGCAGTTTAGCAGCAGCTGTAATTTCACTTCTCAAAGCCGTCGGACCCCGGAGGGCAGATTACAACGAGCAGCCCTTTGGTGTTTTGCCTCTCTGGTGTTCATCAGTCTTTTGAGTCCTGGACCTGCTGGATGGGCAGCCCCTCACCTCGCTGGGACGCTGACTGCTTCAGTGGTTGTATTATATATTCTATAACAACAGAGCTGAGACTTGTACAGCACTGTCCCCTGTCCCTTCCCTCTGCCTGCCCCAGGCTTGGTGTGGACTTTGCATCCCTGTGGGCTTCTGGGGAGAGAAATGCTGGATGTTGCGCATCTGGTGCTGTAGACGTAATGAATAGGACGCTTTGGGAGCAGAGACTCTCTCCAGCATTAGCCAGGACCAGGGAGCAATGCCATTTTTTCCCGCTGTTTTAGTGAGACCATTGTTTCGCTACGTTATATTCTATGGAAAGGGAATAATTTTCTTTTTTCTGTGACTCCCTCTTCCTCCCAACACGGCAGAAAACATCCTTCCCGTCTCAACTCTGCCCTGCTCGCAGCTCAGGAAACTGTAGAAGATTTCTGTGGAAGAAGAAACAGCAATTAGTGCCTTTTAGCCAAGCCTTTGGGGTTGTGAAGTACATGTTTAGCTCGTTCAACCTGATGTGGGATAGGGGTGGCAGGCTGGGAGGGGAGGCTCAGCATACCTGTCTTCCTCAAACTAGCACGTGCACCAGGACAAGTCTAGTGAGTTTGTACAGACTTTTCCTGAGTTAAATATGAACAGAGCCCCAGGTCTGTCCCAGCAGTAATAGCTAGGCCTTTCATGAGCTCCTGAAGGTACGTGCATGGTGGGATGCTGAGCCTGCCTGCTTACCTTGGAGGTAACGGCTGGGTCATCTGCTGATTGCGAGAACCTTTTACTGTTAAAAAATTACATCTCCGCAAATTGTTTGTATGCTGGGCGCAGTCATATAGTTTGTTTTTAAAAGTGTGGAAGGTCAAAGTAACCGCAAATCTTTCTCTCTTAGAAGTGCTATCCTCGAGGTACCTTGGTGTGCAATGCACGTCTCGCACAGGGCATCTGGAAGTTTTCCAGCTCCTGGATGATTTTGCTTACTCTGCTGAAGATTTGCAGGCTTTATTAAACCAGTTATTTCTATGACACAGGGGGAGGAAAAATGCACCCACAACTCTCTTATCCTGGGTAGGCATTGCCTTTCCTTTACATTAAACATGTCTTCGTCTATTAAGGCTGCTGCTCTTTTGCGGCAGACTTCTTGTCTCACTCCTGACAGACCTGTTTGAGCCCCCGGTGCTTGATGAGCAGCATCGTAGATCCCAGCGGAGCTGCGGGATGGCGCCGGGCGTGCTGACGCACCGTGGGCTTTGCTGGTGCACCCTTGTGCCGCGATTGCCACCTGGCTCTCTGTGCCGTCACATCGCATCACGGCTGTGCTGGCCCTCAAAACTGGTTTTCACTGCTGGCTTGTAGGATGTTTTAGGCTGCTGAAGAAATAAGGGTTATGTGAGTGTACCAGCTGGGTGTCCCATCTGTCTGCCTCTGCCTCTCACCTTCCTTCCTCTCCTTTTTAGTTATTTATTTTCAGTTGGGCAATTTAAAATGCTGATAGAAAGGGTGAAGACCAAAGATTTTGAATCCCTTTAAAACTGCCAGGTGGGCAGAGAGGGGCCATCAGAGTCAGTCCTGGAGGTGCAGGAGGGAGAGCTGAGCTGTTCCCACGTCCCGAGGTGGTGGGCAGCTGCGGGAAAGGGACGGGGGCTCCCTCCAGGACCCCTCCGTATAGCTTTGCTATCAAGCACTGGAAACAGCTGGGGGACACGGAGCTTTTGGAGCTGCACTGCGGGCTGCGCATCTGTGAGTTGTTGGCTGATTTCACGGCTGACCTGGCTCCTCTGCGGTTCTTTCCTGGCATCTCGCTGAAGGTGGCACGTCTTACAAAAAATGAAAGCGTTCAAGAGCTGTCCGGATTATTTAAAATCTCACTTTGCACTTTCCAGGAAATTTGGACTCAGATGTTTCTCTTCTCTTTGTTTATTTTCAAGCTGGATGGTAGCGTTTATTTCATGCAGTTTTACACAGAGCATACAATAAAATGATGGGCCGAATAGGAAATTCAGAGTGACTGAATTGATGTAATTCCTATGTCAGGAAAAAGGTAGTAGAAGAGCAAAGTAGTCATGGCACCTGAGCAATTGCAGATGGAAGACCTCTTAGATCCTCATTAGTCTCTTTTGATACTTTTATTTCTGTGAGATCTGAGCATTTCACATTACTGAGTTTACTTACACGCTGACTCCTGTCTCAAGCTAAGTGATTTGGGAGCTTTTTTTATTGCCTGCCTGAGGAACGCTGTATGTTGTAATTCACGTCATAAAAAAGCAATGAAAAATAAGTATGATTATTTCATTGTGCAGATGGGAAAAGATAGGAGCAGCGTAAGATGTGATCTATGTTATACTGAAAATCTTGCAGAGCTAGCAGCTGAACCCGGGACACCTATAATCCAGGCAAAATGTGCCTTTATTACACCGCCATCTTTCTTCTTTTTCCATCTCTGCTTTGGGCTATCTGGTCGAAATGTAGATGGTTTTGAGGCAGGTCAAACCTGGTCCTTTACAGATAAATATTGTTTGCAGTAAAGCAGCTCATGAATTCATCTTTGCTCTTCCCCTAGTTTTCGTGGGGCCGAGACATGGCAGATGCTCAGTCAAGCAAAACCAGTTGGCAGGTTTTTGCAGTTTATTGAGAGACCTAAGAAGCGTTGTGGACCATGGTTCCATTGAGGAACTCAAAATACTTTCTTGGGAAAATTGCTGTAAAAGGCTTGATTCATTTATTTATCGGTTCATTCCGGCGTGTAGCCATAGAAGCGGGTGCTGTAGGGGTTGGTTAAGATCAGGTTCATCACGGGAGCAGCTCCTGAGCAGCATTAGTTAACCAGGTCTGGGACCAGGCTTGTTGTTGCCAAGGCAAGTCACGGAGATAGGTCTCTCTGTGAGACAGAGGTGGGTGGGACCAGGCTTGTTGTTGCCAAGGCAAGTCATGGAGATAGGTCTCCTCTCTGTGAGACAGAGGTGGGTGAGAGGCTGAGGCAGACTGAGCAAAGATTTTAGGGAAAGAATAATAATAAACAGCCAGTGAATTGAGGCGATAAGCCTTAGCAGATATACGCTGGAGGAGAGGGACGGCTGAAGGAGATGCTCCGAGCCCACGCAGTGTTGGAGCCTTCATGTGGTCACCCGTGAGGAGGCAGCACGTGGCTGATTCAGGGATTTCCTACCAAAGGCAGGTAATTTAAAAGACTGGGAGATCCAGTATCTTTCCATTTTTCTTCAAAGCCATTCCCATCACGTACCAGCTTTCAAAGCCTTGTGCGTTTAAGAAGAGTTGCTGCAGGAAAGTTTGATTTAATTTTTGGGAGTAAAAAAAAATCAAGCTTGCAGGCTGCTACCTCATGATGGCGTGGTGGAGAGAGGTCAGTTTGCCAGGCTATCCACAGGTATTTTAGCGAAGTATGATAAATTCCTGCTGTTGCAAAGCACACCTTGGAGTTGGCCTCCCTGACGCTTCGTGGCTGCCCTTGCGATTGTAAGGTCCTAAAGCTTCTCACTCGAGTACAAGATGATGCTTCAGTACTGGAAACACTCCATACTTTGTATGGCTCTGCAGGTTTAGCTTTGTCTTCTTGTTCCTTATTTCCTTCATGCTGTTTAAACCCTGCTTTGAAGATGGTGTTACTAATTTTTTTCCTGGTCTTTTCTCCGGTGCTCGGTACCAGAATGTATGAACCTCTGCGCAACGATGAACACACTTGGTTTCACAATTCGCCATTTTTCAGATGAGGAGGAGAGGTGCAGAAAGATTGATCTCAAAAGCATCGCCCTTAGCCATGCATGGCTGCCTTGAAAATTCACACTCGTGTCAGTGATTTTGATAAATAATTTGCTGAACAAATCAGGTAACACATGCCACCTTCTGCCAAAACTTTGAGTAACATTAAGAAATAAAATAAAATAAAATAAAAGGAGTAACGTGCCTGGTGGAAGCCTGAGCTACAGAAAAGGACTAATTTATTGTACAGTATTTGAGAAGAATTAGGTGCCTAAGGATAGAAACCACAAGAACTAAAATACTGAGTAAAAACCTCATTTAGCCACATTAGGAGAAATGCTGTTAAGAAGAGAGTGTGATGCTGAAGCATTTTGTTGCTTTACTTGGGATTCTTAGATTGGAGTTGTTATTATTAATTATTATTATTATTTTTAAGTCTGCTGTAAAATACCTTATTGACACAGAGGGACCTGCTTTGTTCCGCTCTCTCTGAAAGCAAAGGGTTTAGCCCAATATTAAAGGCAGCAGCAAATCTTTAAATCCTGCTGTCAGCCTAGGCCAGGCTTGGTGAGGAGGCTCCATCCCTGGAAGAGCTGCCAAGGCGTGCGTGAGCTGAAGGTTCACGTGAGTTGATGGTGTCAAGGCTTGGAGGCTCGTGTGTGTCTATCAGCAAAACCTTGTGGGAGTTTAGTAGCAGCAATGAGTATATGTTCAGTATAATTCAGAGATTTTACTTTCTCATACATTCAAATAGCAGTTGGCTGAAGACCTTTGAAGGTCTCATTGGTGCTAAATGTTGGACTTCTGTGGCTACATGCTGCTGTGAATATAACTTGAGGTAAAAGAGAGACTGAGAGATGGGTCTTGATTGACATTTCTAAGTGTGAGTAAATGTTTTAAGTACATAGTCTGCCCCCCTGAAAAGTCCACCCGACATCAGAGTGCCCAAACCTCAAATGTGGCAGCAAGTTGCGGTCCCCTGGGTAGGTGCTCCAAGCTTATGCTGTTTCGGGGTGCTCTAAAGAAGAAAGCCAAGGGGGTGCAGTTTTGATTCAAATATAATCCAAATATTGAAAATGAGAAGATATTTAAAAATCAAAAGTCAGAAAGTTTCACTGAGAACAAACTGAGACATACTATAATGTTTCTTAAAAGAAATGGTTATTTCTCAGAATAAGAACATCTCACGCTGTCATGCTTTCACATTTTTCCCTCTATGTTTTTTTTTCCTCAGCAAAAACTGTTATTCAACCTCATTACATTCATGAATAGCTTGAAACCCTTCAGGGCTCAGTTTTAAAGCAAGTTTAACTTTTGCTAAAAAAAAAAAAAAAAGCCACGCACAGCACTCTGTTGCAGGAGAGCTGGTGGTCACAGGGAGGAAGAAGACAAGAAGCTGATCACGAACAGTGGGAAATACTTGGCCTTCCAGCCACTCTCCCTGTCGTTACTAGAGGCAGCTGCTGCACCCCTGAGTTTCGCTTGCAAAAATAATGAACGTGCTCGCTCTCTCCTGCTGTATTTTGAACACCACAGATGATGACAACATTTATGGTTGCTGTTTAACACTGTTGGCATTTGACCATGAAATGCCTTCCAAGTCCCTTGGCTGCTTTAAAAATCTTTAGTTTATTTCTGCTTTTTCCGTGGGCGGCAGCTATTGTTCGGTGGGTCGGAGATGGCTGACTAGATTAACTGACCAGCATTTCCTCAGGGAGCATTTGCGGGTGATTGAATTTCTTGCAATCAACAGCCCATTGCCCCTCGCCCCCCCATTTTTCTTGGTGACTAATTGATGATGACAGATGTCACCTGCACGGTGACGCCAGCCCTGCCTTCACAGCTCCAAGGGGGAGAGCGATAGCGCTTCTCTGAACACGAGAGCTGATCAGTGGTGGGTTTGCCCATTGGTTTTTTAATTTTTTTTACAGTGCAGTGTCAGTTAATTAATAAGATCTCTTCACTGCATGAACGTAAGCAGCCATTAAGGCCATATTTGCCATTGATTTTTTTTCTTGCAAATGTGAATAGCAATTTTCTCAGCTGTAAAAGGAAAGAAATGGAATATAATATGCAGACAGATGTGCATACAGGCGTGCCTGTCTCTCACATGCAGGGGAAGAGAGAAGCACATGCACATACCAGCCTGTCCGAGTCTCCCCTTGGAGAACTCCTGGCCAAGCTGTGTCCAAAACAAGCTCAGGTATGAAAACAGAAATATCTCAGATTTACTGCAGTTAAAGAAATGATATGGAAGTAGTTTGTATCATTTATAGGTGACTTTTTAAAATAAAATAGTGGGTAGTGGCTGTGCCTGTGCTAATAGTGCTGTTGCTGTGCTGGCACAGCAGTGATGGGCGTGTGGATGTAGCATGTGTCCGTGGAGGGCTGCAGCTGCCAGCCTGGGGAATACCAGCTCTCCAAAAGTAACTGAAACCACTAAAATGTCTCCTTTTCTGGCGGAGAAACACCTGGAACTTTGCTGGAATACTGGTGCCAGGCAGCTCTTCACACCCAGCATCCTTAGACCTTGGTCAGCAGGACTTCATCTTCATTGCCTTGACCCAGCCTGGTTTTTTGCATAGAGTAGCTCTTAGGTGACAATAGTTAATGATCTGAGAAAAATAAAATCGCTTCCTTCTAACTCTGACCGAGCAGCTTTACCGCGACAATGCAAACACTATCATCCCCACAGATGCTCTCCTCCTTTCGGCCCCTGCGCAAAGCTCTGTGCCTTGCCTTTCCTGCTTAGATCCTGCTACAGGTTCAAATAATTACTCTTAACTCCCCGAAGGGGCCACAGTTGTACAAGGTATTGTTTTGCACATTTAACAGCAGGTAAGTGTCCGGGTTGCAACTTCCTTGAAATAGCTTTCAGTATAACCATTGGGCAAAACTGCCCTGGATTAATAGGAATTATGGGGTCTTGTAGTTCTGTATTGCACTGCTGAATTTCAAAGTAAACACAGACAGCACATCTTTTGACTCTTATAGGAGATCCAGGCAAATTATATTTTAACCTGTGCTATTCCTTTGATAGTTATTGTAGCCGCCTTTGGCCTGACCTTATCCTTTTGCCTCTCTGACCACCTGACGTGTGCTCTTCCATGGACTTTCCTCCTGGCCTCTCTTCTTGCTCCCCACCCCAGCATACCTCAGCTTTCAGATCTTGCAGTGGACATCCTGTTTCCCAGACATTTATCCTTCTCTTGTCTTCCATATGCTTTGTCACCCCTTCAGGCTCTCTCCCCCGTGGAAGACGAGGAAAAAATGAAAGCTGTTGACTCTTCTCTGGGAGAAGTGAAGGTGCAACGTGGTCATCTTCTCCGTCTGTCTTCCCTCCAGTGCCTGTCCATGCACAAAGCAGGGCTGGAGGTTGAAAGAGTAAATGTTTGACGGATGTTCATCTTGGTTTTCCACCTGCTGCTGCAAGGTGGTCAGACGTTGCAGTGATGAACGGAGACTAAAACCCTAGAAAAGTACGGCTGTATTGCAGGTGTAGGCTAGAGGGCAGTTCAGACGTCCTGAGTTTCACAGGGACGGGGAAGGGTGTGTTGGTGCTGGGTTTTGTGGCGTGGCCCTCCGGGCATTTTTCCTTCACTAACTGCGGTTGCAGCTGCAGAGTCTCGTGCTCCATCCTGGGGACAGATCCTGTGTGCTCCTCTGTGAGCATGAGCAACACCTCCCTATCAAGAGGAGTGTGTAGGAGGAGATAAACTGGCTTGCCTTTCGTGGAGGTGTCCCTGTTTACTAGTCTGAGATCACGCCGTTTAGCAGATAACTAGCCTCCTTCCTCCCTCTATCACAACTCGGCAATTAAGCTGTTATCCTTACGTGCATCTCTCTTGCTTGTATTTGAGAAAACGAGGCTGGAGAGAACAGAGAAGCACTAGTGTGTATTTAGCTTCTGATGTGGTTGTTACTGCATAGGGTGGAACTATCAAAATCTCCCTGGTCTCCGTGAGATTTTGTATTTCAGATACGTACGTGCTGTTTCCAAAGCGCTATTGGCCTAATCCTGCGAGGTGCTGAGTCGGGAGTGAATTCCTCGTACAGTAGCATCAGGCGTTGTTGACACACATGAACTTCAGTGATTTATAGCAAGGTTCGTAATGTCATAAAAGAGGCATAATGAAAATTAGTACTGCATGACTTGTTTCTAAGAACATCATTATGGCACCAAGTAATAATGAATTACTGTGCAAGAAGCCAGAAGGGAGGAAGTACGTATGGCAACGAGGACAGATCTTTTATTTGGTAAATTAGTATCGCTGCATATGGGCTGAAAATCTCTAAACATATGCTGATGTAGCCTGACACCCTGGCACGTGCTCCGTGTCGTTGGTAAAACCTGATGCGTGTGAACACATCAAATGTAGATGCGTGCACTTGCATACGAGCTGTGCCAACGTGATCTCTGCTGGCGTTTGGAGGATGGATTTGAGCACGCAACGCCTGAAGGAATGCTTTTTGAATGCGATGCTTTGAAACTGTGTTGTATGATTAATTGTCTGGATAAAAACCGGAGAGGCCAAATTTTGTAAATGGTCCCCAGGAAAGGTAACAGGAGTTGTTTGTGCGGAAAAGAGCATTTCGTTTGACTGTAAGTAATGAGCTACCAGTAACTTGTCCAATCTGACACTTACTTGAGACAGTAAATTACACCTATTCCATATCTCTGTAAAGGTCATCTGATAGAACATCTGCTTTTTTCCTAGGTGTTGGAAACAAGACCAAAATTTAATTATTTAATGACCAGACCAAAACACTGCATTTCATTTGGTTCTTGTTTCTCCATTGCACCAATTCTCACCCATTTAATCACTTAATGTGGGATGATGAGAGCTCGTGGATCCACGTCCCAGGGCTTTCCCGGGGAATGTCTTCCCGCTGCAGGTTAGCGTTGGGTTTTAGAAGCGGCATGGAGGATGGGTGATGAAATCCATCATTTCATCATGAAATTTCAGATGAAATTTTTAACTGCCTGCGTGAAATGCAGAATTTTTCCTTGTGTTCCCCTCTCAAGGCATGTACTAGATGGTTTAACATCAGTGGTGCCTCCAGACAGATGGGCTTCAGGCCCCAGGACCCCTGCGCCAAAGGATATGCCGAAACCAGGTTCTTTAGTGGCACAAACCCTCCGTCCTTGGCCGTTTTCCTCGATCTGGAGGAAAACAGGTCTTGATTACCATCCCAACCTGCTCGTGGGTGTATCTGGAATGTGTAAGTCGTGAATTGCCTTGATATTCTGAGTTTGTCTAAATGAATCTTCCAGTGTTAAAGTAACTCTGTGTAAAAATACAGCTCCTCTCATCTGCTGATCTCGGTGCGGTCTGTTAAATTAGAAACAATTTGTGATGTCTTACGAATTTAATATAATTGCAAATTCATATTTGTGTGATAGCCAGTGCAAGGTAAAATTAGGCAACTCATGCTCTACATCCCAACTTTATGTTTTGTTTAGAGTTGTTCTATTTATTTTCCCAATGTACAAGAATATTGATTATTTTTTTTTAAAGAATATAAGAATTTTTTTTTAATCCCCTTTCTAAAGTTAGTAAAAATTTTAATTAAAGTTTTTATTCCATCATTGCCATGTGGGTGACAACTGTGGGTCTGTAACCGTCTCTGAGGCTTCCCCCCAGGAATCGCTGTCGGCCCCTCGGCTTCCTGAGCTGCCCGCAGTTCTGCCATTTAATGGCATAGCCCCCTTAAAATAAAAGGGCATTCTGTAAAATGAAATGGGAATAATTCTTTCCAAAGTGCCTACATTCTAAAAAATGACGAATCCACCAAAATTGGTGTCTATTACAGATCATCTTCTTTAAGGATATTTTACTGGAAGAGTGCCTCGCTTTTTCAGGTCCTAGGTGTTACGTATGCAGCACCTCTTGAGTTACAGATATTCCTGCAGCGAGCTCTTTTCGCACTTATAACTTTCACAGTTTGCTCTATGGAAGGTGTAAGATGGGTCAAAAAGGTTCTGGGGAAACCAAAATTGGTGTCTATTACAGATCATCTTCTTTAAGGATATTTTACTGGAAGAGTGCCTCGCTTTTTCAGGTCCTAGGTGTTACGTATGCAGCACCTCTTGAGTTACAGATATTCCTGCAGCGAGCTCTTTTCGCACTTATAACTTTCACAGTTTGCTCTATGGAAGGTGTAAGATGGGTCAAAAAGGTTCTGGGGGGAAAAAAAAAGAAAAAAAAGACTAAACTCTCTGAATGCGGGAGTGTAACAAAAGACTGGATTGACCAGGTTATGGCTGGACTGAGCAACAGCAGACAACAAGCACGTATTTGATGTTATTTCTGGAATTAAAATTCCATGTAAATTGCTTTTCCTTTTAACACTGAGGATTTGGAGACGAGAAGAGATTCATGTTCTTTTGTCATGCTTGAAATTCGTGCTGTACAAATAACTGATTTAAGGTGCTAAACCCAAGGAAAATATTGCAGGGAAGAGTCTTGAATTAATCTACAAGGTTTATATTTTAACTTGAATAAAACATCTTGTTTTTTCTGAAATGAAATGCTTAGCTTAAACCCTGAGTGTTCCTTTTATGTTTAAATACTTTCAGTGAAATTTTCCAAAGTCTTTTAAAATGGAAATAGATAAAAAATTCATCTCGATATTAAAAAAAATTCAAATCAAGGAATTGAAGTAGTCGTTAGAAGGCATAAAAAATATTTTGAAGTAGTGTCTTAGCTGAAAAATTTCATTTGATGTCTTGAAATGTCATTTTGGCATCAGGGTACGTGGGATATTTAGGGAAAGTGTGATTTGCAGCAGGAGGCTGAAGATTGTAAGTGTGATAGTTTTCTCATTTTTGCTGAAAAAGTATCAAGTTTCAAATCTTATCGGCAAGCTCTTTGTGACAGAGTATTTTAAAAGTATAGATAGCCTATAGTAGATGTTCTTATTTTAACAGACTCTAAGTGTAAAACTGGCAATTGCTTGAATAGCCTTCGCTTAGGTAAGGTTATAATTTGAAAAAAAATACTAAATGGGTAATGTCATTACCATTAACCGCTTTCTGGGAGATACAGACAGTTCCTATATATAGCCCAATCTCTCTCTGTAGTAATTTATCCCCCTGAAAAATGAATATAATTTTTAATTTAGGCGTGTGGCAATGTGGTATGTGTATAACAGGCTTAAATGTTCTATGTGAATTAAACACGAGTAACTAAAAAAAGGCAAATTTTAATTGCTTTTAAAGCAGAAAAGTCAAATTCATCTTTATCAGTTCAGAACGTGGTACTCAATGCAGATTACCAGGACAGCTTTTAGATCAATATTACTGATATCCAAGAGCAACATTTTCTGTATGCACAGTAACTTCTCAACTTATTTTTCCATCTTAAACTTAAAACTTCTTTCCTTAAACTTTCCTTAAACTTCTTTCCCTTTTCTGTCAACTTGGTAAAAATGTAGGGGGAAAAAGAAAAGCAAATTAATATTTTTTTTGTACAGAGGTACAAAAACTGTGCTGAGGTCTGGGGGTGCGTGTGTGTATATCTATATATAAAAATATATATAAAAAGTCCCTGTGAGCACTCAGGTGAGAATGAGATGTTTTATAACTTGGATTTAGAGGATTTGCACCCATGTCTTTTACCAGGAGAGGCTCATGAATAAACCCATGCCATCTATTGCCACCTCTGCTTAGCAATAATAATGTTATATCTTCTTGATACCAAATCCCTTGTGGGATATAATTACAATTTGGGTTTTTTTTTTTTCCATTCTTTCATCATCTCTTCTTGTATATCCCACATAAGCTTTTGCTGGTCTCTAAAAACACCATTTAAAGGGTAGGCAGCTGCTGCTAATAGGATCTCCTCCCTACCTGCTGGCAGACACTTACATATATGTTAAAAACCCAAACAAAACCAAAAAACAAACCAACCTATGAAAAGTATTAAAAAACCCCCGAACACCTTGTCTCTTTGAACTAGGTCTCATATTCCTATTATTTTTAATTACAGACAGCCCATGACTGCTGTGTATGGGAAGCAGTGGTGAAATGGGATGTCACGCACGATGTTTTGCCTTTAGTTGTTTTAAAACCCCATAAATCGTTGGCCTTGCGCATGTTTTATAACTGGTCTGTATCTTACAAATAAAAGCTGTAAACAAGCTGGTCCTGAACACCTGCATCAAGCATATTTCTACATTTTTGAAGAACTTTTGCTTTAGGAGTGCAAGGATGGGTCCTACTGGCAAAATAATAATAATAATAAGGTCACAAAACTCACGGCTGACTCTGCATTATAAAGAATGGGGGATTTGGTTCTGGATTTGAGGTGCTCCATTTGGCTTCCTAAATGGAAACAGGAAGATCGGTTCCTATCAGGCCTATATTCAGACCTCCTCTGTTGATTGTATAGTCATTTACATATGTGGAAAATGAATCAAACAGTCCAGTTTTATGCTCGCTTTGTACAGAGGTAGATGATTATTCACACTGCCACGAGAGCAGAGAAAGATGCACTTTGCAAGGAGTTAATATGAACCACACCAGGCTAAAATCAGAGCCTGTCAGACTCTGATGAAGATGGTTTAACCAGTGGTGGATTGATCTTGTGTAGTCATATGAAAGGTTGAAGGATTTCAGACATTACTTGCTGAGATAATTTCAGGTTATATGTCTCTCTATATTGTACTGTTGTACTGTATATGTTTGCTATTCACTGTTAGCAACAATAAAAGTGAAATTGCTTTTGTCAGTGATAGCTCTACAGAGTTTACTGAAAGCCAGAGTAAAACACATGCTTAGTGGACTGGAGCTTCAGTCCCAGTCTTGCTGCTTTTCACCTCAATTTTTCACTATTATTTTCATAAGCTGACACCTAGCAGGTCAGCCGCCGCCACGTTCACGGGCATGAGCTCACGAAGGGTACGGATTCACCTCCAGATTTTATTCAGCGTGTTTAAAGGTAGATCCCCTTGTTTGGTAGTTTGAGTAGCTCTTTGGGCTCCATCATCTGTGTTAGCTAGATGTCCTCATTTTCTATGGGGGGAGCTTAGACACCCGTATATATGTAGTCACGTACTTGTAGTCACCTAAATGTACATGTCTGGACTTGGGGCTGATCATAGTGCAAGTTTCTGAATACTAAATGGGTTTTGATGGAAGAGAAGTGCCAGACTGCTGTGCGCCACCAGGAGGATGGCTCTTTGGTGGAGGAACCACGGACCGGGGTGTTTTGTGGTGGAACTCAAGAGTTTCTACAGACCCTCAGGTGCCAAAATAGTTAATAACGGGGCTTTTTCTGAATTGCTGTGTTTGATTTAAGTACCAGAACTCAACTGAAAAAGCCTTGTAGGTTTGTCTGTGTGTTTTTATCCAGTCATGCCCATGGTACTTCTCTAGAGATGTTTACCTACTGCAGCCCTTCTTAGAAGAAGACAACACACTTACGCTTGTAATACATGAGTCAACATATAGAATAGACCAGAAGCCCAAATCTGCTTGCTCTGACCGTGAAGCAAAATAGTTGCGTCGTCATAATATAAGTGTACACAGAATTATACTTTAGTCTTGTGTTTGCACATTATTTAGATCAGTGGCCCGTGACTAAGGACGCTAAACACAACCTCAGTGCAAATAATGGATCACAACTTTGCAGCTAAAAGAGCTGAGACTATGGCTCGATATTTTCTTTCATCACATCATTACTCTGGAAATGCCACTGGGAAATTCCTTAATTCCCTCTGGTTTTGGATTGATCACAATAAATAAGGGGTAATAATATTTGTTATTAATAATAGCAATATTCATGGTTTTTAATGATAATTTAGGGATAATATAAGAAAATGCTAAGCTAGTATTCAGTGAACGTCATGCTTTTTACATAAAGCTATTCTTCATAAGCTGTTTAGATAATACAACGCTGTTAATGATCTCACAGTAAATTAATGCTACTAATATAGTTCACAGTATATGCATGGGCACTGACCAAAAAAGATTTGCAATAATGAAAAAAATAAGTTGCTTTTTGGTTCGATGCCAATGGTGAAAACCTGCTTTTCAGGGCTGGTGTGGCCTGTGAAATCAGACCTTATACATCATGTTGGTCTTCAGAGAAGATGACTGTGGATGCTTCGTAAGATGCATGTGCTAAATTAGGAGGTAGCTGATCACCTAAATTATTTAAAAAAAAAAAGAAAATATTTTTTTTTACATTTATGTTTATGGGCCAGCTTTCACGTGGACTTGGTGGGCAACAACCAAACTCTTAAACCCTGTAAAGAGTTTATCAAGTTTAAATGTTCTAAAATTAATTTTACCACTTGAATCTGCAGTTTAGACATTTCTGGATTTTGCACATAGACTGAGCACTTTTCCATGGGGACCGGTGTTAATATGAAGTGTCACTGTCTTTTTTCTTTTCATTTTATCCCACTTTGATGCAATTATCTAATAAGTCGTGTGCTGAAGCACCCTACTTAAGTTTCTGCTCTTCCCAGACCAGTCGGTTTGTAGGCTTCAGGCTTTGAGTGGTCAGTCCGTGGTTGTTCGTGAGGTTAAATACTTCTGCTGCTTGGGGCGCAAGAGACAAAACCAGTGAAATAGGAGCGAACAAAGGAACATATCACACTGATCGCTCGTACAAGAAATAATTTCCAAGTATCCCAAGGAAGTAGCCTACTCTAGTTTTGCGTGTTGCTGTTCAATTTAGAGGATGGTGTATTTTTAGGTGTGATTTTACTGTTAGTTTTTTTCTCTCTCTTTCATCCCCTGTCACTTTATTCACGCTTATTCCGTGCCACCTTGGCCCTTTATTCCGTACCACCTCAGTCGTGGCCACCACAGCACCTCCCGCCCACCCCGACACCCCCGTGCCACCGGTCTCTCTGACTGACTCCTCTCCTTCCCCTCCAGCTGTCCCAAGTTCCAGTGTCCTCCCCTCTGCCCCCCGAGATGTGGTCCCTGTTTTGGTCTCCAGCCGATTTGTCCGTCTCAGCTGGCGCCCACCCGCGGAAGCCAGAGGCAGCGTCCAGACGTACACGGTCTTCTTCTCCAGGGATGGCGTCAACAGGTAGGCGTCAACAGACCACGGGTCTCCTCTGGACGGGAGGATGGTCCTAACGTCTTTACAACTATCTTCCAAATGGTTCTCAGCCTTGTGTTCTTCGTCCCGTGGTAAAAGAAGTGTGAGGCTAGAAATGCCTTTTGTTGCCGTATATTTTTATAGACATCGTATCAACATTTATATAACAGTGCTCATTGCCTTGGTATGAAGGACCATTTGTGTTGACAGCGACGTCTATGGATCTCACCTCCATCAGCTATTACTTGACCGTCTAACATAAGGTATTGTTAGCTCCATATTTTGCCTTTCATCTTCCTCTGAAGACACAGGCTCGAGTGTTCTTTGCATCGCTGGCAGAAGTGAATTCGTTGAGCCCATATCAGCCGGAGAGGAAGACTGCTTTTAGAGCCGTGCAAACGGTGTAAGACCTTGAAAACGGCTAGGGAGTGGGTTGTGAAGACTTTACATGATTGCAAACCCAGTGGAGCAGCCTGGGCTGTTCTGGCCATGGGGATTAGAGCTGCACAGCAGATAGCTCTTTTGTGATAATGGCCCTATAGATTGTTTGGTGTTTGCATGATTCTTCATCGTATATGCTCATTTCACTCTCCAAAAGGTACTGCATATTTACCTGGTTTTTGTTTTCTTTTCCTAACTTCGTAAATGATTTTATGCCTGAGGAAAATCTTGGGTTTTTCTCTTCTTGTACATCATTATGAAGAACTCACTTGACGTATCCTGTCCTGTATTTCATTTCACTTATAGAATCATAGAATCATAGAATCATTGAGGTTGGAATAATATACTTCAGCTACCGGCTGGTGACTAGTACTTGTGTGTGTGCTGATGGCAGCTCAGCTTCTGAGGGGACTTGAAACGGAATCTATATCTAATTGAAAAATGAGTGGATGTATATCGGATTCATGAGAGCTAAAGAAGGTGGGACCCAACAGTTATCAGTGAGCTCCCCTTTGCCGCAGCGGGGGCTTATCCTTCATCCAAAAGGGCTCAGTCTTGCAGGCAAAATTTCCTGCCCCTGCCTGGACATTCGCAAGCTTCTCATCTTAATCTCCAACAACGTCCGGCTTTCTTTTATAGCCATATATGTTGGGTTTTATTTGTTTCAAAGCTTGTAGGCATTGATAGCTACAGCAGTGGTACCTGCTGCAAGAGGCAGGTATCCTAAATAGAAACGTGTGTCTGTCTCGTCCAGCTGAGCAGCCTCAAAAGGATGCAACACCCAAAGCATTTGGGATGAGAGTGTGAAACGCACCCTCCCTCTGTAACAGAAAGCTCTTAAATTCAAGTTGGCATTTCTGAGGCCGGTGCTGGAGGCAAGCGTCTTCTGCAGCAGGGTGTCACTTGTGGGATAAACGGCACGTAGGCAGGGGGGAGGGTTTGTGGCGAAAACATGGGGTGGGAGCCAGGCTTGTTGGGTTTGGTTCACAGGTCAGACACGGGCATCTCACCTTCCACAACCCCTCCCGAGCCTGACTGAGCGCAGAGGAGTGACAGGAGCAGAGCGAGACAGATGGGGCAGAGGTTCAGAGTTCAGATCTCCATCCTGCCTCAGGTCGAGTCTCCAGTTGTGACCAGTTTGTATGAAATGAGAACGACACCTCGGCGGAGCGTCAGGAAGGGGATATATTGAAGGTCGTAAGGCGCTCAGGGAAGGTATCAATCGCCCCTAGAAAAGTAACTGATGCAGAAGGAGCGATGAATGAGTTCAGTGGGGGAAGTGAAGATGCTCAGCAGCTCCCTCGTTGCTCCCAGAGTGGGTACCAACCCGGGGTTCACACGGCTGAATCAAATGTTTTTGCACATATGGGACTTAACGTTTGTCTGCAGCCACCGCCACCGGTAGCAGTGGAACAGGGCGCTGTTGTAATCATGTCTCATTTGTTTTGACTCTGTCTTAAAAACATCAGAGTTGCCACACACGGCCGGATTGAAGCATATTCTGACTCAGCCTTTTAGTTTAGCAGTGAAGAGAAAATACTAATATGAGGCCTTTAAATAGTGGTGTTTCTGAGGTTAAAAAAGATGTAAAAAGAGCTCACCCCAGATTCCCTTACACTTCAAAATAATTTTCTTCCAGAATTTCCATGGTGTGCTGCTCAAAGTCCTGGGTACCAGAAGGATGCCTTAGTCCCACTCCCAACTAAATGCGTCCCTAGTTAGAGAGTCTCCTGCAGAAGACTGCGGGCTCTGTGTTAAAATAACTAAACAAATAAATAGATAAAATAAAAATTCCACTATGCTCCCTCCAGCAAGAGACTCAAAATACCACCTGTGGTTTAAAACTTTTGACTATGCACCTCCCAGTTCAGTGCAGTGAGCAGCACTCATAGTTCTGCAAACTTTCAAGCAAACAGCCGGAGAAAATTAACATAGTTTTCCTTTAAAAGCTTCCATGGGATTTTTGAATTATTTATTGTTTACACGTTATTTTTACAAAAGAGCTGTTTTTCTGTTTGCAAAAATAAATATTGGATTTGACATTAACCTCAGGGATGCAAAGGAATTGTCAGAGAAATTACTGTAAGTCTGGAGTAAGGCGACCTTCCCGGGTTCGAGAGCAGGGAGGATTTGCCTGACAGACAGCTGGCAGCACCACCAAGGCCGACGCAACACAGAGGGCACACGGCCATTTCAGGGACCGTCCGGAAAAATAGTCTCCCGTGTTTTGAACTCTCATAAGGGTTTTTCGGCTTAGCCCTTTCAAAGAAACCTCTTTTGGAAGTGATTGCACTTACTGCCGTAGCGTAATCACCAGAGCCCTTCTGATGGGATGCTTCTTTAATCTTTGTGCTAGGCATCCTTCGTGGGATCACATGGTTTTGTTTGCTGATAAGGATGATTGGAAAGAGCACTTAAAGGTAAAAGGCAAGCGTCTCAGAAAAGGCTAAAACAAACCTTAAATCTATTAGGAAATAACTAAACAGTCAACCAATACACCTGCACTCAGGGAAGTTTCTGGTTGAGATAAAAGTTCAGATTTAGAATGATATATTCTATATGATGTAGTCTATAACATTTGCTGATAATAGCAGACTGGATGAAAAAATGAGCAGAAATAGAGGATTTCATGTATAGCATTATTAGATACGTAACACTCTATACATTTGATTGTGCTTATTTTCTGTTAAAATATAGTGAAATATAACAGTAGAATATAACGCGTGAATTTTGATGGATGTCACTCGTCAAGGTATACACGTGTACGCACGCACATAGACTGTAAAAATCCATCCTGCCATACAGGAGAACTGTTCCAGAAGAGAAAGGAGCTATTTTAGGTTTCACTTGATGTTATAAGCTCACTGAAAAAGAAAAAAAAACCAACTCTTTTCTGCCCAAGTAATAAGGTTACCCAAAAGATTAAAAAAGCAGAGTTCACCAATGTGTAATGGGTAAATCTTTGCCTTTTTGATTGGTTTCCCATTTGACTGCTGGGACGCTGCCCAGGTGGTGAGCTCTTGGGAGCGGGCCGTCCCTGTGTGCTGCACGGGCAGAGGTGCTGCATCATCTCCGGCACCTCTCACATCCACATGCTGTTGAAACTGTAGTTTTAATTCCTTTTTTTTTTTTTTTTTAATCCATCTCCATCTTTAAACCCCCTCCGAACCAACAGCATTTGTGTCTGGCTGTTGCCCACGTTTACCTGCAAACTGATTTAGAGCAGCGATTTTTTGTTCTGAGCATTTGCAAAATGAGCCACATTCGATATTTCAATCCACAGGCAGGTTCAAGTTTTGATCCGATTTTGATGTTCGGATTTGCTCTCAGCCTCACTGTTTGCTCCCTCTTCTCGTCTGTCTCTGCTGGTTTGCTTCTCAATGAGCAAGCATTGATTCGCACAGGCATTTGGTATTTATGCGGTAGCGTGTTAGTCACCGCAAAGAAAGAGACGTTTATTTTTGCCGATTTGCTCTTGATCTATCTCTAAACCAAAAAATAACTCCTCAGATGTAATCTCAAGACATATTTAATTACCTGTGCATAGTTTTAAATGAATTCTGTCTTCCCGGTGAGAATTTATGTCACTATTTTAAAAATTTAATTTACAATAAAAAATTCACTGTATTTATTTATAAATAATGAGAAATATTTGCACAGTAATACATTTCTGTTTAGCATTTTAGATGAGACACAGAGCCCAAAAATACCATTCAGTTTTTGATTGCAACCTTTGAAATGTCAAGTTGCTTAAATGATGGGTCCTGATTTCTAGCTATCCTTCTTTTTTAACTGGCTGTTAGCAAACATTTTTCCCAATAAATGAAATTAAATGCTCTGATCTTAAAAGAAATAAAAAAAGAAGAAGAAAATGGCCCTGGAAACCAGCAGTATTACAGCTGAATGCAAAACCCTTTGACGAAGGACGCTTTTGCAAGATTGGGACCAGTTCTATTTTTAGTCAAACATTCACTAGACCTTGTTTTCAGTAACAAATTAATAAACGCATAGATAGCCGCAACAAGCTAATAGATCTCCGAGTTTAGCTTCCTGCATGTTGCAGACTGAAGAAATGAGTCAAGGGACCACTTAGTTGAAACAAAAACTTATATTTGATTAAAGCCTGTCTTCAGAATTCAGCTGAAGTTCTAAAGTATCATTCCCAGATGATCTATTTACATTAGTTTTGAGGTTTGCTTATTATAATCAAGGACTTTATGTTATTTTGTGGGAGAATGATAATGGGAGATAAAAAAAGAACTCGAGGTAGTAAAAGTCCGTCCATTTTAAAATTAATAGTATTCATTTCACAGCAAGGAGCATTAACATGACTTGTCTTACTTGAAGTAACTAATTAGGTGTTTGAAACATTATAAAAGCATTTGTTACACACCTAAGAGATATATGGGAATTGTAATTATCTTTTTTTACGTGCTGATGCCATAATGTAACATGATCTTTAGTCACTGGAAATTACATGTCGAAGCCTCCATTTTACAAGAAAGTGGATGACTCTAGTCAAGGTCTTTTATTTTTAGACTGTAATTTATGGCCAAGATGGGTTTGGGGGGAAAAAAACCCAACCCAAATGTAAAGGTGCCTGATTCAAGGATGTTTGGTGCTTTTTAGATTATCCCTGCGTTGCTGTAGCATCTGTAGCGCATTAACCCCTTGCCGGTAAGCAGGAGCGCCCGATGGACTTTTGCACGCGGGTGACGCTCGTCTCGCCTAACTTCAGCCTGAGCGCGTGCCAGCGGGGCAGGTCACTGGAGCTCAAGGGAGAAAGACCCTTTTTGTTTTCTCTCTTACTGCTGGGGGTTCCTGCACCTTAAAGGGTTTGTGAGAATATCGTAGCCGTTCAGTGTTACCGGCCATCTGACCCCCCGGCAGTACCGCTGCTTTCAGAGTCGATTAGTTGGTTACAAATCTGTTGGAGCCATTTTCAATGCAGCTGGGTTCCTACTTACACCGCTTGCAAATAGACACCAGAGGTAAGAGGCAAGAGAATAAATTAGCCGAGTTGGTCAAGCACAGCTCAGCTCGCACAGGTAGAAAGGGCAAAGGCTTTGCCTGCCAGTGTCCTCGTCGGGGAGCAGCAGCCGTCCACAGCTCTGCTTTCGCGTTACCAAGCACAACAGAAAACCTTTCTGCCGGCATTAAACTCCCATTGTCTCTGCTAAGGGACGATCTGACCATTTATCCCCAGGGAACATTCACCCAAGCTTTGTTCAGTCAGTCCTCGGAGGGCTGGAGCACGGTGGAGCCTGGTGCTCGGAGGACAGGACCGTTCTTTGGTCTGAGAAATTTCATTTTGAGGCAACGTTTCCCAAAGGAACAATAATCTCCGTTCTCTGAATTGCTGCTATATGCTTATTGCAGCCCAGAGAACTGCAGCAGCGCTACGTGAAGTTTGACAATTAGTTGATTCGGTCTTAAATGATTTTTTTTTTTCTGCAGCATGAAATCTACCTTCTTGTTGTTGCTTTTCAGAGGGCTTCTAGTAAAGGAGAGGAGCGACTCACACCACCCGTAATAAATCAGTTACAAAAGCAATTTTACCTACTTCTGTTTGCAGATTGTCCATGAAATGACTGTGATTTCATCCAATTTAAACCCTGCTTTACTGTTTAGGGATTGTGTTTTTCCCGGGTAATCCCACGTTAATAACTCTAGGTTTGTATCTTTCTCACCAGTCGTTTTCTCTCACTGAGCGGCGCAAAGCCGCAGCTAGGCAGAGCTTTGCCTGACCCAAGGCAGAGAAGCCAGTGCCGGGGTGCAGATACTCCTTTAGCTCTGGGTGCTTATGGTGCCAGGAAAACCCACGTGGCTCTTGCCCCGATGGGAGGACGATGTCCTGTGCGTCTCCCTGGGCAGGGGCTGCCACCTCCCAGTGTCTGGGCTGTACCTTTCCTCTGGAGACCACCACGGGCCAGTTACCCCAGGGCTCGCCACTGGGAGCAGCTGATGGAGGAGCATCAATTGCATTTTTTGCCGTGGCTCAGTGATAGCAAACTGCTGGCCAAGCTGGGCAGAAACAGAAACCTGGCTGATGCAGGCAGTGTTTCTTGAAACAAATTTGGTGCCGGACACCAGGCAGGCTCGCTGTTGCTGCTCGGGGGGAGGAGAAGAACCTGCTGCCCCCGTGCACCAGTTTCCCAGCAGCTGATGGCCAAGCTTGCATACATGGGATGGTGTCTGACCATCTTTCTGCGTTAGGAGAAAGCTGCCCCTGAACTGCCTGGGTGCTCGTTTTGCCAAAGGGGAGCATAGTGCAGACTCCGCAAACGGGTTTTCATTTTTCACCTCTGAAATGGTGAGTGGGAGCTCCGTCTTAGAAACAATTCTGCGTGGTCCCTTTGCCTGTGAAACAGCGGGGTGGGGGTGGTTTTGCAGGTACAGCTGTAGCAGGAGCACTGAGAAGGGCTCGATTTGCAGAGCAATCCAAACCCAGTTTTCATTAGCTGGATGTTTACAGTCCAATATGCATCTCACTTCCTATATCAGAGATGTGTTCCTTTACTGAATAGCTATTTCTTTCCATCAATTTTCCGTTTTTATTATATTAAGAAAGGCAAAGAACCAATATACTATATACCTTATGAAGTGTTAAGATACGAGTCGTCTTTGTAGTGCTTGCAGCATTCCCAGTGGGTCCCATTACTTGAATTAGGCTTTTTAAAGTAAAAATAAAAAAAAAACCTGCAGATAAACAAGCCTCAAACTGAAGTTTGATAAGTAATCATACCTTGCAGACTACCAGCTGTATAAATAAGTGACTCTTTAAGATCCAAATGCATTGTACAATTTTTTTGTTGTTGTTGTGGTTTTTTTTTTATTTTAGGGAACGGGCAGTCAACACATCTCAGTCTGGGACGCTTCAACTTACCGTGGGCAACCTGAAGCCGGAGGAGACCTACACCTTCCGAGTGGTGGCATACAACGAGTGGGGACCTGGAGAGAGCTCACAGCCCATCAAGGTCGCCACGCAGCCGGAGCGTGAGTGTGCGCAGGAACAGGGTCTTGGCGAGGGTGGCAGCAACGGCTGTAGCCTTGAACTGCAGCTCTGCGGTTCTCATAGTGCGTTGGTTTAAGGTTTTCATATAGCTCCTCTTAGAAAACACGGCCCAGTCCTTATGCGTGGTAAATAAAACCTTTCCTCAATTTGTAATATTTCTTGCAGTTCTTGCAGAGCATCTAGCTGCTCAACAGCAGCGTGTTGCTAGTTTGTGTCATGATTTTGATGATCACACATCCCATTTTCTATTATGTGACAGCGTAAGTGATAGCAAAAGCTGTGCTATGGTACATAAGGAGTTGGTTTTCGCTAGGAAACATGATAAACTT
Source organism: Aptenodytes forsteri (assembly GCF_000699145.1). Taxonomy (NCBI): domain Eukaryota; kingdom Metazoa; phylum Chordata; class Aves; order Sphenisciformes; family Spheniscidae; genus Aptenodytes; species Aptenodytes forsteri. The sequence goes on along the minus strand of NW_008794883.1, from coordinate 2,707,678 downwards.
ACTGAAAGATGCAAAAACTTTCCACTGGAGTAAATGTTTTGGCTCATTGGTGTTTAAAAGCAAATATTTTTTATTAGTTAACATTTAACTCTAAGTGTGTTTTATAAATCTTTGGAGTAGGTGGAAGCTTTCAGTAGACACTTTTCTCTTTCTGTACGTTTCATGTGCTTGTAAGTATTTCCACATGTCTGGTCTCCAGAAAGAAGAGAAATTTCTTCCAGTTGAGTTTGTCCTATTGCAGTTTTTCTCTCTTGGAAAGTCCAAGAAGGGCTGTTGCAGAGAGGATTGAAACATCATTTGAGCCCTTCCACGGCAAAATTAGTTATTCAGAAGAATTGGCCGTAAAAATGGGAGTGGTATCTAGCTCTTAGATATCACCTAAGATGGGTGCTGTGCTTCATACTGATGGGCACTGGTCTGCTTTGGCGAATCGAAGGGGTGAAGGGTGGGATGCTCAGGTGCTTTTATGCTCCTTCAGCAAGCCCCTGCCAGAATACGCTCACCCTCTGTAGTAAGGGGAGAAATCTAACGCTGAACAGAAGCGCAGGAACTGTTTTACATTGTCACACATTGCCATGTGCAGAAGTTTAACTGAAAGGCAGTATTTGTCTGAAAACCGCTCGTTGTGTGAAGACAACAGCTGTGCTGGAAACCTCTGAAATGTGTTCTCTTGCTCCATTGCCGCAGGTGACTTGTTGCTGGGAGCAGGTAGAGGAGGTGGGAATGGCTCTCCACAGGGGGGGTGGAGGAGAAGAGGAGCTTGGATGGAAATCCTGTGATAAGGCGAGCCTCCGGAGGTGGCTTTAGGTGGCTTTTGAACTGTGCGGTTCCTTTTACAGCTAAGCTGAGCCCCGGGAAAGGTGTCTGTTAGGGGCAGTCAGAGCACGTGCGACATCCCCTAACCAGGCAAGGGATGTTGTGAACAAGGGGAGAAAGGACCTTTCAACTTACATTATTCTGTGATTTTGTGTCTATAGCTTTGTTTATCACGAAACACGAATTTTACTCCCTGCCATCACTTCCCAAACCCCCGAGAGCAGTGACGTTAGTGAAATATCACCCGAGACGTGGCGCTTTCTGTTGTTCTGCATGGCCTTGCGTTTTAGATACGTCTTCAGCTCCTGCTCTGAGACTGCTCTGACACTTACGGCATTTATTTGCAGTTACGCAACTGCCATGTGCGAACATAAGCAAGGTTGTATCCCGGCCCTTTTTGGGGAAAAAAATCTTGAACGTCAGTTTATGAATCTGGGTGTTTTGAAAGTAAAGTATTAAGTAACTAACCGTCAGCATCATTTATCTGTTAGTAATTTATCTCTGCTTAGACACACGCACAAATGCATCTATACACATTTCTGTATATGTTTGAATTTTTAAAATATGTAATATATATATATTTACAGAAGTAAAATAACATTTTGGTCGGAAAAATGCCTTCCCCCTTGCAAAGCCCCAGTGAAAAGCAGGCACCGCTACCCCCTGCTGTTACCGTCTGAAGCTGCCACGGCGTGGTTACCGGCTCTGTTAAATGCACAGTGTAGACATTTGGAATATCTTTCCTACTTAATAACTTCAAGATTTCTCTGAAGTGTCCCGTTTGAGCGTGGAGAAGGTACTGCTTTCCATTTTTTTTCACTTTTTACTGTTGACCAAATGATCTTATTTTGAAACAAGTCTCTCTGGTCCTGGGAGGCAGTCAGCCTCTATTTGGCTGTCTTTTAGAACTTGCTGTAACTACTGTACAGTAAATTACAAGGCTGCACATAAATTGAATTTCCACATTATTTGAGAATATCAGAAGTATTATGCAATCTGGCATTGTTAAAGAAGAAAACGCTGATGAAAAAGGACATCTGAAATTCATGTCTGTCAGTGCCTGTTTCTAAAAGTGCATACATTTGCTCAGTAATCAGTTTAAAAGATCAACAGAACAAGTTCTAGCTTTTTGAAATAATCATCCAGAATATATGGGCTGGATTTATATGAAGGTTTTTGTCCCCAGAATAATACCCCCCCTTCTTTTTTTTTTTTTTTTTTTTTTTTTTAGTAAACTACAACCCCTTTTTCTCTGCCTTTATGGTATATAATTTCACTACGGCATTATCAGTCTGGATTTAAATCCCTGCCTGCTTAAGCCATGTCTAATCTTTTCATACCACATGTGGAGACTTTGTGAGTTATTATTTTGGCTCACCAAGATGCTGTTAAAGCAGCTTGGTAGTAGAGAATAAAGAAACGCATCTATTCTCGCAAGGAGGATTGACATTGTCCGTCCGAGCTTTGAAAGCAGTTCCCTGCTGTGGGACCAGCTCACTTCTTTTCACAGCCCTTACGAATTAAAACCAGTTTCCTAATAAATCTCTGTCTCCGTGAGGTGTGTGTTAGTTGGTGAAAGAGAAGATGAATAGGAAGGCATGTTGGTGTGCCCCAAAGAAACTTGACGGCATCACTCCAGCCTCATAAAGTCGCCTCTTATTATCTCCCTTCCAGTGAAATCAATTTAGTGTGCACTGACATCTCAACTTCTACCCGCGCATCTTTAAGGGCTTTATAAGGAATAATTAATTACTGTATCCTTCTGAGGTAGGGAAGTATTATTATACCTACTTAAGAGAAGCCCAGCTGTGTACCCATATGTCTCCCCCCTCCTGTGCTATGCTGCGAGCAGCAAATCTCTGACCCCCCGTGGTTGCCCCCGAGGTGGGGAGCAGCTGGGAGGAGCTGTGCTCCCCACCCCAATGTCCTGAAAACGGAAATTCTGAAACAGAAATATAGAGATTTGGGGTGGATTGATGTAGTGAGTGGGGCATTTTGCAGCAGCTAGAGGGTGATCTTACTTGCAGAGATGACTTGGGTGACTTTGGTCACGAAGATCCACACCTGCCTAGATTCTTTTGTAATTGCTTTCAATTCCCATTAGGGGCTGGTGCATCTAACCTCAGAAATCGGGCCCTTTGTCATTTCAGAATTTCATTTTTTTCTGATAATGGTGGAGAAGCATTTATTATTTATTTATTTTTTATCACTGACTGGCTGCACCTGAATTTTCTTGCTAAGACAACCGGCAGCAAAAACTACCATCAATACTGCATTAAAGCAATTGCACCAGAAGCTATTAAAGTTTTTGGGTTTGGTGGTGGCTTTTTTTTGCTACAAGTGTTTTCAGTGGAGACAATATTCTTTGAAGTTATTGCACAGGAAATGTTAAAAAGACCTAGACAAAATTTCAACTGCAATCTCTTGCATTTCTTATACAGATGTCAAAACCGCATAGAAAATTAAAAGGCCATTAAAATTAATGCAGTGAAATTTCACATGAAAAAGCAAGGGAAGGCAGGGATGTCTTTAAAGCCCACATAGATGACAATTTTATCAAGCAGTAATCAGTTGCATATATGTTGATCTGCGCAAATTAAGTTTGCAGAATAAACACGTGCTGGAGTAATTGAATTTTCTGAAGTCTCCTAGCAAACCCGTCCACTTTAGACACCAGTGCAGAGACGGTGCCAGATATTTTACCTCTCGGGGCTGGCCAGGGTCCCCAGGCAAGGCCGGTCCCTGCCGCTGTCAGATGCTGAATATTTCAGAGGGCACTGGTGGCGCTTCCTTTGCTTCTGTTGTGGTGTAACCCAGCAGGCAGCTAAACACCAGGCAGGCGTTTGCTCACTCCCCCGCAGTGGGATGGGGGAGAGAATCGGAAAAAAGGTAAAACTCGTGGGTTGAGATAAAGATAATTTAATAGGACAGAAAAGGAAGGGAAAATAATGATAATAATGATAAAAGAATATACAAAACAAGCGATGCACAATGCAGTTGCTCACCACCCGCTGATCAATGCCCAGCCAGTTCCTGAGCAGCGGCAATGCTGCCCCCGCTCCCCCAGCCAGCTCCCCCCAGTTTTTGTTCAGCATGACGTCCCATGGTATGGAATATCCCTTTGGCCAGTTGGGGTCAGCTGTCCTGGCTGTGCCCCCTCCCAGCTTCTTGTGCACCTCCAGCCTGGTCGCTGGCGGGGCAGTGTGAGAAGCTGAAAAGTCCTTGACTTAGTGTAAGCCCTGCTCAGCAACAACTAAAACATCAGTGTCTTATCAACATTACTGTCATTCTAAATCCAAAACACAGCACTATACCAGATACTAGGAAGAAAATTAACTCTATCCCAGCCAAAACCAGGACAGCTTCCTACTCAGCTATTTTGGGTACCAGTTTCAGTCACAGTGATGATAACATTGTTGCTATAAATGATCTCATGATAGTCAGGGTCTTGCTGAAAGGAGAGCCCTGGGATGAGTTTGGGCAGGCACTGCAGATTATCTATAAAACCTCCCACCAAGGTGGGCTTGATCAGGTTTTTGGGAACAGGGAGATGAGAAGCACCTTTCTCCAGCGCAAAATGGCCATGGATCTGGGCGGAGAAAAAGCTGAGCTTGTGTTTAAGAAGTTGGGAGGAAGAAGTTGGGAGGGCTGGAGGCAAGGCTCTGTGGCTTTGGGCAGATCATTGAAGCTTCTTGGTTTCTCTATCCCTGGGACATAAGTGAGCAATGTTGGCAAAAGCTTGGACCAGATGATCTTCCAACGTCCCTCTCAACCTGGGTTATTTGTTGAGTCTATGACTTTCCCTCTCTCCTTCTTCATGCCCAGGTACAGGTCTATCCGTGCTGCTTAAACAATATTCTTTGTGGCAGGGATTTCCCTTTCCATCATGTACTGATGTAACAAAAAAGTAGTAATTTTTACAAGGCCTGCAGGTAGTCCCATCTAACGAGGGAGCCATGGGCTCCATCAGGAGCCTTCTCTACTGCAGCCCATCCCGCGTCGGCTGTCATGGCAATGAAGTGAGGACATGGCGCTCCTGCTCTCCGTCCATCAGTTTGCAACAACATTACATACATTATTTTAAAGGAAAAAAAGTCTCTGTCTGAGTCTGCACCCTCACCCTGCCAAATTTTGTGCGTACAAAAAGATCCCTGGAATAACGAATGGCCACTTTGGTTTTGGACAGTGTCCGTTTTGCAAGGTGCATGGGTATTTATATATTTATATATTTTTTTCATATATTTATCAATATATGAAAGAGCTGGGGCAGGCAGAAACATAAGCATCTCTGGTGTAGTGCCTTGGAAGTGAATTTTTCTTGTCGTTTGATGAAAGGGTGAAGCAGTACTGAAAAATGTGTTCTGTGGAGTCATTAATATCCTCCTCATTTGTGTGTATTCTTCAATAATGGCTCAGTAAAATACACCCTGGGGTAACTTTATGCTATTCTTACATGGTTCTTTAATTTTATGAGTAATTTATGTGTAGCATTGGCGGGGGGGAGGTTTTAAATTGCTTTAAATTTTAATTAAACATATCTTCCTTTCTAAAAGTTGGGCAGACCTAAAGGAAAAGATGGTGACGTCTGTTTTTCTGTCTGCCCTTGATTCCTGCTTTTGGCTTCCCATCCACTCTTTTTTCCTGGGCTTTTAATTTTTTTTGTCTTTTCCTTGAGAGAGAAGAGTTGCTTCAGTCTCAACTCTTGGAAGGTGCTTCGCTTTGCAGAAGGTTGCTGCAGGAGCAGGATGAGGTCTCGCTCTAGCCTGGTCATGAGGACACCGGTGGTGTCCCCAGCGCAGGTCCGCGTAATGCGTCTGCCCTGGCCCTGGTGTCCTTAGTGCTCTCTTGTGCAATGGAAAATACAAATTCAGATCCCCTGGACGCATCTGTGGTATGAATTTTGTCTTTTGTTTCCTGTGGTTTTGTTTTTACACCAGGTTTAATTTCAAATAAAGTAGAAGTTTATTTCATTTTGTGGGGAATCTGAGACATTTTCCCCATGGCAAGCGATCTGCCCGCTCCCGTTCCCAGCTCCCGCACTCCCCGTCCACCTCTGCCGCGTCGGGGCTGGGTCTGTACGTGCCGCGAGGGCGGTCAGGCCAGCTTTTGCTTTTTAGGTATGTTTAAACTTGAGTCAGGGCTGGGTAATAGAGACTGTTAGCATTGATAATTGAGATTAAAGATCATCTCGTGCTGTTTTATTCTTCAGGCTCTGGCTAGCTTTAGTGCCATGGCCTTTTTTTTCTCTTTTCTTTTTTTCTTTCTATTTCTCATTGAATTTCTAGTTTCTCTTGTGGAACAGAATGCAGTACCTTAAGCCAGATTCAGCGACTCCATCTGCACTTACCCACTGAATATGTGGTTCCCTGGGCATCATGGGGAGGCTGATTAAGACTTTTCTAAAGGCCGTTTACAACAAGGAGGGATTAAATAAGAGAAAAATGAAAGTTTATGTTGTGCTGCTTCCTAGAGACTTTGGAAAAAAGTCGCAAAGGAGAGGAAAATATTCTGCACATCTTTCTTGAAGCTTAGATTGATTCTCACCTCTCGTTTAAGCAGCAAAAAAAAGTGACCAGGTGAGCGTGTGGTCAGTTCTTCCAGTATTTCTGTAGACCCCACCATGATCAGATTCTTAAAGATATGTACTCGGTTGAAAAATTTCCATCTTCCTGAGACGTCTTCATTTCTGAGTGTGTTTCCACCCTGCATCTTGCCACAGTGGTGCTGCCCCGTTGCCGTCTTGCCCCAGCTCTCCCTCTCCTGCACCGATGTGCCGCTGAAGCTGTAAAAGGACCTGATGAAATACTTATTTAATTCTGACCGGTCGATAGTGCTAACTCCAGAGGCTCTATGGAGCTGACGTTTCCAGCTGGCGTGTGCAACGACACTGAGCAAGGTGTTTCATTCCTCTACATCGTCATCCCTTTGTTTCTAAAACGGGCACAGCGGTGAAGACATGCTGGAATCTTAATCCTTTGAAGACGTCCTGCAAGCCCTTCTTTTCTGTGAGTTGGGAGGGCGGATTCGGCTTATTAATAGTGGGAGAATTTGTTACCACCTTGGTAGGCTAAGAGTTAAAGTGAAAAACGAATCAAACCCAGAAAGTAAAATTGTTCGTTTTCAAATTGTCTTGGGTTCAATTGAAAGAACCACGAATTGCTTGCTGCTCATCATTCATCTTAATTAACTGAAATAATGCAGTCAAAATCTTTCCTTTTGGGGGTTTTGTTTGGTTGATTTTTTTTTTTCTGACCAGCTCTTCTGCCTCCTTTGAGAAGTGTCAGTCTCATTAGAAAGTTGCATTGCTCTATGAAATATTGTAATTAAGAATGAATTCCAATGACACTGCATCCCTTTTATGAGACCTTCTTAAGTCTTGGCGTCCTCAGTTGCACAGAGGAAGAAACCCAGTAGATGAGGAATACATTTTATATCAGGGGTGTTCACTGAGTCCTTGCTGCTGCAGTCGCGAGTAGGTATCTCCGTGGCTTCATGCTTGGGGCAGAATTGCTGGTACATTCAACGCAAGGCAAATCAGTGCCAGTCTCAAGCATTGTTTTCCTTCTAATTACTGAGGTTGTCGCTGTACCAGAAAGACTTTCTCGTCTGAGACACGTACCCATCTTTTCATATCTGCTGGAAAAGAAAATGTAAAAAAACCCTTTTGCTTTGGTAAGGTTTGAAAATACCTCTGACCCTCATCATTCCTGAGAGGTTTCGAGATGTTCTTCCAAAGGTCCCTGAAAATCCCAGCATCAGCTACCGCATCCTTGGTGAGAGTTATAACAGAAGCAGTAAAAGCAGTTGTGTTTTATTTCCTCGTGCTCCAGAGGAGTCGGCCTGAGTGAGATTCTGAGAACGATCCGGCCCTGTTTCCCACTGTAAACCCTCTGCTCGGCCATAGCCCTTGCTCTCGGTGCGATCTTGCTGCCTCCATCCCGGAGCTGCACCGCGACAAGCAGGGGCTTGGGGCAGAATTGCTGGGACATTCAACGCAAGGCAAATCAGTGCCAGTCTCAAGCATTGTTTTCCTTCTAATTACTGAGGTTGTCGCTGTACCAGAAAGACTTTCTCGTCTGAGACACGTACACATCTTTTCATATCTGCTGGAAAAGAAAATGTAAAAAAACCCTTTTGCTTGTAAGGTTTGAAAATACCTCTGACCCTCATCATTCCTGAGAGGTTTCGAGATGTTCTTCCAAAGGTCCCTGAAAATCCCAGCATCAGCTACCGCATCCTTGGTGAGAGTTATAACAGAAGCAGTAAAAGCAGTTGTGTTTTATTTCCTCGTGCTCCAGAGGAGTCGGCCTGAGTGAGATTCTGAGAACGATCCGGCCCTGTTTCCCACTGTAAACCCTCTGCTCGGCCATAGCCCTCGCTCTCGGTGCGATCTTGCTGCCTCCATCCCGGAGCTGCACCGCGACAAGCAGGGGAAACCTCCTCCTCCTCCCATCTGCTGAGCCTCGGCCAGTCTGACAGACATCCCTGCTGCACATCCCGCTGCGGAGAGCCACCTTTTCTCTGGGGAGGGATCTTACAGGTATTTCCCAGGGATTTTAAATAGCGTTAAATTAAATATTTTTTCCTATTGTTTTTAACAGATCTTCTCTCCTCACAATAGTCTCTGCCCATTTTTCATGAACTTAAAATTTACTTGTGAAAGAATAGTGACAGTATTTTTTATTAGAAACATTTCTCTCTGTGCCTACTTCTTTTTCAAAACTATTTTGTGTTTTTCATCAGACTCTTTAAATACAGGTTGAGGATAGCAAGAGTTAGGGCAAGGACCAGTGGTTTGGGGTTCACATGCAATTATGCTGGAGGCTCTCTTGTATTTTGAAGTACAGCAAAAAGTATTCTTGATTACTTTCCTTTTTTTTGCTTTAATGAAACAATATATTTCATTCTGTCGTCCAGTATGTAAAACTTGTGAAAAGCTTACACCAAAATAGGTGCGAGTAATTTAAAAATTATTTAGAAAAGAAATATTTTGGTTTGAAAATGTCATTACTGGATGTTTCAGCGTTATGGAATCTTTTTGCTTCATTTTTCTTGTTAAGCAAAAATTGTCACTATTTTTTCCAAATGTTTTGATGTGTGAAGACCGCTTTCAGCGTTATGGAATTACTTTGCTTCATTTTTCTTGTTAAGCAAAAATTGTCACTATTTTTTCCAAATGTTTTGATGTCTGTGAAGACCGTGTTTACCAGAAATCATCTGCTTCAGTGAAAATATTCTAAATGCTTTAAATGAGAAGAGGGATTTTCCATTTCTGAGGTTTGTCTATGCCGCACGCTCCTGCCTTTTAGTGGTTCATGGAGGTGGTTGATATGAAGAATTCAGTGCTTGTCACCTAGTCATTGCTTTTTATAAATAATAAGCTTCACTGGCTCAAAGTACATTGTAATTCTGCTCCAGGTTTGCTGAGATGCCAAGGCACCATTATGCCAAGTAAAATACTTTGCTTTGACTGACTTGCCGAGAAGGAGCAGAAAATTAAAGCCACTTTTATCTGAAAAAAGAAAAATGCAGAACAGATGAGCATATCTTAATCAACTATGCAAATCAAGGCACTGCACCATTTGCATGAAATCTCCATATTTATAGGTCCCTGATGCAAACAGTAATGCAGAGGCACAGTGGCCCTGCCTGGATCCCCCTCAACCAGGAGCGGTGTAGGACAGACGGACCACCCTTGGCACCCCTCGCCAAGGCAGGATTTACCCTGCCTGCAGAGAAGATGGCGGTTCGGGGGTGTGGGTAAGCACTGAGAGGCGGTTGACAGCGATGAAGATGTCACCTTACCGGTATGAAGTATGTTGCAGTTGGAAGCCCGTTTGCACGAGGGTCCGTTTACTTCGTCCTTATGTCCCTCAAGGGAGCGTTTTGATGCCGCAGCCCTCGGGCAGCGTGGCCGTCCTTTCCACTCGGTGCTGGTGAGACACAGGGCAGCGTGTCACCAGCCAGATCGGGCAGTTAGCTTTGGCACTGTCTGACCTTTCTCTGCACGAGAGCACTGGTGTGTCACTTTGCTGACATTCATCCCAGAATCTCTGCTGAGCTGCAGACCACTGGGATGTATTTGTCTCCCTACAGCTTTCTTAAAACAATGGCGATGGGGGCACCGGTAATGGGCTGGAAATGAAATAAACTCACCGAGCCTGCTTTGGGCACCGGGAAGAGACCTGCTCAGTGCCTCCAGCTGATCCAATGCCACCAAATTTTACTGAATGGTGGTACAAAGCTCTTCTCAAACCTTTTGATCAGAAACAAAGCAATCTCTATGGAGAGGCAGGTTTTATTTGTAGGACAGCTGTGTCTAGAGACCTAAATTATGATCGAGGCCAATTGTGCTATGATTTCTACAAATTTAACGGAGGGACTAGACCTGAGATAGAAGACAGACTCTTGAATCTCTGCAGTTGAGCAAGGGATGCACTCCAGCCTACTATTCCTGGGAAGTGCCAAATCATTTAAACAATTCAGGCAGGTCCATTGGCCCCTTCCATATCGGTTGTCTCTGTGGGATATCCGAGCCCATCACTTTGTCACAGAGGTGTTTGATTAACCATCCCGCTCAGGTCCCATCAGGGACCTGACTGCTGCCATCACCAGTCCTGCCTTACCAGGGGTTAGGAGGGTATGAGGTGCTCAGCTGCAACTGCTCTGGTCCTCTGCAGGAGCAGTAGCACGGCACCATGAGGAGGAGAAGGTCAAAGAAAAGATGTCCTATAAAATGGGCTGCTGCCGAGCATTTCTAAAATAGCTTTGGACGTAGGAATTGAAATTCTGTCTCAGTTCCATTTGACATGCATTCATCTTTGTTTTATCTGGGCCTTTCTTCCTACCCCAGAAACCTTACAATATAAATAGGTAAGATAAAGAATGGGTAGGAGATACATTATTATGCCATTTTATGGGAAGGAAATTGAAGCATAAAAGCATTAAATTATTTATCCCAACTCCCTCTGGAAGTCTGAGCCAGAGCCAGGATTGCTGTAACCTATCTTTCTGTGCACTGTTTCTCAAAATAAAAGGTTGAATTTCTGTCCCTATTGAAGTCAATAGGAGTTGCTTTTTAGTTCTGCGGATGCTACATTTCACATAAGTGCATAGCAGGGCCTCCAGCCGTTGTAAATGCTCTTCCATTCAGAAAGGTTTCCCTTCCATTTTTTAGACCTCAAACAAATGCAGGGCGTGTTTGGACACCCAGAAGCAGATGGATTTTGTAACAAAAGCTTGTTTTCGAAATGAATTTGTCTCACTGACTGCAGACTATTTCTTCGTTGATGACATTATTTTGGTGTTCATGTTTGCACCCCATCTTTGCTTTCAAATAGCTTATTGACATTAGTGAAATCTTAACAAATTTTGATACACAGAGACATTTTCTCCCCAGTGCAAACTGTTACAGTAGACTGCTTCTTCCTCCATCCACAGTCTTGTGGCTTTCCTGCCACAAATACAGCCCATCAGCATCTTGTAATAATAATAATAATAGGAAAACATTTAAAATATTGTTCCCTTTCTGAGTTTAGTAGCAGGTTGGTTACAGCGGTTCAATTCCTAGAACTGTGCACTGTGCTATAGGCTGAAATGTTTGAAAGTCAGGCAAAATAAGTATGGGAGTGGAAATGCTGGGTACTGAAGATACTTTCAAAAGTTTCTTTATTAATTAAGAGCCTGTATAGGTGTTGAGTTGCTTCTGCTGCCACTGTTTTACCCATTTCTGGCCAAGGATTTATTTGGCAAGAATAGAATAGACTAGACTATTTCAGTTGGAAGGGGCCTACAACGATCGTCTAGCCCAACTGCCTGACCACTTCAGGGCTGACC
>NW_008794883.1:2689299-2696012 GCF_000699145.1 Aptenodytes forsteri | reverse complement strand
AGCCTGTTCCAGGGTTTGACCACCCCCTTGGTAAAGAAATGCTTCCTCATGTCCAGCCTAGACCTCCCCTGGCGCAGCTTTGAACCGTTCCCACGCGTCCTGTCCCTGGATACCAGGATAAGAAGATAACACCATACTCCCACCTGCCTCTTGGTCCAGACTTTCTAGAATTTGTATTGTGGTATTGTGCCTCACTGGCACATTTGGGGTCTGGCGATGCACAGGTCCCCGTCCTCTGCCTGAGCCCTGGAGCCTCTGCCCCTCCACAACGGGAGGGTGGAGGAGGAGGACGCGTTTCCAAACCTCCTCCGGTAAAGGCAGCTCCAAGGAGGCACTTTCCCTTCGCTGCAGAGTTCGGAGCTGAGCCACCTCCATCACATTGCTTGGTGGTACCGTCCCTGGTCCCGTGTTCCTTAACAAATCGAAGAATATTAGATTCACGCAAAGAATATTAGATTCGCGCATCCATCTGTGGTGTGCAGCTGGGCACCACGTGAAGAGTTAAAGGGCAAACTAATGAAAACCAGAAGGCTGTGTGAAAATATAAATGACAGCCACTTCCAAAAGCTGACTCCAACGCCAGCTCTTGTGGATAGCACTGGAGGCATCCGGGGCAGTCCTGCCAAACAACTGTCATGTCTTCAGAGCGTGTCCAGTGCGGGGAAGCAGGTTTCACTGTGTTAATAATTACACTGCCTGCAGGCTCTCTGAAGTTGCATCTTTCTGTGCAGCATGGAACCAGATTTTAATGAAATATCGTTAAAGCTGTTAACTACAGAGAAAGAAGGGAGGAAAAAAATCAAAGGCGCAATCAAAGCATGCACTCTATTATCAATAACTGCAAATGGCTTCATAAATGTTTTATGTTTGAAATGTTTTCAGTGCAGATCAGCACAGAACCAGCTGTTTAAACGAAAAGTGAAATGTAATAACAAGAACATTTTAATCATTGCATCTCATTATAGAGAAGAATGGATCACTAGGAAAAATGTTTTAAAAAAGCATCCTTCTTGATGGAGATGGCTAGCCTGACACAAAGCTGGAGACCAAGGAAGTCTAACTCAGAATTAACAGGCACATTCCTTTTAAAAAATTGAGATGGGATAAGTGGTTTTGTTTTCCTTATAAAAGCATGGTGGTGGTATGTGCTCGGTGGTACGTGCTCTCTCCTGGGAAGGTTTAATGCAAAGGTTTAATGCTCTCTTCTACCTGAAAGGATTCGGAGCGTGAATGCCTTGAAGGGCGCACTTGGTGCAGGAGCATCATGGCCATTAGGCGGGAGGTTTGGACTATAGGCGGCAAAAGTCAAGACCCCTGGAACCAGAAGGAGAGAGAGAAAACAAGTAGGACCGTGATCCTTTTTCACCTCATATTCGGGCATTCAACTTCAAAGTGGTTTTTAGGACTCTGCTTTCTTGTCCAAAGGCTGCCGTGCATTATTCTGCATCAGTACACCTTAGAGCCCAAGGCTGGAGCTCATGAATAGCTCTGAAAGAAGGTCAGTGTCTTGTGATAGAGCTTAAGGCAGTGGTCTTGGGGTAACTAACTCTTTACATGCCAGAGCTGTGCTGCTCATGGAGTTCAGGTGCTCCTCTCCCTGGTCTCCAGTATGAGCCGGATTCCCACCAGCGCAGGCAGGGTGGCCTGGGGTGCAGAAGGCAGAGCTTCAGAAACTTACAAAAATGTCAGGTTTGAGAGAGATATTTAGCACGTTTAGGCAGTTGCCAAGCAATTTTTGACGTAGTTGCCTATATTCCTATTTTAGGCACTTGTATCTTTCTTATATCTTTTTAACTATTATTATCAAAGGTTTAAGTGAACAATAGCAAAGAGGAAATCTCTGTGCAAGAGCAGTGAAGGCTCATGAGAGCAGAAATTGTGTTCCTGCAGGTTTCGAGGAGCAGTTGACTACGTGGACATCTGGTTTTATGCAACTGAAAATGAGCGGGGTCAATACCAGTCTCTCGGTAAGGAAGTGCTTTCACTGGCATACAGAGATGCCAGCCCTTTCTGCTCCTACAATAAAACAAACTTTGCAGGGTTACTAGAGGTTTTAAAGCCCTGATACCCTACAAGTGGCCGGGTCTTCCCAGCAGCTATTGCCCACTTCAAGCTGTGAAGCCCTCCTGCTGAGCTCCTCTGGGTCTGCTGACCCCAAAGTCAAGCTGCATTGACTCAACCTGTACTCTGCAGGTATGAATGTGAGTGTTGTTTCTCCTGCCAGAGGCTCCCAGCTTGCCCCGTGTGTGCAGTGCATCAGCAGCCGGGACAGGACACAGATGTGCAGCACTCCTGCTCTGTAAGATGGAGGGAGGGAATGAGTTATGGACGTTCTCTGGAGGCACTTCACCTATTGCCAGCTGCACATGACCTCTTTGGGTTTATACGGACTGCTGGCAGGAGGTTAGCTCCAAAAATAGCCCATAGTCTGTACGATTTGAGAACTGCTGGAAGATTAAAAGCAAGACACACCATTTATGTAGAGGACAGCCCTCTTTGCTGGGGCCAGCTCAGATTAGAAACACAACGGTACTGCTCTGCAATACACAGGTACTTATTTCTGCAATAATATATAGCTAAAATCAAGGTATATATCAGGTGCCTATGGTAAGTATCATCTTTCCGCCCCAGGAACAGTGGCTTTTGGGGCAGCATGAGGCGAATTCTTACAGCATAGTGTGGATACAGCTGTTCACCCCAGTACAAGATCAGCCACACTCACAGCTAACATTAGCAATAACAGGAGCAGTTAATGTGCATATTTCTAAAGTGAGGTGAAGGGGGGGGGGGGGGGGGGGGGGGGGGGAAGTAAAGTATTCGACCATTTCTGGCTTTGGGCCTGATTGCCTTTGCGGCTACTGAATAGGAGTAATTCCACCAAATAACCCCAAAACTGGCAGTTGAGAGCAGCATCAAACTCTGCAAGCAGTTGTTGTAGCTTGTATTTATGAAACAGTCTGAGGCGCTGAACTGATCTTTTATGGGAGCGGAAGGGCATTCTCAGAGGAGCAGTGGTTTTTGGAATATATTGAAGCATTATGTGGAGCCCATGGTAAAAGAAAATGCATCAGTCATCTGCCTGCCCTCTTCTGTTTATCCTTTTTTCTTAGAGAAAGGATGCTGTTAGTTGTAAAAGACTGACTTCAGAAGAAACACGATTTAATGTCTTGTTTTAATGGAATGTAAAGCAATTCTAGGGCCTCTCTGCTATTTAGAAAAAGAATAATTTAGGAAAAGATTTAAAACTTAATGCCAATTTTCACCAGATTATTATTTGACAGAAGGGATCAGGAGAGATTATTAAATGCTTTGTGTGTGCTGAAAATACTGAGACCTTAAGCACATTAGAGTGCCTGTCAGAAATATTGCAATAGAATTAAAAGGAAAGCTGGGCGAAGGAAATAAAAATATTTTAAATATATCTACACTGCATCTAAACTTGAAATTACTTGTGATCAAAGGCTATCTGTATTTCGTTGCCTTTCTCGGATGCCCAGCTCTGCCATCCCTGTTCTGCAGGAGAGGGGTGGACCCAGGGAGCGCAGGGTCAGGCGATCCTTGGCTATCGCTGCTCACCGCACGCTTACAGATTTACAAAAGAGAGCTGTTAGTGTGAAACTGCCTTGTAATGGGGATGTAACTTTGCAGAAAGCCTGTTCTAGGAGCTGTAATTCTGTTATCTGCCGGTCGCACAATAGCTTGTGAGTTTGTTTTATGCCACAGCACCCTCCCTATTGAAAGTGAAAAGGTACTATTTGGTGTTGAAGATTTTCAGAAATAACCTTCTGCTTGACCTTTGCATTTTTGCCACAATTATAATTTGTTTTTTTTTCTTCCAGTGTTGCTTGAGTTCGAGATGAAGGCATAGATAAGCTACAGATAGCCTCATCTCCAGCATCAGTTATCACTGGGGTTAGGTCCAGCAGAGACGTGCGGGGAGTGAGTTTCTGGTACTGCTTGTAGTTACAGGAGTTTATTAAACTTTTTTAGCTCTTTTGTTTCAATAAGCGATTTAAGCTGACATCCAAAAGCGTGATGTAGTTGATGTGTGATAATTTGCATTCAGAGTGAAATTGGAGCATTTTAAGATAGTCTGTATAACAAAAGGTGACCTAGTGTGGTTTCCTTAACAATTATAAGGGATTGTTTTGTGTTGTCATTTGAAAAGGAGTTGCATGCTTCTTCACACACCAGCATGATCTGGTGTCAAGGCAATCTGAATTTTGCATTTCAAATGATCTCTACTTAAGGCTAAACCTCTTGCAAACCTCTGTATTTTCAGAACTAATCAAACCAGATAATAGTTTCAAGGATGGGATATTTTAACACTTTTATTGTTGTTATTTGGTTTATAAGATGAGGTGAGTTCTGTAAGTGCTGGGCACCGTGCAAACACAGGAGTATTATTTAAGAGCAGAACTGGGACTACATATTAATATTGGAGCTTATGCTACTGAGACCTAACTTCTAAGGGCAAATTAGGGTTTGCAGGTGATGAGAGGTCTCCGGTCCAGCCCCTGCTCAAAGCAGGTCAGCTCCGAGATCAGCCCAGTCACGCAGGGCTTTATGTGAAGAGCTGTATGATGTCTTCTGACCAAATCCATCGCCTTGCTCCATGCTACCAGGTTCTTGTGACTTTGCAGGAGCAGTCTCATGCCACTGCTAAACCGGGGGGCTACCAGCCTAGAGCCCAGCATTTGTGGGCTCCCTCGTTCACTAGAGCGTGCCAAGGACTGCCCTTAACGCTTCATCTCAGCCATCATCTGTGATCCCTCAGGCAGCTAAAATAGAGTGAGTAACGTGTAAAGGAGTTTAAGCAGATAGCATAAACAGATACACGTGCACAATATGTGCAAATGGTGTAAGTGGAAGCTAGGAGAGGGATTTTGAAGGCTAATTGCTTGCTAAAAGAAACCAAAGCCTGCTGCGGTGCACCAAATCAATTTGTAATTTAATAGCATCAAGCTGGTACGTATAGAGCTGGGACAGAAACACACACAGCTAAGCGGTGCCTCTCATGAAAGCAACTTTAAGCTCGGAGTTAGTGTGTTTATGAGGTGACTTCAGTTGTGTCGGGTTGCGTGTTGGTGTTTACCTGCGGGTTTTTCTAAAGGCAGTCCTTAGCTTGAGCTGGCCTTGGATGATCAGATTTGCATGCCTCCGATTTCCTACTACCGCAAGGTAAATGCACCTATTGCGTGCGTTAGATATTTGTGCTAATTATTTCCCAGAAATTCAATTTTAAGCTGAAGCCCATCCTCTGAGCCAAAGGCACAGAGATGTAGCCTAGGTGGAACAACCCTTTTCAGTATTTCCTGTATTCATGGTGCTAAATCTGCAACACTCTTTCCGCAGTGTATTTTCCATGGGTTTATCATCCCTTTTGTATTTTGTCTGGGGTTTCTGAGGTGTACGGTGCTGAAGCAGTGCTGTTATCGGCATCCCCCGGAGGTGTGTCCTGGGCTGGGTCCTGCCGTGTTGGGGGCCGGGGTGCAGTGGTGGGTGATGCGGGAACGGGGCTTTCACGCCGTCCTTTCCTTTCTGTGCAGTGCAAGTTCCCGGGCCGGTGGAAAACCTGCGGGCTGTGTCTACCTCACCTACCTCGATTCTCATCTCCTGGGATCCCCCTGCCTATGCAAATGGCCCCGTTCAAGGCTACAGGCTCTTCTGTACGGAGACGGCGACTGGAAGAGAGCAGGTGAGTGGTGACCAGAGCAGCTCTGCTCTCCCTGTGAAAAGGAGATATTTGGTGTAGGCATCTGCAGGTCTTTAGAGCGCTGTAAAGGCTCAAAGTGAGAGGTTTTACAGATTAATCCTCCAGGTTAGGTAAACGTTGTGCAGACCGGTGGTAAAAGATCAGAGCAAGCAAAATAAATTTTCACCAGTATAAAATGGGTTCAGGAGGTAGAGGAGGCAGCCTCTTATATATTAACCAATCCTTAGCTTTACAGTGAAATTTCAGAATAACGCCGAAGAGCATTTAAAGACCCTTTAGACTCACCCTTTACGTTGTGCGAAACCATCAACACATTAATGGCAGTTTGTACATGTGATCTTTGTAGAATATGTATTTTTAGTTGCTTCTTGTAATTTCTTTTAAGTAGGAGGGTAAAATAATACGAATCCAGGCTAGAAATGATGCATTTTCTCTCCAGACTAACAGATGCTCGTAGTAAAAATTGGTGTTGATGCTGTGCACTTAATTGCGCTCCTAACTCTGCCGTGACCACATGCTTTCGAGTGGCAAACAAGCGGCCTTGCTTTTTGCGGGTTGCAAACTGCTCAGAGGCTTTAATAACCTGCTCAGACATTTAATAACTGCTGTTTGATAGGAGTGCAGCAATAGTAGTGGAGATGAGCTCTGTGGGTAGAGTATGGCCTGAATAGGTTTTTAGCAAAGAATAGGGCAGGAAAGAAAGCGGAGACGTCTTTTTTTTCTGGCCTGATAGCACGTGATAATCACAGGCATCAGCAGTCTTGTGGCAGTTGCTTCAGCAGTCTTATGGGAACTTTTATACCATCCCCATTTTTTGTGTTCTTGCTTTATTTTACTTCCTTCTTTTCTCCAAAATTCCCCTTTGACTCTTTGCCTTTATTTTCTTCTTTCCCTATCATGTACCTGTGGAGTGGCAGTAACTGGCTTAACTAAAAAAAAAAACCAACCCTTTTCTCCTGTGCCCTAAGTAACTAAACACAACTCTGAGGCGCTGAAA
>NW_008794883.1:2684542-2689224 GCF_000699145.1 Aptenodytes forsteri | reverse complement strand
CTGTGGAGTGGCAGTAACAGGCTTAACTAAAAAAAAAAACCAACCCTTTTCTCCTGTGCCCTAAGTAACTAAACACAACTCTGAGGCGCTGAAATCCCCTGTCCTGAAGCCGTGGGCAGGGCTGCGGACGAGTGCCAAGAACCGAGCTGTAACAAGCCACTCTGTTACAAATTGCCTTTTATATCAACTTAAATAAGGATTTAGCTCTACTTCTCAAAGAGTGAAAAGCTCGCCTCTAATCCGCTCATCCCGCGGCATGGCTGTGGCGCTGGCTGTCACGTTTCCCCTTGGTTTATTGTCTCTGTGTGCTAGAACGTGGAGGTGGACGGGCTCTCCTACCGCCTGGAGGGGCTGAAGAAGTTCACCGAGTACACCTTGCGCTTCCTCGCCTACAACCGCTACGGCCCGGGCGTCTCCACCGAGGACGTGACGGTCACCACGCTTTCGGATGGTGAGTGGGGACGGAGGGGCCCCGGGGTGGGCAGGTTGCGTCTGTTGGTTGCAATCGTCAGACTTTTTCTTCTGCCACCGTATTTTGGACGAGGCAGCGATGACACGAGGAGGTTATTGAATGTGCAGGACAGAAATCAGGTTCAGTACTTGCCAGCAGTGGTACCCTCTGAGCTGGTGTTCGTCTTCAAGGGTAATTGGTTCGGTTCATTATTCCTATGTCTAGTGATGAGGGTAGTGTACTTCTCTCCTTATTTTCTCTTTAACTTAGGCACAAGGTGTATCCTTTCAGCTTTTCAACAGAAGCTGTTTTATTACAGCTGCATTTGAAGAGCCAACTGCCTGGGTTTCCCTTGTGCTTTAAACACAGGGGTAGCAAATGTGCCAGGGCTTCAATCTCTGCTTGTCACCGCGGCTGCACCGTCATCCTTCCCCGAGCTCGCGCCATGCTCCTCTGGCTCGCAAGCTCCGGGCGAGAAATTGAATTTTATTTTGCATTCGGAAGCACTTAGTTGTGTCTGATATCACAAAACTTAGGCACGCCTGACTCCTCTTGAAGTCACTGAGCCTGATCCCCACACCTGGCTAAAACAGGAATAACTTCATTGGAGTCATTTGGGCTACAAAAGTGTAAACTCCATAAAAATGAAGGAAAAATTCTTTCAGCAGGGTTAGTGAGAGTTCATAAAGCAGAAGCCAGACTAGAGACAGGCTCCAGAGGCCTCAGGGATGTGCCAGCTCCTGACTGAGCCCCACAGCCAGGGGGTTTTCTTCCATAGCAATATTTTATTTAAAAATGACATGAGGTGCCAACGAAGCTTTTAAAGTGGGATTTATAAACAGTTAATTTTCCTTCTGATAAAAATTTTGATAACTTCTTTTTTCATTCATGCTAATAAAGCAAGGTATGGGAGTTCAGGTGGCCCTGGGCTGTGTTTGGATCACTAATTTAAGGTAATTTTCACAGGGAAAAAAATGTTTACTTTTACATGAGGGTATAAAATCAGGGAGTAGGCAAGAAATATGTTGCCGTGGGCTTCGACTAGCTATGTTCAACTTGCTGAGCTTTTCTCCCCTCAGAAGTGTAGCAGATAACCCATGCTAAGGAGCACATTTGGAAACGGTGCCCGGCATGTGCCTCAGTCACATAAAAATTTCACTGTTGTTCCTTTCCATTCTGTAGATTGATGCTAGAGGAAAAAAATTGAATGGAGAACCAGGGTGACTGAGATTTATCCCTTTATATTTACAAATATTTGTCTAATTTTATTACAAAGTTGATAACTCTCCCTTGTTATTCTACCTAAAACAGCTGAACGTTTGTATGAGGTTAAGAATGGCAATTTCTGTCTGTCTTGGTAACCCAGTTGCTTCTAGATGCTGCCTGATCAACTAAAAATATTAATTTCTGGGCAGTGTTTGTAGAAGCTGTATAGATCCTGGAGAAAATCAGCAGAGGCGGGTATCATGCACTGGAGACGCTCTTGTGTGTGTTGAGCGCATCTACAGCACAGAGCACTTCTGCAGGTGTCCCTGGGTCACACGTGGGCTGGTGACATCCCCTACGGAAGCGGTGCTCCTGTATCACATCTGCCCGCTCCCGGTGGAATTGCTGCCACCCTGAATTACCCTGTGCTCTGCGGGTCCCCCCCGGGTCTCCTTGAGCCTCTGAAGGAGCAGCGGTGGAGAAAGCATGGTCTGAAAGGGGGGGCTTCGGCAGGGCGGTGAGGCTGCGGGGGGTCAGGAGGAGCAGTGCTTTCATTTTGAAAAGGCTGAGCCAGTCTGCCCTAAGTTTAATTCAGAAATAAATAGGCACCTCGATGCAGGGAACTGGAGGAGAGCTGTCAGGAGCCTCTAAAATAGACCCCTCGAAGAGTGACGTGGAGGGCACCGGGGGTGTGGGGAACCCCGAGCAAGGGAGCTGGTGAACCCCAGCGCTGTCTTAATCTGCTTTATTCCGGGCTGTATCTTCAGTGGGATTCATCCGTGAGACCCCCGGCTCGGTCGGCACTGTGATTTTACGTTTGACACCTCTGCAATATTTTTTCAAGTGCTACTTGTCTACCCAGCAAATTCAGTTTTCCCTTGTAATACAGGCTGGATCTTGGCAGAATAAATTACTTCACACTTATAATTATAAAAACAAAAGGAAAACAAGTGAAAATGAATATTTTGCATAATGTATGTAGATTTAATTCACACCATGAAGTGTAGAACTGCGGCCCTGTACTCCACTTTGGTTTTAAATGTCACCGTAAGTGAGAAAGGGAAAGATTGTTATTCATGAGTATGAAAATTGGCCTCTGCAAGCGTTTCAGACACTTCACCTGTCTGCGAACAAAAATCATTGCTAACGAGAAGGTTTGCATGAGACTATTCCAGAAAACAGGAGTGTGCGTAGGTGCCCTTGTTTCGGGAATCTGGAAGATGATGGTATTTATTTTTTCCTTTAGTTAAGCAAAAGGCTGTTCTGCAAAGAAGTCAGTTGGCTGCAGCCTTCCCAGCCACCTTCTGTTTTTTTGGAGCAGGTGTAAAAGAAGAGAAAATCCCTTTAGGGGGGTATCTTTTCACCCTCCTTATTCTGGGTTTGCCTGAAACCACTTTGGTGTCTCGCACGAAGAAGAGCAGCCAAAGGGCCGCAGCGAGAGCCTGGCTTTGGCCGAGTCTGGGTGAAGGTGGCGTTGGTCCTAGCTGTCCCACTGCTGAGAAGGAAAGGAGGGAATGGAGAGAGCAAGTCTGCAGCACCAAAACTTTCTGCAGTTTCTCCTTTTACGGTACTACGCAGAGACCTTCCCCAGGGTTAAGGTCCCTTCTGCTAGAAGGATGCACAATAAAACAGCAAGAAATAACTCCTGCGTGGGCGAGCTAACAGCCTACGTAGAGGAAAGACAAAGACGTTTAATCCGTCCTGTTTTATAGGTGAGAGATAAAAGAAGGAGAAAGCCTGTAGTTGCCCGTATACACATCTGGGTTTTGGGCAGGTTTTGTTCCTGCGTCGCCTGCCACCACCCTCCCCGTGGAGGAGAGACGCTCCCCAGGCTGCCCCGCTATGTTTTTTTGATTGCAACCCACCCTCCAGCTTAAATTGAGATTTGGCAGCTTCATCAGTCAGGGACCGCCGCTGTCAGAGGGACGGGAGCTGGCCGCCTTTCCCGGCTCCTGCCTGGTGCTTTTGCCACCAGACAACCGTAACGAGGAGCACCTTGCCCTGTCATGACTGGCTCCCTTTGGTCTTCGCTTCATGTCGTCTTTGCATCTCGGTCCATGCGGTCTCTGGCAGTTTATTTTCGCAGCGGTAGCCAAACCCGGAGGGCAGCCCCCAGGCAAGGAGCCGGGATGCTCTTGAAGGGCAGCGACTCCCACGCTGCTTTTCTGAAAGCTGGTTTGGAACAGAAGTAAATGTCAAAAATGGGAGAAAAGTCCTGAAGATTGGTCTGTCTTTCCTCTTGTAAAAATGACAGGATCATTTTTAAGTCTGCCTTCCTCTTGAGAGTGTGCGTGCTTGAGCCAGTTATTTTTTCCATGCCAATCCTTTGCTGTATAGCGTACGATACAGTACGTAGTTGCACAAAAAAAAAGCCTGTACTATTAGTTCCTGCAGGACTGTAGGCAGAAATTTTCCATGAAGCTCTGGGCTGTAATCTATAGTCTGAGCAATGCACCCCAGTCAAAGGGATTTAGTGTGGCAGCTACAGACACCAGGCAGCATTCACCAGATCAAGGAACATACTGTATCTTTAATGCTTAATTTTCAGTTTAAAATACAGCTCAGATAATATTTGGCCAAGCTGTGTGCCATTTCAGAAATGCTTTGAGCTATCATGCTCATGAATTTATCAAAATGCATTTAATCCCAGCAATTGGCAGACAGTCTTATTTCATGCTTCCTGAGTACTTGATTTAAATATAATTTATATCCATAATTATAATATGAATGCTTTTTTTTTTAAGTAAAAATTGAAGATTGAAGTTCAGATTGACACAGGAGACAGCCTGTGAAGTTTTTCAGATGTCGGTAGCCATCCCTGTGTTTGCACGAGAGCTGAGAGCGGGGCGAGGAGGACCGAGCTGCGAGGGCATTTATGTGGGCGTGCGCAAAGCCCATCGCTCGGAGCCACAAGCATGGACTTACCGGAGGTGAACGGTGTCATGGCCACGACCCTGCTGGGGACCAAGTCCCTTATCGTACCACCCCGGTAGCCCAGCCTCTTGGTATAGTGAATCCCCCCCAG
>NW_008794883.1:2684168-2684379 GCF_000699145.1 Aptenodytes forsteri | reverse complement strand
CCTCTTGCGTCCCGGCTCGCTTTCCCCGGTTAGTGCCTCTGCCCCTCCTGTGCCTCTCCCGAAACAGCAGCCTGGGGACCTGGGTGGTCTCTGTGCTGCAGGGAAATACTCGGGGGACTTGCTCAGCCGTCTCATTCCTTCTGGACCATTCTGCTCTACAACTAAAGAACAACAAAAAAACAGCAAAACCGCGAAGGATGTGGATTTATCT
>NW_008794883.1:2612459-2682939 GCF_000699145.1 Aptenodytes forsteri | reverse complement strand
GGACCACCCGCTCTGACGGAGATGCAGGTCTGAGTGGTTAAAATGCAGGATGTCAGGTTAGTTTTGCATATTCCTTGAGCACATACCTTCAAATCAAACTGTGGCAGGATTAACAAAAGAGTCCAGAGACTCAGGTGCTGTTTTCAGGAGCGCCCAGCTGACTCAGGCTATTGCTTACCCTGGATCTTTTCCAACTTTGAATCTCTGACTTGGGATCCCCAGACTGAGGAAGAGTTTCTGTATTCCTTGTCACTCACTTTGCTATACCTCTGCCTCCAAACAATCTTGAGTTTTCAGATTATTTTGATTCAAATGCAATTTTTTTCTTTTTTTCCCCCCTTTTTATGATCCACAGAGCCTTCATGAAGGACAATGTTGTTAACGTGGGACTTTGCTGCCAGTGGGACCCTCCTGTTTAGCTATTGTTACTTTTACTCTTCTGTAGCCTGTATTTAAAATACTATTTTCTTTTTAGCACTGACAAATGACTTAGCTCTGACTGACTTAAATCCTTAAATAGCAGCATGCTCTGAGGATGCTGCAAAGTGCTGCACTTTGGGAATTTGTTTGTCGAACGTAGACGTGACTAGATGGAGTCCAGCGGAGGAGCCGTCTGACCAGCGCCGCTTCAAATGATCTGGGGAAAGTCTCATTTATACGACCTGCTGCGATCCTTTCATTTAGTGACTGCGCAGGGGTGTTTCTTATCCTATTAGTGCCTATTACATTATTTAGAGAGTCATAGAGGTCAAGGTCAGAGGTGACTCCTCACGGTAGATGCAGCCTGCCTCTTCCAGAGCGCTGACGTTGAGCGCTGATCGTTTCCATCTGCTGCAGCTGGCAGCTTATATGGACAATATAGACTATAAACAGAGACAATACAGACAACAGCCCCCATTACGTCCACCTCTACACAGTACCTAGAATCTCACCAGTCCATTCTGGTGAAAGTTTTGACCAGAATAAGTGATTTACAGAAATACTTATGTATACATTTTGCTTGATGGTGTATGGCCCGCACTCCTAGACAGCAATTTTCAGTGGAGACTGAAGAAGTTGAGAAGAAAGGTATGCCTGATTTCTAGTGTAGATGGATTCCAGCTCGTAGCTCTTTGCCTATTAAATTATTGTCTACAGCCAGAAGTCCTTTCCCCATTCAGGTAACAATAGATAACAATCCACGCACTTCTAAACACTACATTTGTTTAAATAAAATTCATTTCTTTGGTCTCCAGGATGTTTCAGGTCTCAGATCATTCTTGGAGATCTTTGCTGAACCAATTCAAATGTGTGGGCAACTGCAATGAGAATGATTTTGCCCTAGTCTTCTTGTCAATATCATATAAAAATGGTTTAAACAACTTTGCTTTGACTTGATATATTCATACTTGAAAAATAACTTTCTCTCATTTTCCCTAATACATTGCATTGCAAACTATTCTTAAATTGGGTATTCACCATGATCCTTTTTCAGCTCTTTTTTCAGAGCCGCCTTCCTGTAAGTGCAAACTACATCGCTGCTTTTCAAGTGTTCAGTAGCCCAGGTTAGCAGGCAGGCGTTATTTCTCTGAAAGGAAAATAAAGCTTTAGGTTCACGTCAGGCAGTTGATGCATCTCCAACTACAAACTTATTTTTAAAGTTCTTGGCTCCTCAGTGGTTGAATTAATATTTGCCACCAGCTGGAGGAATATACATTTGAACTGTCGTTGCACAAGCGTATTGGAGATATAGATACAGAGATACAGTGGAAAACAGGCAGAGATTTGTCAGTAAATAGTTAGTTGCTAATGGCCTGTCCAGCCGTGCAGATGCTGAGCGCTCACCGGTACCCACGCCGTGTCTCCCTGTGAGCCCGATCCTTCGCAGGGAGGGAGCCGGCAGGATGGATGGGATAAATGAGTCTGCACCGTACGGGTTTTTCCTATGACTGTAGCTGGAGAGAGCGTGAGAGTAAAGGAACTTTTATGATGGAAAAAAAAAATTGAGTCAGAACCATTTGCTTTATTTAAAGCCGTGGGTGCCAGACCATCTCATTAATGCCTCTTGAGGCATCTTTGTAAGACCATGTGTTGAACAGCTATTAGTCCCATTTAAGGATTAAGGTGTATTTATCAGAACGGATATAACAAATTTTAGTGGTATAAAATGAGGTATGGATTATAATATGTATGACAGGCAGAGCCCTAATGCGAAACATTATTTTTTAAATAATACCTAAAGACAAAGTTTCTTTTCTTCTTCCCCTTAGGCATCCTTGTAAAAAGGGGCGCACCGGTGCCACTGAGAGAGGAACACCCTGCTCTGTCTGTATATAATGTATGTTCTGAAATGCACTTTAATACATAAAAGCCAGAGAAATTGCGGCATGTTCTTGTTTATTTCTGACCAAGTTTATAACAAGTAACTGAATTCAAGTAGCTGGTCTCGCTGCAGGGAGCCTGCTGACTGGCTGTTTAAAGGGCTTACTAATAGGTCTATCAAAAATGGAAAGAAATGAACAGATGCGTTTGGTTTTTCTCTCCCTAGGGGACCTCTGAAGTGCCACCTGGATTAGCTGCACGGTTGTGATCGGATTATAAACTAGGTGTAAAAGCTGCGCTCTTTTCTTTCCAAAAAGAGAAAAATTTGATGTAACCTATTCTGACTTAGACACTAATGGCAATATTTCCCATTTCTTTTTGCTGTTCTTCCCTTTCAGTGCCCAGCGCGATGCCTCAGAACGTCTCCTTGGAAGTGGTTAACTCCAGGGTAAGTCTGCCATGTGCTCAGCACCTCACAGCCAGTGATCACGGGTATTTGTGTAGGTATTCCTACTTTGTGTAGCTTTTTCACGTACAAAGAGACCCAGCCTGCACCTTGCAGAAGGTTCCCTTCGCTTGTCCGGGAGATCATGTTAAAATAAGAACTGGAACACCCCAGAAATGTTGTAGAGAGAAGCAGTGATTTTTCCAGAGGCTTCAGCAACAGTGGTATCACTTAAACTTAAGTGAACAAGCAGAAACTGTTCCCTGATTGCAGATTAACATCTGCAATAAACGTAACTGCGCTTTGATTAGATGGAACAATCTCAGGGAATAACGAGAAGCAGAGCTGTTCCTGGGGGAAAGGAGGTGTGGGAAAGAAATATTTTGTTGGTAGGTTATATGCACCACGGGCAGGTAGGTCTGTTGTAATCTTGCTTATTCTAACAAATGTATTTGTTTTCTTCTGAAAGGTGCATTCCTTTCTCTTAAATCCCCTCCTTTCCTTCTTAAAAAAGTCTAGCATTTCCATATCACTGATGAAGTGGTTGATATTATTTCATAATATAATATTGTACGTAGTAGGTGTTAATTATGCTTACCACTTGTTGGGTGCTATTTCTGAATATATTCTGAAAAAATCTTGAGATTGTTTATTTTCTTTTTATTCGTTCCTTCCATTTACTGGAACTACGTAAGTTTTTATTCTGTTTATTCATTCCTTCCAGTTACTAGAACTACACGAGCTTTTATTCTGTAGCTGATTTCAATGATAGGCCCATTTGAACATGGAAAAGCTCACACGTCAGAGCGTGAAAGAAAGGCACAAACCCCCCCGCGTAGCATCCTGTCAGGATGTCCCCTTGGATCTTTGGAGATTTCCACTTGCACAGCTACCAAGGAGTAGGAGCCCCAAGCTCGCTGACGAGGATAAACTGCAGCTTAAGGAACATTTATATAATCTCTGAGTTGCTGGGAACACCGAGTACCTGCCAGTTTGATCTTTCTCTTCCACTGCTCATTTTCATGGTATCAAACGTATAATCTGATTTATTTTTATTTTGCTTTAGTGCACCCAGCTCCAGTTACTTTTAAATTCCTCTTACACATAGTGCCCAAAGGGCATTGATGTCTTGGCGCATCTTGTTCCCAACCTTTGTGTTTACCTTTTCTTCCTTATTCTCAGGGTAAAATGTCACAGAGCAGCCGATCGTGTTTTGTGACCTTTTGTGGTGATCATTTACATTTAAAGTACTTAGAACGAAAATAGGAAACAAACTGCAGGGTACGATGCTGCACGGGGTGGTGTGCGGATGCTCCTACCCTAGGATGTATTATTGCATTGTTGGTACTTACAGGTGGAGATACTTTATACAGATGGGATAAGAAAGGATGGGCTGTGCGTAAATCTTCCCCCTGCCCACCATCATCAGAGGTCGTCAGTCTGTTCCTAATCACAGAGTACTAAATGTTGGAAGTCTTGATGAGGTATTAATTTGCAGATATAAGTGCTGTACTGGACAAAGATGGGCTTACAAGTTGATCTGAGTGTTTGGCTGAACTGCGCTGTGCAGGGCTGCTGTTTCGTGACAGGCAAAAGAAATGTGTCTCAGCCCCCCTCTATGTGACCAAGCGCGAGTGCTGGAGAACTACACCGGGGGTGATGCGAGGACTTCTCCATCGCCCATGGATTGAGGCAAGGGTGGCCGTGGGCAGCTGGAGTCTGCCTTTACCTCCGCTCCAAAACACGTCGTCTGTGTGGAGGGAGATCTGAGACCTTCCAAAGCATCCCTCTCGCGATGCAGAGTATCAGTTTCTAAGCTCTCAAGCTGGCACCATGTGTGACATAATAACTGTGTAAAGAGGTATTTTAAGGGTGTACGTATGAAATGGGGATCTTTATCAGAGAGAGAGAGATGTGAAACCTTTTGGGACTCTTTTTGGGCTTTTTCTTGTGGACATGGGAAAGTACAGATACCCATGTATTCCAGCAAATCTTGATAAAGCTTGAATAGAATTTGAACACTTACACCTAGGTAATTTGGAACAACAAATACAGAAATGAACCAGACTCGCTAAATCTTAAGGAATAAAATGGTTTTTCAAGCAGAAGAATCAGCCTGAAAGACCATATCCCAAAATACCTTTGCCCATTCTTTTGCAGTACAGCTCCTGTGGCATCTGTAGTTGAGGCACAACTAAACTCCTAACGTTGTAAAGAGCTGTAATGCAGTCTCCCGCTCTTGTAAAAGGCTGCAATAACCCAGAATATTGTATTTCTGCAGTCCGTTTTTTATCATGTTCTTGCTTTTCTTCTGTCTTGGCAGCAGTCAGAATTAATTTGATTAAACACTTATAATTCACAAACTGATTAAATCAAACAAATAACTAAATAACCCTCATAGTTTGCTAACTGGATTTGAGTGGTGCACAGACGAGCCCAAAGGCTGGCCTTGGCAGTTCCCAGAATTGTTTAAAATTTTATCTCTAGTTTAATAAGATTTCTCTCTTTATGCTATTTTTTTCTTTGGCGGTGGCAGATCTATTAATTTAATAACATAACGGAGATGGCCAAGCAAATGGAAGATGCTCGATATGAATTACTATTATCATGATTATTGCTTAATATTGATGGTGTTCTGTGACTGGAGACCTCGGTCAGATCAGAATTGATAGCGGTGAGGACTGTGACAGAAATACAGTTCCCTGCCTAAAAGAGATTTCACTGTAAAATGCAGCACAGAAGCAGCTGAGACAAGTAAGCGGGCAAGTGGGTGTCAGAAGCTGGCAAAATGCATAGGGTGCTTGCGCGGAGTTTTAATTAGAGAGAGATGATCAGGGCTGGCTGGTTTTTAGACATAACCGCAACTGGCCTCTCGGTAGTAAATGACCAAGAGTTAATTTAATGAAAAATTTTTATTGCAAAACTTTCTGCATAATTCGAGGTCGTTCCGGATTTTCTTCTCCTATAAGTTAATCGCGTGCAGTGTCTTGTTTAGCAAAAGAGCGCGGTGATGGGAGGGGTATGTACGTGCGCGTGTACGAATGGCTGTCTTGGCATTAAATTCTGTGCGTGAACCAAATTCAACACGAAAACTGAAAACGGCCCTTTTTGTCCTCGCTTTTTCATAACATGGATTGTTTCTAATAAGAAATGAGGGATTTATTTCCGATTTCTTTTGTTTGAAAATACCCTCCTTTGCTTAAGGAAAAGGACGTCTACAATGCTCAATAGGTGAATAGAGTTTCGTCCAAGAAGCATCTGCACCAACAGCTTCTCCTTCTGGCAGAAACGATGTGGCAATTACCACATTTTGATCAGCAGAGGAGGTCAAAAAGGGGAAACATTTTTATAGCGGGCTTTTAGAAAACCAAAAAAGTGTAAGACCTGCAATTCTAAGCTAAACTAATTATCGAAAGTTGTATCTTTTAAAAGGTAAGATTTTTTTTTTTAAACTTTAACCTGTTAAGAGAACAGGGAGATCTGCGCTTTGCTCTAGCTGTGGCAACAACAACAACAACAAAAGATATTCTTATTTTGGGGGAGATCCGACAGATCTACACTCTTTTAGGCAGGCATACGATTTCTGCGACAGCCCAGCTGTTGCTGTAGCTGGGGGCTGCGAGCTACAAAGCTGAGAGTTTGCTCATTTTGTCTTTTATTTGAGGAGACTTTATTCTTCCCTTGAGCTTGTTTCTTCCACCCTTTTCAAGCACCAGCGTGAAGGCAACTGTTTGTGGCTATTTATGTATTTGTTTACTTCTCTACTTCCTTGCTTTAAATATTGGTGTCGTTTTAATTTCTGTCGTTTTTTAGATACATGTTACTAATTAGCAAATCTGAAGCGCATAAATAGCTATCAGATTTATCTAATTAAAACTGTATGTAACTTTATTTCTCCTCCCCCTTTTCAAATACAGAGAAAAGTGAAGAAGTAATTGTAACTGTCTGCAAAAGCAAAATGCCTTTGGTCGTACTTAGTAGTGATTTAATCCAGGGATGTAGTTTCCCTTTGATGAATGGGAATTGCTTCTAGGGTAAGATTTTTCATAGGACGGTTAGGGCTCTGAGAACATAACCGGTAACGTTCTTCTGGGGAAGGTTGAGAGACACGCGATGAATCTGGTTTTTTGTCATTTCTTTTGTGTGTGCGTGTTTGTATCTATACATAAAAAACCCTTCACAGTCATTACGGCCCATAATGTTTGCAGAATCGTGCCGCAAATAAGAATTTGTGCTGTTCATGAGATTTTAAAAATACCTATAAATAAACTGAAGGAAGAGTTACCTTAATCATTAGTTCACATTAATAAAATTGCAGGGGTTTGTATCGAATTTAACAAAGGAGAAGGTGGCTTCAGCTGGCAATGGCTGTGGATCGTAGACTTGAACTCCACATTCGCAACACTTAGTTGAGTATTCTCCGTAGCTCTTTCCAGTGTGAATAATTGTATGGTTTAACATTCCCTGAGCAAAACTCTCCCCTTCTTTCTGCCTCATGTGGTCAATTATTCCTAGCAAAGTCTCTGCAGCTATGGAGAGTGTATTTTACTGTCAGAAGGGGTGGGCTAGTGCGTATCAGGACCTCCGCCCCTAGCAAATCACTGAATTCCACACTGCTTAAACACACAGGTACGTGCCTTCTGGAAATGCTCTGTATTCACGGCAACTTTGACCCGCTCAGGGCTGCAAGGTGTTTCTGCCTTTGGACCAAAAATTTTGGAGAGTTGAATGAGTTAAACATGAGGCTGTGTCTTTGGGGGGAGGTAGAGCAGGGCGAATCGCTGCCAGCGGCAAAGCAGCTAGTCAAGCCCGAGCCCTGCGGGCCGGGGGTTTAATCGTGGCTGGCTGGCCTAAGGCTGAGCTTGACTTTGGGATCGGCCCAGACAAGGGCAGATTGTGGTCAGCGGCACGTCAGCTAACTCCATTTTTAATTATGTTCAAACATCTTAACATTTTGTAATGAAGAACAGTGCCTAAGGTGATGAGTGCTGCAGAGTATCTTAGGGTAGATAGGTACTTTGGAGCTAGCTATACTTTTTTAAATCACATTGATTTTTTTATGTTGTTTCTCTGTCCTTTTTCTAAATTATTTTATCTAAAAGAGTTTGGCACTTGAAGTTAGGCATCTGACTGCCTGCTCTCATAGGCCGCTCCCCTACGGGACATTTTACATTAACCCATATTTGCCAGTCTGTGGCCAGAGAGGATCTGCTGATGGGACCTAAAGGAAACAAGCCTCTTGTCAGGAGTTTTACATCATCTACACATAGGTCTGCCACTTGGTTGGGAAACGTTTAGCGGTCTCCAAATTCAAGTCATCACCAAACTATCGGCTCTTTGACAGTCAGTGGAACAAAGCCTTCACAATTTTTAAGCTGTCAGAGTAAAATTTTATTGTTTCTCCTCCTGCCCCTCTCATTTTGGTCCCCACATTGATTTCTGCTGTTGAGAAAGATGCAGACGCGAAGAGACTTGCCTTGGGATGCTCCGTGACAGACGTGAGGCACGCAGGAGCCAGATGTTGCCACTGTAAAAATACTTTATTTCATTGCTTGGCATCTGGGTCTGGAGGCTGCTTTGCACTGACGGCAAGTGATACGCTCTGGCACAGCCAAAGAGATCAACCATTCTGTCAGATTGCATTTAGCTCAGCTGCTTAAAATTGCTCTGCTACTAAATGTACATTAAAATGTGCTATTAATGCATCCTAAACCTTCAGAGGAATTGTTGCTGAGCTGTACATCATCCCCGTGTAGTGCCACTGGCTCACTGGAGGATGAGGATGGATTGGGCCCTTTATGATAAAGAAATATCAAGAGAGAATGTTTCTTTTAAGGCTGGACAGACTGCTTGAAGTAGGTGCGATATATTCTGTTTAGCATCTTTTATCACATGTGAAACATTTGGTTGGTGTGGGAAGTATTTTTCCCCTGAATGAGCATTATTTATAATGCTCAGACTGGATGTGAGGAAGCATTTCTTTACCAAGAGGGCAGTCAAACCCTGGAACAGGCTTCCTAGAGAGGTGGTTGATGCCCCGAGCCTGTCAGTGTTTAAGAGGCATTTGGACAATGCCCTTAATAACATGCTTTAACTTTTGGTAGGCCCTGAAGTGGTCAGGCAGTTGGACTAGACGATCGTTGTAGGTCCCTTCCAACTGAAAATATTCTATTTCTGTTCTAATTCTTTTCTATTCTAATTCTTTTCTATTCTATAATTATCCCTTATCTTGCCAATGGCGTTTAAAACTGCCTAAGAAAGCAGCAGGGCGTGCAATGATCTGGCCTGGGGCAGAGGAGCTGTCTCCCATCCAGCTGATGGGGAGCCCCTCCGTCCCTCCCCTCCGGCCTCGCGGGTTTCTTTTCTATTCTAAACTAGACGATCGTTGTAGGTCCCTTCCAACTGAAAATATTCTATTTCTGTTCTAATTCTTTTCTATTCTAATTCTTTTCTATTCTATAATTATCCCTTATCTTGCCAATGGCGTTTAAAACTGCCTAAGAAAGCAGCAGGGCGTGCAATGATCTGGCCTGGGGCAGAGGAGCTGTCTCCCATCCAGCTGATGGGGAGCCCCTCCGTCCCTCCCCTCCGGCCTCGCGGGTGAGGTTTGCAAAGCACCGATCCATCCTTCAGCTGCGGTCGTGTCGGGTGCTGAGTTTCACAGCTACAGACGTGCTAGGAGCAGAGCCCGTTCTGGACCCGAAGCACAGCAGTTGCCCAGCCTGCTGGTATCCCATTTTAGAGACAGAAAGACTGAGACCTGAAGCACTTTTGCAAAGTGTGAAATACTAACAAAGTTACTAAGTGATGAGACACTTAGACGTAATGAAACAGTTTATTTTGGGAAAAATTGAGGTAGTATAGCTGGTAGGTTATACTGTCAAACAAACCACACCTTCACCATTCACCAAAAAACACCTTCCAGCAGGGATGGTGAGTCGATAAGTATGAAAAAGCCACGAGAGCTCAGCAGCAATGACAGCCGAGTAATAAGTTCAAGTGCTTTCTTGGGCTAACCCTGTGCACAAGGCTGCCCTGTGATATTTCTGTCTGGCGTTTCGTGGCAAGGATGGAGGAACAGCAGGGTAGTTAAGCTGGATTTTAACATGGTATTTGCAAAGTGTGAAAAACATAGTAATTTATTTAATTAGCTAATATTTGTAAAGCGCCGTGGAGACTGAAGCTCTCAGATATACATAAATGTTGTGACTGTAGGAAAGGATGAGCTGTGAGCTGGAAATGGAGATTGGAGTCCTCGTAAAGGAATTGATATCAAATAAGTAGTTTAAAAGAACCAAAAAGTAAAATCAAAATGACTCTCACCACTATTTAGAGATGTGTCCTCTAGAAACAATGTATGTAACCTTTAAATATATTACTTACGGCGAAACCACAGAGAAAGAGCTCTTTAACCTTTAAATCTATTACTTATCAGAAAGGATAGAAACAAGCATTGAGCTTAACCTTTAAAAGGAGAAAACTTGCTGAAACTTGTAGATCAGTACCTTCTGATTCTCACTTTTAATTATACACGTTTCTGAGACCAGAACTGTTTGTGGGTCATTGTCTTAGAAAATATCCCTTGAACTAATCCTGCTGCAAGATGAGTCGTTATCAAGAAAGCATTATAATTGTGCACTTCAAAATACTTGAATCACACAAGTGCAAAGAGCTATTTATCTTGAATAGCACGATAATTTTTTTGTGGCACTTTAAAGGTATCGTCCACCTCCCACACCTCACTGCTGAGTACATATAAACTCTCAAAGGTTATGGTGTCAAAATGGGACAGATTCATTATGTTATGGGATTTGATTAAATCTTGTTCAAGGTGATGAATGTTCTGGCCACCTTTCCATTTAAGATAAATTTAGAGATACTATTAAGCCACTTAATGCACCCAGGCAACACACAGAGTAGGAGCTTTGGGCAGTTATTTCTTAATGATAAAGACTCGGTAGCTTCTGAACAGTGTAGCTCGAGAGGTTTACCCAGAGACCAATAAAGCAAATTAATGAGCTATGGCACTGATTAGTAGAGCTATATGTTCCTGGGTATCTCTGAGAGAAACAATAAAAAGACTAGGGAAGGAGAAAGACAAGGTCAGGAGGAATGGGCAGGGGAGCAGATAGCGCGTGCTGCTCTGCCTCTCTCCCTGGCGCCTCCGACCCAAAGCCAAGAGGAAGGAGATGCTGGGCTAAATGCTGGGATTTTTTTTTCCGTGCTCAGGACAACGCAAATTCTGCATGCCTTTGGAAATAAAGCAAGCTACCAGGGGAAAGTACCAATATCCTTTCTAACGTGAGCAACGTGGAAAGCTTCTGAGTCAAACTTCACGGATCACAAAGGGATATAAACAGTAGCAAAAATATTCAGCCTACTGACCCTGGGAAATGATTGTAACTGCTCTACGTAGAAGCTTGATACCAGGAAAATATTATTAAAATTGTTATCTAGCATGCCTCTAGGCAGTTGTGCCTGGCTGCAGTGATGTGCTGTACCACAGGGCGGCAGGAGGCAGCTGGGCGATGCTGAACCAGCAGTTTGACAGCTTGTGGTGTTTCCCTCTGGACTCCCGTCGCAGTTTCCAGTATTACTTTGGTAATTCTTTACACTTTCTCATGTGCAACTTTTGAATCTTTTCCTGTATTCTCGGAGGAGGCTGTTTTGATACAGTCCATATTTACTAAAAGTGCACAGTATCTTTATATTGCATGTTTTTATATTTTAATTTTACATCTATGGATTAGATGTAGTTAAGAGTCATGGTATCAAGAAGGCACTAAATACTAAAAACCAAACAAACAAATATACCCCAAAGAATAGACTTCACTTCTAGATTATGAGTAAAAAATAAGTTCCAGGATATTAAAAAAAAAAAAAAAAAAAAATCACTTTCCTGAATCACAAAAATGTCATTTGGTTTTGGTGTTTGGTGGTTTTTTTTTCCTTCAACTTCAGCACGGTTTGGTAAGGGACTGAAGACAGCCGTTTCCAATGCTCCATGCAGTTGTACCTGAGGTTAATGCAGCTCATCTGGTTGAAAACTCTGCCTCCGGCATATGACGTACACAGAGCAGTGGTTTCAGTCAGAGTAGATCTGGGTTTTTGACTGAGATGTATACAGCAGCATATTTTGATTATGAGACTTCCAATATGAAAGAGAGGTTAAAAGTTTATCTTTGGTTTAGGATGTTGCCAAACAGTAATTCTCACCCGTGGGCACCGAAGTACCATGGCCATGCGCTTGGCCATCACAGGCTCCATCCAAAGTGAGAAGAGAGAGGGTGTTTAATGCCCGTTGGACGTGGAAAGCTGTCTGCTTTGTGTTTCTATCCGGAAAAGATATTTTTGACCTGCAGTAGTTCCTTTGAGCAACTGAATGATGGTTTTCTTCAAAATCTAATATTTACACGGTCAGTAAAACTCCGGCCTTGAGCAGGGCTCTCCCATTTCTTGTCACTGTAAAAACCTCCAAGTTCACTCAGCCGATTACTGCTTGGGCTGGAAAGAAGGAGCAGAAAAAACGATGCCTTAGAAAACTGCTGAGACAATAAAGAGTTTTTCTGGCGCTGTGGCCTCCCTTCAGTCTGTCCCATGGCGATCTGTCTGTCTCATGCTCTTCCCGGGGCATGCAGTTGTCGGCTCTGGCTCTGCTCTCTGCTTCACGCAAACATAGAAGGATTCAGATCCTCCCAAAAAAACCCTTCACTTCATGAGGGTCTTCGTGTTGTCAGAAGTTCCTCAAAACCCGTAAGCTGGTTGGCACAAATTCCTCCGTCCCTGCCAGGAGACGCGTTTGGATGCTGCACATCATTCAGTTGTTCCAATATTTACTTTTGCTCCCTTAAGAGATCCTTATCCTTTTGCAATTAGGCAGTTAGACTGACAAAATAATTTATAATCATAACAACCAAAGCAGTGCAAACCTGTTCCTAAATATATTTCTCCTTAATTTGATGTGTTGTGGTAAACAGTTTATTCATTTATAAATACATTCCTTGAAAATTACCGGCATAACGTTAGTCCCGATAAGCACAACGTTGTTTTTAATATCGGACAAACTTAGCAGAGCTGCCTCTTTTCCCAGCAAAAAAATTTAAACCTAATATAAACAAGCGATGCTTTTAGTTGAGAACTGGGAGCTGGTAGGTCTGTGTTTTAATCCCAGCTGGTTTAGGAGAAAAGGTTTAATTCTGTCGGTTGGTTCCATCTGTCTATGGCAGTGCCCTACTTTCTCTTTCCAAAATTTGGAGCTTGATAAAGTCCTCTTGCATTTAGAAGTTATGTAAGCATCTTCAAAACATTTTTGTCAGTGTTAGCTTTCTGATCCCTGTTACAATTTGGCCTTGAATTAGGGATTTAATCGCCTTCCAGAATTGCATTGATCTTGCAAAGTGCTCATTCTGTCTCAGAGCAAAATGTTGTTTATATTATTGACCGTGATCTGGCGAGTGGCTTGCTCTTCCCCCTGCAGCCGTATGGTGTGCACCGTGCTTTCGCGCCGTTTCAGTGCCACAGCATTATCTGGTAGAAACCAGACTCTAAATGTAGCCATCCAAGTTGTCACCGTCAAAATGCTTCCACGCTTGCCCTGTAAGAAGCAGACGCGATGCTAGGTGACCTATAGAGAGAATTTCCATCAGCCTATATATCGCGTATAAGGGAATCGCGAAGAAACATGTTTTGTTCAGATTTCTTGAATGATGTGGAGGAAGCAACAAACTTTTCCTCTTTTGTGAGCAGACAGGAAGACAAATTACTCACTGTAAATAATTCACTCATCTCTAATTCTGGTTCTCTCTGTTTTAATTTTGCAATACTGCCAGATTTTATTCCACACTGCTTGCTTTGGTTTTCTTTGTTATTTAGTCCTCTGTGCTCTAATGCCTTTTCTGTAATTGTTTTGACTAGGGAACATCTTGCAATTAAAAGAAAAAAAAAAAAAACGAACAGCAGGGTTGTAAAAGAGAGTAACACTCCTATTACAGCTGAAGAGACAAATAAGACCGAGCATCCGAACACAGGCAAGGCCAAGTGGAAGAAAATACCAGAACAGAACCATGACGGGGGTCGGACTTGCTTTTGGCATCCAGTGCTGCTCCAGCTTCCCGGCAGCAAATTAAAGGCGCTTTGGGGTTGTGGATTTTTAGGTCCGATGGGCTGTGCGGAACGCATCGCTTGCGCGACGTCGGGGCACGTCAGCGTAATCTCAGAGCCCTGGTATAGAGGGAACCCCACAGAGCTGCTCGGTGCCAGCGGCACACTCACTAGCCTGGGGCTGGTCCCGCTTGTCAGTGTTGTGACTTGATTTGCTCCTTTTTTAAATGAATCAAGGGAGTTGCCCGCTTAGGGAGCAAAGTGAAATTAATGAAAGCTGTAAAGTTAATGGACATAAATTAAAGGGCATTAAACCCCCATACGGATGCTCTCGGTCAGATGTAAAGTTGTGGTTTCAGTGAAGCGTGAGCATCCTTGGAACACTGGCAAATGAAGGCCAATTTATTTCTGAAGGAGGGCATCCACGCCAGAGTTCGATGCTTTTTAATTTATGGGTGTTAACTTCACTCTTCAAAATAATTCCTTTTACTTTCTTCTGTTGTCAAACCATAGAAAAGCAGCCTATGGTTGCTAAAGCGGTCCCCCCTTTCACAAACAGATTTTCATCTTCCAGGTGCTAGAATGGGGGAATGACATTTTTTATGATGATGGTCAGACCCACGAAGTAGAACCAAACTCACCCCCTCGGCTCCATGCTCTTCCCCACGAAGTAGAACCAAACTCACCCCCTCGGCTCCATGCTCTTCCCATCCCCTACCAGCTGATGGGCGGTAACAGTGTGCAGTCGCGTCTGTACATTGTCGCTTTTATTATTATTTCCATGTTAGAGGGTCCCTGAGCTGCCTGTCTTCAGCACCTCATCCTGCAGCTAACACCACCCTAAAGGCTGCCAAGAGCTGCCTCCACGCAGCTCTTTAGTATTGAACGTCAGCAGAGCTTGAGAGCCTGACGCTTCCCCAGCGTCACGGATATTATTCTCTGCTCAGTGATATGCTAGTTCAATCAATTGCTGTGAACAAATAAACATAGCAAGAAATTGTTAATATTTCAGATGTAATATAGATCTTCTTAAGCTGGTTTAGAGTGGCTTCCCTTTCATCCCTGTGTCCCTAAATGCCTCTTCTGCACGTTTCCCTTTAACAGCCAGCCGGGGCTAACTTGCCCTCCCTTCATATGCCACTCTTCTATTTGGCCCTCTGTTTTTTTTTTAAGGGGGGAACACATAACAGGGAAATTAATGTGATATTTTTTTATAATCACATATATTTATGTAGATTTTTTCGGCTAAAGTCCAGTGAGTAAAATTGGGGGCTTTGAATGACCTTATTTAAAAAAAAAAAAAGTAGTCTCTTACTCAGTGTGACTCATTTGTGTGAGAAATTACTATAACCTTCTAAAATTGTTATTCATAGGAAGGACTCCTGAATTATTTCAATTTGATTATGTAATCTAGCAGCCGACCTTTGATGAACTCCAATAAAAGGGCCAGGTTTCCCATCTGAAACTCAGCACCTCCCTTCGAATAGATGTGCAGAACGTGGGCATCTCTGCCGAGGGGCAGCTCAGGGATGGGCTGGTCCCTGCAGCAACCCCGTTCCCTCTTCTGCGGCGGTGAGTGCCTGCGGGTCGGGGTGAAGGGATGCTCTTTGAGTACTGCGTTGGCGGGTTTTAGTGGAGAAAGAGAAGCGACGAAGGGAAAAAAGGAAATCTTCATTTGCATTAT
Organism: Aptenodytes forsteri; assembly: GCF_000699145.1. Classification (NCBI taxonomy): domain Eukaryota; kingdom Metazoa; phylum Chordata; class Aves; order Sphenisciformes; family Spheniscidae; genus Aptenodytes; species Aptenodytes forsteri. The sequence continues at coordinate 2,667,409 of NW_008794883.1, read as the reverse complement.
CCACAAGATTTCTACCTCAATAGCAACACTGCTTGTAAAGTTTTAATAAAGAATAAATAGGTAATAAAAAGCCTGTGAAGGAATGTTGTATGGCTGGGGCAAGAGAGTTCACAATTGGGAGGGTCAGGTTTGGCAGCATTCAGGACCTCTGGAGATGCGCTTGGTCTTATTGCGACCTTTTGATACTTAAAGGAGGCTTATGAAAAAGATGGAGACAGACCTTTTAGCAGGGCCTGTAATGATAGGACAAGGGGGAATGGTTTTAAACTAAAAAAGGGTAGATTCAGACTGGATATAAGGAAGAAATGTTTTACGCTGAGGGTGGTGAAGCACTGGCCCAGGTTGCCCAGAGAGGTGGTGGATGCCCCATCCCTGGAAACGTTCCAGGTCAGGTTGGACGGGGCTCTGAGCGACCTGATCTAGTTGAAGATGTCCCTGCTCATGGCAGGGGGGTTGGACTAGATGGCCTTTAGAGGTCCCTTCCCACCCAAATCATTCTGTGATTCTTTGAGAGTGGCGACTGCGCTTGCCTTTCATGATGCGGCGTGCAATGACCAGGAGACCAGATTGAAGCAAATTGGTCCAAGCAGTGTGATGATGGGCTGTGCGACATTTGGCTGATAACTGTGGTAGATCTGGAATGAAGGCATTTTTCCAGCCCCGCGCTGCGGCTGCCGTTTCAGCTGTCTGCCGCGGTCACGGGCGCGTGCACAGTTTCTCTAGGCAGATAGCAAACGCGGTGAAACAAATTGGCACAATTTGCCACTTTATTTCTGAAGGGATGACTGGAATATAAAACAGAAAAGCCTGAATGGTGATCCTGTACAGGACTGTATGGGAAGCGAGGGTAGAAATGCTGTCGAAGCAGCTTCTCGAGGCTACAGTATGACTTCTGGCGGATGATTATCTGCAAAAATGTGAACAACAGGAGAGATTTTCCACAGTATAAACCAAGTTTCCTCTTTGGACGTATCTACGTGTATGTTGGAGCAGCGCAGTGGTTGAAGTGCAAAGGAGAGAAAGCTCTGCTGGAAGAACACACTGGCTTGGTGAGGAAAAATAACCGAGTAGTAACAATTGACTTTCATAAAGTGTTTTTCATCTTCAGAGTGGTTAACAAATAAGAGCTAATTAATCCCCGCAGTTCCCTCATGGGATGTTAGCATGGTTTCATGCATGGGAAGCAATTAGCTTTGGAAAAGTGCTGCCTCAACACTGAACCCCTTTAGGAGGATGATGCTATCTGCTTCTGCAGACACCAATCAAGGCCTAACGAGGCGGTGGCCGATGGCTGCCATCCCACTGCTGGTCTCAGTAGGCTGATTTTAAGGAAGAGCATAAAAAACTTTTTGATTTGCTTCCCTAGCCTAAAGCTATCTATGCTGCTGAGCACCCCCCTCAAGGCACTATATATGCTGTCTGTATAGCAATCTATATGAAATTAGATGTGCATGCAGCTCTGCTGCAGGGGAAGTAAACATGAGTTTGAATAGTCAAAGACAAAGTGTGGGACATGACTTCATGGTGAAACCTTGACTGATTCTTTCTGCACATGTCTTAGGACACAGAGGTTCAGCCTATGTCCATTCACATGTTTTCCCGTGGACGCCTGCCCCGTGCTTGGTGCAGAGCGTGCCATCGGGGTTTGGAAACCTCTGTACCCATGTTTGCCAGTGGCCATCAGATATCATCCTTTGCTCAGTCATGCGCAAACACACGTAGATAAATGGAGCCAGAATGGTGTGATAATACCTTAAAAAGTCAAATCCTCCATCCCTGATGCAATGGCTTAGACTTTCTTCCTGCTGCCACATCTCTTTGAAATATATTAAGCTAAGTGTGGATGACTAGTTGCCTCCACATCTTGCAAGGCCGTGGTCAGCTTGTGTGGAGGTGGTTGATCGCTTAGAGTTTCTTTGCATGTGAACAGCAAGGGACCCTTGCAGAGTTTGACCTTGTGGTTAGGAGCTGGTTTTATTCCTGCCCCTGGTTTTGTACTGGGCTGGTCAGTCTTTCAGATGTGACCACAGTAGTTGCCTTCTGCATTTTCTGGTGACCAGCTTGGGCTGGGAGCTCTCATTTTCAAGTATTGAGCAGACACAGTTGCAAAGTGGTGGTTTGAACAAATAAAGGACTCCAATACAGCTAAAATCAGAGCAAAATTGTTAAAGAATTGCACAGTAAGCATCATAAAGCACACTAAAGTAGTGGAGCTTAATCTTTCCCAGTCAAATGGAAGAAGGGGATAATGTCATCCTTTCCACAGGAGTGCTGTGAAAATAAACTCATAAACAAACACGTAAGTTAAAATTCATTAGTGTTTGCAAAGATTTTGATAGAAATCCCCGGAGGAACTCAGTAACCCTATCTCTTGACCAAGATTGAAAAGTAAGTTGAGCGAGCACAGTGAAAGCAAACTAATGAGTATCTGTTAGTTAAACGAGTCAGATTCTGTGCAACGAGTCAGGTGAGGGTTGGGAGCAGTGAAGTCAGGGTACGTGGGACTCGGCAAGGCTTCCCAGCATTTCCTAACCGTTACATCCTGACTTCGCAGGATGATGACATTTCAGTATGGTTTTTACAAAGGTTTCCTAGCTTATTGAGAAAATAAATGGGGAAAAAATAACTCCATGTGGGTATCACATGACAAAATTTTTGTTCTGTAAACAGGACGAAAGTTTTTAGCCCCATTCTGCAGATCTCTGCCGTTTCAGCTAATAATAGCCACGTTGCTCGGAGCAGAAGTTGACTGTGAAACAATCTGCATCCAACCTGCTCCAGGGTGGGTGCCCGGGGTCCTTTCTCACGGTGGTCCAGAGCAGAGATCAGGCACAAACACATTCAGCGTGGCTGAAATCTCATGCAAAACAAATATGTATGTGTGTGTATATATATATGGTTGTAACTGCCACCAGACTTATAAATGGGTTGGGTTGGTTTTGAAGATTTCTAGGTCGGCAAAAACATTGGATGGCTTTCTGTCCAGCGTGGATGAAGCTGGGTGGGAACAACAAAGGCACATCCCCAGGACAAACGCAACCTCCTGCAGCGTTTCCAGGTGCAGCTCACAGAACCTTCAGGTGGGGAGAAAAAAACCCTTATACCAGAATATATGTATACTTTTAACTAGAACAAAGTAACTTTTTCAGTACTTTGGTCTTAGAAGCAGTTGAAATTTTTAATTGAAATTTTCTGCAGCAGTTCAGCCTGAGGCAGTTATCTTCTTCAGTAATGAAGGTAATTCAGTCCTACATGTTTCATCTGCTTCAAAATTTGCTGTTGCAGAGGTTTCACTGCCTTGTCTAAGGGAGTCATTGCTCCTTCAGTTGTTCCATCATCAAACAGATTTCTTTTAATCTAAAAAGTCACATTTTTCTGCTTGCTGTCTGCTTCTTTACCTTCCATTTGAACGTTACTGCTCCCTTCCAATATCCTGGAACAAACTTTGGTAAGTCTCATGCATATTCATAAGCTTATTTTCAGCACGGATGTTCTGTAGCTCCTCTTACGTGTTAATTATATTCAGCATCTCTATAGAAGTTCTCAGAAGTTTCCAGCTGTTTAAAAACCTTGTTAGAGCTCCTATGTGCCACAGTTGAGTGCAGAGCCGAAATATGCTTTCAGTGTTGTAAAAAAGAGTCAAAACATCATTGCAGTGAAGTACCAGCATAACGTTTCCTGTTTGTTATGTGCCATAAAGAGGAACGGAACCCAAACCAGAGTGAGAACACAGCAAAAAAAGGAGTTTGCCAGAGCAGCTGCTGTGCTGAAAGATATATTAGAAAAATGTGATTTTCTAAGTTGTTGGTCGAGGCTATCTGTACTTCCAAGGTAAAGAATAATACTGCCTGAAAATGAATAGGCATGCCACGTCTTTTGTTCCTATTTATTTTTTGCGATGGGTTTGCTGTAACGGAGCATGCTAGATGCAGTAAAGGGATGCTTCGCTTTCCACCCCGTGCCACTCTGCGCCGTGCTAAGGCAGGGGCTGGGAGTACCCCACAGGCACGGAGGGGCCCATCGCTGCAGCTGATGGTGCCAGGCAGCTTTCACCCTACTCATCTTTTGAGCTTAAGAAGTTTTTAGAATTAATTGAGAATCAGGATTAATTGTAGGATGCAAATCTCTTGGATGCTGGGAGAATATTTTCTTTCAGGCACAAGAGAATTAAGTTGACTCAGTCAAATATGGGGACCTGTAACCCCAAGGCTGGTCAGAAGCTGATGAATAAGTTAGGTATTTTCTTCCTTTAGGTCTTCTCCAGAGTCCTCCCAGGACACTGGGAGAGCTTCCCTGGCTCCAGCAAGCACCGCTTACGTGTCGTCCCCCCCCCATGGATCACTGCAGCAATTGCTGCTGGTTTCAGCATTTCACTGTTTGCAAATGCTCTTTGTTGGCCGCCAAGGTAGAATGATACTCACGTGGACCTAAAAATTTGGGAAGTTTTAGAAATTGTAACATTTTCGCTATTGAAGGATGTCAGTCTTGCTGACAGAAGGAGTATTGTTTCTAGAAAGGTGTCTTCCAGAAATATCACTGTGGTGAAGGGGACTTTAATGGCCAACAGTTGGTGTAAACCAGGATGCCTCTGAGCAAAGGGGCAGTTATGGTTTTATTTCCAGGTTTGTGTTTGCAAGGGCTGAGGGGGAAGGCTGTCTCCAGCAGCTTGTAGTGACTGGTGGCAGCCTGGATTTATACACCCGCAAGACAGCCAGAGCTCATGCACTACTTGGCCTGGAAAGGTTAAAAGAAAGGGCTTTTTAGAAAAACCTTACGTGGCTCTTCCGTAGAATTATAAAGATCATAATATTTATTTTTTTTTTTTTTTACAAATGAAAAACCCAGTGCAGGCTGTTGGATGGTTGTGATTTCCTCCTGCGCTTCGCCCCTGGATCTGTAACTCTACTGCCCGTAGCGTCTGGCTCTGCGGATGCTCTGCAACGCCAGCCCAGCACACGGGGAGCTGCGAGCAGGGTTTATAAAGGCAGCGCTGGATTATTCTTCCCAGCATTTTCTCATTACCTATTTATTTTGAAAGATGTTATCTAAGCCTCTTATTGAATTTATTGCTAATTACATTAAAGAAGTAAAACTGTATTAATGCAGCCAAATTCAATGAAGACTGACAGGCGTGTTGCTTCTGAGGAACCGTGATTTAATCAGGCCAGCAAGCAATTTGCCCAGTGCAGAGTTGGTTAGCTGCTGTTATTCAGTGGAGAATACCTTTGAAAAAATGCTTATCAATTTCTTTTGACTGAGCTCAATATTTTATGATTTTTGCATCCAAACTGTGGAAGTTGGGATGGTTTGATTGACTTACAGTTAAAAACTATTTGAGATAAGAAAAAAACTGGTACAGAAATAGAAGCAGAAAATCGTATTTCATTTGGGGGAAGTCCCGTTCAAAGCTGAATTTTGCACATCTCCATGCTCCCCAAACCTCTTTAGATCTGGGATTAAATGTACCCTGTTTGCAATGGCTGGACGGGAGGATCTGCGACGAGCCGGCGTAGCGCAGGGAGAGGGTGGCACAGCACAAATACGTATTCCTGGCGCTAACTCCTGTGCCCTAGCACTTGCAAATTCCTGCTTTTTTCCCCATTCATATCAGGAGATGAAGCATATGGAGCAAGCTCAGCCTAAATGATGTGTCCTTTCAAATAACTGGCTCCGTACTGCTGCCCGAGTGTTTATGACGAACAGCTATTTCTTCGCTCATTAGGACAACGCTCTTTTGCTCCACTGAAACACAGTAAAATGAGCCATCAGAAATTTGGGAACGGCTTGTCGTAATAGTTTACTGAGTCAGGATCCTGCTGTATGATCGAATAAACACAGAAGTAATTCATTCTGGGGCTCAGTCTGAGCACTCGTGGTTCAAGATGCAAGATAATTTGGGTGTCTATCTTCCTTTGATTTCCGATGGCTTGTAATGAGTCATAAGATTTCTGCGGCATTGGCAGAGTTTTTTAATTGGATTTTGTTTTTATTGTATTATTTAGTATATAAAAAAAAGAGACAGCAAGTGCTTGTGCTTCCCTCATTTTCTTTAGCATTTCTTAACATCATATTTTAATTGCCTTTTATGTAGAGATACACACTGGCAATATGTTCTTTTATCATCCTCAAATATATTGGCCCGGTGCCATTTATAAAAGAAAATTTATCTTCTGCCGTTTGACAGTAGAGTGTACAGATTTATATGATTTTTGACATTTTCCATAATTATTTTTTTATTACTGTAAAGAAGAATGCATGCAAAATTAAAAAAATAAAAGCTGCTCCATAGTGGTGAAATTCCTCCTGTCCTTCAGGATGGGAATATCATTGTTAGAGGCACTTAGGAGTGTTTGATGCCATTTACCCTTCATGTTCTCTTTTGTCTCCAGTTCCTTACATGTAATTTATTTGCTTAAAAGTACATACGATGCAAGGTCATGAGATAATGCCAAACTGTTTTGTTTTCTTGCCCGTATCATCAGCAATTAATAGCAAATGGTATGGTAATATAAGAGAAAATTATTTTAGAAATGCCCTGAATGCTGGCAGTCCTCATCTCTTGCGAACGCCGAACACTCTTGAGGCGCCGTATACAACAAACTGCTGAACAGAAGTCAGCAGAACTCCTGCTAACCGATCTGTTAAGCAGGACGTTGCATGTGTCATGCACACCTTTCCAGGGGTGGACAGTGGTCTGATGTCATGCACACCTTTCCAGGGGTGGACAGGCATATTTGTTGGTCTGCGTTTCCATTTCTCAAAGTCTGGGGTGCTCATAGAAGCAGACGAAATTATTTTAGTGATAAAAGCTGTTGGGGAGGGGCGGGTGGATGCAGAGATGTAGTCTGTCCTTAATGTCAGCAACTCTGAATGGGTAAGACGGTTGACACCCGTCTGTTACTGCTTATTTTCCCTAAAGCTAGTGGATGTACAAAGCAAATCTCTGCTGTCGAAATCGGAGCACCACTAGAAGTACCGGCTGCTGCAGGCAGGGCTCTCCCTGCCTTTTCACTGCCTGCCTGCCCGTGGGCGCGCACTGCCAAAGCCTGGGGGAAGTAATCACAGCAGCGAGCCTGGGCTCGCAGGTGAATCTATCGGTGTCGCTAAATGATAGCAGAGGACGGCTGTGTACTTCATGACATTTAATGGAAACTGTTTCGTATACCCTTCTTCAAAAATATTTGGTGCACCTTGGAAAAGAGAGTGATCCGGGAAGCTGTGGGTTTTGGCAGGCGTCTCGTACCTAATTAGACGACTGCAGAGTAGCGGCTGTATCTGCTTGAGTCACAAAAAGAGCAAGAAGATGGTGGGTTCAGAAAGCTGCGGATTCACAGATTCAAGCTATTGGCAGACAAGGAAGCGGGGACTGAAACGCAGGGCAGGACACGCAGCGAGTCATAAGGCAACCAGGAGCAAACTTCCTTAGGCTGCAGCATCCAGGCTGGAGGGGACCGCCTGGGCGCTCTCATTTCCTAGGAAAAACGAGCTGCAAGTGTGTGTGTGTGTGTAAAAGTGGGAGTTGTCTGCTTTATTTGTTAGTTTTGCTTTTTCATGTCTTCCTTCCATCTAAAAGGAAAGAGCCCTGGAAGTCTGTCTGTAAAAAGCCTGTTGAAACTGCTGTTTTTTCCTAGAAACTTAATTAAGGGAATAAAAAAGGTCCAATCCTAGGAGGCAGATTGCTACTCCAAGGTTTGAGGTGGCCTTGGGTGCCTTCTGCACACCCCAACGCTTCCTCAGTGCTTGGCAATAGAAATGGCCGATACAAAATAAAACTGAAAAATGCAATACCTGAATAGAAAAGAAAATCAGAAGAACTTCCAGTTTACTGGTTGCGTTGACTTCTCCCATAGCTCCAGTTCTCTGACTGAGCTCCTTGGGGGAGCGTTTCCTAAAGACGCTATAAAGATGGTTGAAATACTGAAGCAATAACAAGTGGTTGCATGAAATAACTGGCTCTTAGCTTGTAGCAACATACAAGCCGACAGGCTGTGGTGGAATTGAAGTTAGAACTCTGAAGCTGACAAATACCCTGTTTTAACTATGCTCCTTTTTTTACAGGTAAATTTGAATGCTTTCCATCACATTTTCAGCTGAGCTCTGGGCCTGGGGGGTTTGCAGTGTAGCCACAGCACATGGTTACACACGCACAACCACCTGACTAGGTCGTTTTACTCGCCAAAAGAGGATAGTTCTTGAAAAATAGATCTGTGTTCGCAGAGACTTGTTCTTTGCTGGTTTATACATTGTTTTTCTTTAATTTATAAACTAAACAAGTTTAGGAGTGTTGAATACTTGGCAAAATTTTAATATATCACATAGAATGAAGAGATGCCTAAATGCAACTGAGAATGTGTTGCAAGGTGAGCTGAGTGTGAGCAATAGTGTCTTCTATTGGCTGGTGTTGCCATTCAGACTAAAGTTGGGACGTTCCTGTTGCATTTTTGGGTAATATTTGGCTTGGTAATTTAAGTGTTATTTCTCTCTCGTGTGTGTTTGTGCTTTCAGTCAGACGCTATCAGCCTCTGATGATTACGTGTCTTATCTTTGATAAGAGGGGTTAGTAGACTCTGTACGAAGACTTTCAGATATCTGAGATCAAGTTAAAGTATAAAAGCAAGAAGTGAGTAAAAAATTGGTGCAAAGGTGGAAAAATTGTAGATGAGTGCAAGACGATCTTCTCTACCCAGAAGAGGGCTGGTCCTGCAGCAGGGGCAGCTCAAGCGATGGCCTCGGTCGCCTGCTTTGCGTCACGCCTGCCTTGGCTTTCCCTTGGACGGACAAAATGGGAGGATGGGGTGGACGTGGCTCCTCGGTGGCACAGGGAGGTAACTCCAGCACTTCTCCTGCTCGGCTGCGGGGCGCACATCAGCCGTGGCTCCGCCTGCCCTCTCCTCCGCGGGTAGTATCACACCACCATTAACTCCCTATTGATTTTGCATTCAGGAAGAGAACTGTAATTACGGAGAGTTTCTACGCAGAGGTGCGGGTCTTCTGTCCGCTCACAGAAGCTGCATTTTGTATGTTTTATGTCTCTATTCCAGCCCAGTTCCTCTGCCAGGTTTTGTGCCCATGATTAAAAGTTACAGCTTTATTCTGCTGGTACAGTAGAAAACACCGAGTAAAAATATTCTCTCATTCACCCTTGGCTGCATGTGTAACTCTAACAAATGGTGCGTGTTCCCAGCTCATAGCTGGGGTCAGCGGTGACCTGACTCAGCTGCTGCTATTAATTTAAGAGAGATGGTGATAGCCACTGTCTTGGACTGGGGTGAAGGAGGCGCGCTCCCCCCCCGCCCCCTTGGTAATAAACTAATTGTCGTGTGGCTCAATAATTTTATTAGTTTTTCAGCACGGACCAGAAGGCCAGAAGCAAAACCACCGCATCTTGCAGTGCAATATGCGCCCAGGACAGTTAACGAAATAGGAACATTTCTCATACTCAAACGATTGCAAAAGGTTGGGCAGTGTCAGTGAAAATGCGGCCGTATTGGTTTATTGTCTTCGTGTATTTCCACTGTAGCATTTTAATTGCTGGTATTCAAGATAATTTTTCCATTTATATTGGCCTTTGAAAGAAGAAAATTGTAATCTGCAGTAATACAAGAAAATCAGGAATAACCTTGGCGGGGAGGTTTTTATTTGTCATTTCAGTGATGAAGTTACATGCTCACCTGAACCTGGCTGTAACGGAGGATAAGGGAACTTGTATCTGAGGTTAACCGAGTGCATGTAAGAAGGTTGTTTTTACGGTTGTGGCAAATCAGCAGATAATTTCTGGGTCAAGGTTTCCCCTGCAAAATGACTGAAATGAGAGTTGGAAGGAGTTGTTGTGTCCTCTGGTACCGCTGCTGACGCACCGCTAGTCCCAGCAGTCAGTTTTATGGGTTTGGTTTTTTTATTTTCCTCTCCTCTACCTCTCTTCCCCCACCTCCCCCAGGTACTGATAAAGCATTTAAGTGCTGGTGTTTTCCCACCACGTTTGCTGGGGGACTCTTTGAGTGTCACTGTCATACGTCTCACTGGATATCACTATTTGTCTTTCCTGAGACACCCTAAATTTTCCCTTTCTTAATGTTATTCTGCCGCTCCTAGTTATGCCCCTGGGTACTATCGTGAGCGATGCCTTGCTGTTGACATTTATAGTTTGTATACACTTCATGCTCTTCTCTTCCCCCAGTACTTGTGTGCCGAGTTCCCTGCAGGACAGATTTTCATTAAAACGGGCAAGAAAAAAAAAACCCGTTACATTACTGCACGCAATTACTGCAGTTGCTGTTATTATTACCTGTATTAATGTGGAATATATGCACTCCAGACATGTACAAATACAGGCTCAAGACCTCACTGTGCTAGACAACATGACAAAACAACACAATAACAGCCTTTGCCCCAAAATTAGAGGGATTTCTGGTAGTTCAGAATACCTTTCTGCATGGCTGCTATTAAGATATTTGCAAATAAGCCCGCATTTTAGTTCACTAATAATTACTGCCATAGTCACTCTGTCTTCTGTCTGATTTACTACTTCCCAGCCTTTCCATATCTTGAATAATACACAATATTATACACTTTCTCCTGTTTTAGAGCTCAGTAAATAGCATCACCAGTGCTTGAACTTTACATACAGTCTCCAGCTAGTGAGCAAGTTGGTCACGGAGGTGATTTTACCGATCATCTCGCAGAGCACGTAGCGCTGTCAGAGCGGCACTGCCAGTAGAGTGCAGCTCGGGTTCAACAGGCGTGGTGGAATGGAGCAGGGAAGGGGAAACATAATGGGGTGTGTGCAGCATTCTGGTGAAAGAAACTACGATTTTGGTGCCGGAGGGGATGGATCAGAAGGGCATCTGTGCCTCCCGGGCACCAGGAATTGAGGCCAAGTTGTTGAAGCCAAGCCTCCTTCTGACTGTCCTCTGGAGTGCTAATCAGAGGTTCTGCCCCAGGTTTTAGACATGAAACCCACCGTTTTCTGATGATGCTGATGGAGTCTGTGAGCCAACAGCTCGTACACGGAGCTGCGTGCAGAAGCCGTGATTCGTCATCCTGCAGCGGATGGGCAAGCAGGGGATCCTGAGAGGGGAGTGCAGCTTTCTCCATGTGGCTTTCTCCGTATCGATGCTCACGGCGTATGCCTCAGATACAGTCTTGTCTCAGAGCTTCGCTGCTCTTCACTCAAAGCAGGACAACCCACCGCTGCCGCGATGAGACCAGCTGCAAAGGTCACTGGCACACGCTGTTGCTGTTTGTGCTACGTGACCCATCTCAAGATACTACCCATCTGGCCTAAAACGTGTATCGTCGTTTGGATTTCCAGTTTCCAAAATCTGATTTTAACCTTGACTTCTGGCTTAGACCAAATCCTCCAGTTATGGGGAGGGAACCCCTGAAAACACATATGAAAGAGATGTTGCCATATGTGTCTTGGCTTGTCAAATCCAACGATGTGGAAATTGAGGTATTTCCATACTTGCTCGGCAATATTTCAAAGGACGATGCTCTAATGGCACCTCTGTTAGAGGTGCTTGAACCTTGAGGAGATTTGTTTCATTTGGAGAAGACTCCTTTGTGTTTCGGCCACAGAAATAATTGTTTCCAAGTTATGAAAAGGAGGTACCTGGAGCTCAGGTTCCTCTGTGAGAAGTGCTGTAGCAGCCTCATTGTTTTGACCTGGCTTAGAGCTCCTGCTGTATCCATTAAAACTGATTTCTTGAACACAGGCAAGTGAAATAAGTACCTGATAGGTCTCTACGGTAAATTTACCCAGGAACAAGATTTATATTAAGAACTGTCTGTGGCTTTCTTCAAGATGATTACTGGGGGAAAGTGAAAAATGAAACTTTATTTCCTACTCGTTTAAGTTTTGGAGCATATAGGCAAGATTCAAGGAGTTCATTTAAAACTGATTTCTTGAACACAGGCAAGTGAAATAAGTACCTGATAGGTCTCTACGGTAAATTTACCCAGGAACAAGATTTATATTAAGAACTGTCTGTGGCTTTCTTCAAGATGATTACTGGGGGAAAGTGAAAAATGAAACTTTATTTCCTACTCGTTTAAGTTTTGGAGCATATAGGCAAGATTCAAGGAGTTCATTCTGAAAAGGAAAATCGGGTTTATTCTAAAAATGAGAGTCGGATGGATGGACGGATGGATAGGGGGGTGGATTCCCATGCAGAGGGAGGCTGCATAGCAAGCCTTGGTGTGACTTGTCTACCCGGGGCAGAGCGTGATGCTGAAGCGGGGAGCCGCAAGGCTGCTGGAGCATCCTGCTTGCCTCAAGCATTGCACTTCGTTTCTCCTGGTGCCCTCTCACCCTAAGGTGTTTGTGCTGTCCGTCGAGACAGAAAGCCCTCTGGGGCAGCGCCTGCGGCTCCGGCTGTACCTTCACCACAGTCAGGCCTTAATTTCATTTAGAGGCAATATAAGAACTTACTTAATGACATCTGCATTTATTATTGTTTTATTATTAGGAAACAGGTTTTGTTAGAGAGCTCGTGGGATAGTCTCAAATTCTTCTCAAATTTTCTGCGTGGGGTGAAATGTGTAAAACTATCTCGTTCTTCATTCAGCCTAATGTTTAAGAGACTAAATGCTCGGTATGGAGGCTCCTAAGGGATGGAGAAAGTTCATCTCTAGAAAAAGTAACATAATGGAATTTGTTGAAAGTTAACCAGTGAAAACTCTTAGTTTTTAGATTTTACAGGCCAATGCAACTGGCCCTGGTGTCTTCTGAAGAAGCTCCAGAGTGTCAGGAATGGGAATGAAATCACCAGTGTGGAAAAAATCAATTATCCCATGATGTTAGTGACTGTCGGTTTTGCTGTCCTGTAGAAGACTGCATGTATTTTGGACAACATTTCACTCTTAGTAGCTGAGAAAAAGCACTAGTGGAATAAGGATTTTGCACCTTGAGTAGTTTATGCTTACATGCGGTCTCAAGTAATCTTACATCTTTATCATAGGCTGAAGTTAGAGTTCATTAGAGCAAAACCAAAGCAGTTCAGATATTTTGGGGTTTTTATCAAGTCCCTGCACTCCTTGGGGCGGATGGGGCTTGTCCCTGGTTTCTTTCAGTTTTATCCTTCTGTTCAAGGATGATTTGGAGAGAGATTGAGCCATATTCAGTAACATGGCATATTGGGGTATGATTGCTCTGCAGCTGTAAACACTGAGGTCTTCTCCTTCCTTCCCATCACATCTCTTCTAGCAGCCAGTCGGATCATAAGGATGCGGTATTTGTTTCCCCTTATGTTGTGGAACATCAAGTTTTTAAAGGAGCCAGGGAAAATACTAATAATTATTTGAATTTTCCCTGCATTTTTCCCTATTTCATTATACACACATGCTAAACCAGTCTTTAAAAAAGAAAGAAAAACAACACAAAACTTTCTTATTAAAATTAAAAACATTAGGTGCTAAAAACTGTATGGTTATGTTGTTAAGTATGTGCAGTCAGTCACAGAGGGGGAAGAGAAGTGTGTTTAAGACTTCAGTAAAATGTTAGCTTGTCTAAACTGCATATAATGTACGCTTTAAAAGAGGCATTTAAGGCATAAATAAATTAGCCAGGAAGGGAGACTGCGCTGCAGAGTAGAAAGGCTTTGTGATTACTCTCGGAAACTTAATTTTTGCATTTCCTTATTCTGCGAGATCTTATCTGTGCAGATTTAATGTTTCACTAGCGGCATTTATTTGATTTTTTAATAAAAATCAGCTTACACCTTTTCTGTATAAATAGAAAGAAATATAATTGTTGATGTAATAATACCCTACATGCCTCCAGTTATGGGGATCAGCTGGTTTTTTTTTTTTTTCCTTCTTATCAAACTTTATTACATTCATCCTCTTCGTCTGTCCTTCAGGATTTTCACGTACAAAACTTCCTCCTTGCTTTCTGTAAAATGCAGCAACATTCGTGTCTGGGCACTGCTTCTGTCACCTGAATAGCAAAAAGGAGTGTCGCTGCCGAGGAAACCTGGGCAGTCACTTTAATTTCGGATGCACCATTTTTCCTGTGTTATTGCTGAGACTTTAAAATGACATTCACAGGAATCCTAACCGCGGCATTAGCTGACATCGTGTAGCAGCAGAAATAAAGCCAAACATTTCTCTGGTCTTAGGATCCCAGTGAAATGAGGATGAATGAGCAGGCTGTGTGGAAAAAAAGGGCAATTACCCTTTATGGACTGTTCTTCAAGTAATTTCTACTAGAAATGCATTTTTTAAGGCAAAATATAAAAGAATAGACTCCATTAATGAAGAGTTGGTCTCAGCAGAAATGTCAGCTGCAGGACAGGATTCAGCCGGGATGGGAAGTTGGAAGGAAAAATATTACTGCTTCTCTTACGCTTTGGGGCCAGATCCAGTAGAAGCAGGGGCTATGGCATGGCTGCAAATCTAGCTCCAGAAATGGGACAAAAATAGTTCAGCAAAGCAGAACCAGAACATTTCATTGGACACACATTAAATGGAGCTGGGATCCGTCCCCCCCTCGGCTGGTTCCTGGGGTGCAGCAGTGCCTCCCCATACGCGGGTACCCAAAGCTCAGGGGACTGGGACGTGGGCAGAGGAGGGTTTGCTGCTGTGCTTTGGGGTTCAGCTAGACGCTGGCGAGGAGGTGGTAGGATGTGGCTGGTGCTGGGGTTCCCAAGCCTGACCTCGGAGTCCACTGGCATTTTCACTTAGTTTGTCTAAAATTCCATTTTAGGCGTCTCGAAGATTTATGGCTCTAGGTCTTTGCCTCTGTGGTCGCAATGTTAAGACAATATAATTATCTCCCAGATGGAGAAAGTATTTGGTGATAGTGTGACTGTTGATACCACTGTTAAAACACCTACCTTCACGTGTCTTGACTCAAGCATTGGGGTTTTGCCGTTTGCGATAACCGGTCAAGGCAAAGTGAGACCCATCGTCTCGTTCTTTCATAGCTTCATCCCTCCTGCAACCCCCTTCTCTCTGATCTGCTCATACGGGTGCCCACGCGGGGTGCAGACCAGGGCCCCCGCACTGCCCAGGCTATCCCTCGCCCCATGCACCGTGGGGATGGTGCCGGCATCTCCTTTCACTGGCAGGAGCTGCCGGGGTCATCACACTTCGTTTGGTTCAGCTGAGAAATGACATTTAATGGAATGAAGGAAAGGCATCACACTTTTACTGAATAGTTATGAAATTTGGCCTGGATCTTGATTGCAGTCAAGAGCTGTAGGGCAGACTTTTTGATATGTTTTTGGCCATCTTGACAAACATGGAATATGGTTGGTTGGTTTGTTTGTTTTTTCTAGTGGGTCTGTAAATCTGAATACACTGTCTGGATTTCATTCTTGCATCCCCCAAAACCAGCGTGGGTGTCTCGTAGAGTTTTAAACCTTATAAAGTGCTAATAAAACTCCTGAGCTGGAAAGCCCCTTGCTTTTGGCACAGGGGTGGGAGAGGGGGTGGCCTGTCCCCGGTACAGGGTGCCCAGCGGCGTGTGGGTCCCGCACCCAGCACCCACCGGGTGGGAGCGAGGGCATCCCAACACCTCCAGTATCATGGGGCCTCCCCTCGTAGCATTGACTCGGCCTGACTTGCTGGAGGGTCCTGTAAGACAACCAAAGATTTGGAACATAAAATAAAACTGTTTCCAGTAGATTTATTATCTGGTTTCTATTTATGCAACTGCTGCTTATGCCCTTCTGGGAGGATGAAGGTACCTGAAAAGAGTTGTAAATTTACTCTTGCCTCCTTGAGGCCTTTTTGCACAGCCAGAATGGGTGGAAGATTTCTTGGTCTAAATGAAAATCAGGACCTGGGGTTTCTTTCTTTTTCCATTTAATGACTTTTACGACTTTTTGTCTTAATTATATATAACCTAAGGGGTTTTTTTGCTTTTTTGTTGTTGTTTTTCTTATTCCTTGTTGATAATTGTGTATATGGCATTGGGAATAATGTTTCTTGTTAATTTATGTTGCAGAACCAATGAAAAGGGAAGCCATAAAAGATTTTGGATGTTATAAAAATAGCCTTGCCTAATGGGGTTGGGGGGGGTGGGTGGATAGAAACAAAAACCTAAGACCAAAATTGGTTCCCTAAAACCAATGTTTGGATCCCACAGCTCTACTGAAGCCAAAAGGATACGTGCTCCCATCTTTAAAATCCACAGAGCAGTCTCTAGAGAATAAAACAATTATAAAACAGTCTATTTCTGGGCTTAAATTACATGATATTTATGGAAACATTCATGCCAGAATTAGCTTTGCTTCAGAATTTTGAAAGTCGCCTTAACTCCCAGAGTGCCCTTTTAATGCATAATTAACTCTTTTCACGAGCTTAATGTTATCTTTCACAGAGAATTTGGAAAGTCTATGATGAAAATCTGTATTTATGCTCTAGTGATATTCTCCAGTGCTCTTCAGGTTATCTTGGTGGTTCTTTTTTTTTTAAAGTAGGTGGCAATAGGAGAGAATTAGTTTATATATATATATATTTTTTTTTTTCCCATTCACTGGGCAGATGTTGTCATGACATTGTCTGGGTTATTTGAGAAGCATTCCTGAAGTGTCCCTGAGTTTGCAGCAGCAATTCTGCCCACCCTACACTTTCTCATTGCAGAGCACAGTCCAATGTGCTTCCAAAACAATTGCCATAATTTCTTTAAAGGAATTTACAGTTATCAGGAGTAAAGTTCTGAAATAAAGGTAAAATCGACTTGTGCCAACTCAGTATTTGCCTGCTGTACGTAGGCAGTTCAGCCATCTCCAGTGAGCAGATTATCTAATAAAACTTGTAAGGAACAGATTTGTCACCTGCCTTCTAAGTGATCTTTGAGATGTCGATGATTGCATCAGTGTACAAGGATAGGATTTAATGGAAGAGTAAATGGTGCTGATTGTGTGCCTAATTATACAGTTTATGGGCCCAATCCAGCATCCATTGAAACTAAAAGAGAAAAAATGTTCTTGGCTTTAGGGAACTTTGGTTCAGGAGATGCGAAGCAGAGCGCTTTGCAGTGTTTGTTAACCACGGTTTTTCTTTAGATGGTGAAGAAAAAGATGGTATGTAAAATCTGATACTTATATAGAACCACTTTTTTGAAGCTGTAGTAGTTTGCAGGAATCATAAAACTTACTAAATACAGAGATAAGTACTATGGTATTGTTAAAATAGCAAAGGCAAATGATGCTGGGTATCTCCTACCTCACCTGGAGGAAGGAGACTCCATCATCGTCTGCAGCAGCAGCTGAAGCACTTCGATTCAATAAGTCCCTTCTGAACTGTGTATCTCCAAATGTATGCTCACATATATGTATCTCCAAATCTGCTCACGTGCTTTGTTTTGATTTATTAAACTGTTTCCTATACTTCTCTGTACACTCTAAAATATTTACTTCTGATCTTTTCTGTGAATGCTTAGTCTCCCGTGTTCTTTCTCTGCTGCCTTTTTATTTTGTCCTCAGTAAGGATTCCATTTACACACAGCAATACTCTTCACCTTGCTTCTTTTGCCCAAGTGAGTTATTGAAATAGAGGTCGTACAGCGTTCACCAAGAGAAATAGCATTTCTGTGGACCAGGGCATATGCTGCACATCCCCATGCAAATCCTGAGCGTTTCCACAATAAGCGCTGGCATCGCGGGCGTGCCAGAGGCACGGCGATAAGGAGTGTGGGTTTTGGATGAACAGTGCTGCTGGGTCACATGAGTATTTTAAAAGAAAAACTCATGCGGTATCAGAAAAAGTGTTTACCCTACACAAAGACTACTCCTCGGTAGGTGGTATTAGGGGTTTGGTATTTATTTGGTTTACCCCTTCTTGTAAGTCTTCAGCAATGTTTTTGTGGATGCATGTGCATTAATTATAATAAATGCTTGCTATTTTTGCAACCTTTTCTTTGTCAGGAAATAAATGCATGCTGGTAGAATATATCGTTGCTCTCAGCACTGTTCGGTAGCTATGAATGGGAGATAAAGCCATTTAACCAGAATTGCCAACCTTTGGCAAAGCTTTATCATTCTGGTACATACTCTGCATTACACTGTGCCTTCACATATGTGAAGTTAAGGTTTGATCCTGGCCCAAGCATTTCTGAACACCGAGGAGATGAAATACAGCTACAGATTTTGCAATTTGGACCTCTCTGCACTTGAGACAGTTTTGCCAGTTGATGAGGAGGTTCTTAAGTCTGCTGAAATCTGTGTTTGTAAAGTCCTACATTAAGCCCAACTGCTAACTGCTCTTGTTGCATCTCTGTTGGGCTCTTGTTGCATCTCTGTTGGTTCATCTGTAGGGTATGAATGACTTCATCTGTGTGACAAGACTGAGCTGTGCTCTCGAGTGAAATTTGCAGGATTTTTGGAATAATATTTTATTCTGACTGTTTATCTTTGCTGTATAGCTTGTTTTGCCATCAGATAAAAACAGGACCAAAATACTTACTTCTGACATAGTAATGACAGCCTGGAATTTCTAAGAGTTGACATCTGGTGTAATTTACTCAAACTGGAAAATCTCTGAAATTATTTCTCCACAAGCAGTGTGTGACAAAGGTTTCTAATTTCTTAATGGTTGCTTTCTTCTTCTTGTGAAGTTAAGACAAATTAGCAACGTGATATGGTATTGTGAAGTGAAAATTTCCCTCTTTATCTACTGGATGGTACCCAAGTAATCAAGTGCCACTTGCAAATCAAATGAAAAGGTAAAGAGAAAAAAAAAAAGAAAAGAAAAAAAAAAAGAAACCAGCATGTTCACTCAAAAGAAGACGTTAACATCAAATGTGATCTTGATTTATCATGACTGCAATATCTGCTTCTGTACTCTGCCTTTTAGTAAAACTACCAGAGGTCAGAGTATGCGGGCGCTGGTCCCGTGCCTTTCCTAAGAGGGAAATTGTATAGGATGGGCTATGATGGTAACGTTTATGGAGCAATGCTTTGCTGAGTAGAGATGATAGCAGCTGATTATGACTCGCCATGCACCATTTCTCTGTATTTATAGATATTTTGCCGGAAGGTGCCTGATCCTTCACTCCATTCAGACAAACTCCAGGGAAGGCTGCTGGTGGCAGGCTCCAGTCCCACCGCTGCAGTGGCTTTCCACCACCCAGCCCTAAGCTCTTAAATGGCATGAATAAAGGTGTAGAGCAGCTTCTTCCAGGATCTGCTCCTGTGAAGGGAGGATGTTATGGCAGTCTGGTGTAATAAAACGTACTTGCTTTGAAACCAGCCGCTTAATTTACTTAGTGAACAAGTACGTTGTGCACAGCACCATAAAGTTATTTGGTGAATTCTGAAAACTTTGAATTTTTTCGGATATTGACAGTTCTTCTCCCTCAAGGACCTAAATATTGTGCCCATGATAATGAGAGCAGGCAGGACTCAGATACATCACTGTCTTTATAATTCTTACACTGCAGCTTTTTCTTTGAAAGGGATATAGCCCTAAGGGTCAAAACTGCCAGAAATGCTACCTCTGCTATTCTGAGACATTTCTTTTTAGCGATCTTCCCGACTGGGGTGGTTAATTGTGATCATCAGGTGGGAATCCACCCCATTGTTAATGTAACAGGTTATTTTCTAAAATCCATTTTTAAAGGTTGCTGTATTTATTACCCAGTCAAAGAATAACAACCGGGTGCTAGGCACTCTGTACTTTGGAGGGCTTTGTTCAGGTCTGTAGCTGGGATTATTTCTCATTTTTGTTGACAACTCTATTGTGCCTTCCTTTATTGGTAACATTATGACATTAAATCTTCTGAAAGGAAAATAACTTTTTTAATATAGTGGCACTGGGCAGCAGGGCTGTAACCAGAGTTTGGCCAGTCACTCATTCTGGTGACATTGTGCAAGTCTGTCTCTTCCTTGAAAATACGATAAAACTTCCAAAATATACCAAAGTAAGCCATTTTTGTGTGTTTAACTGAACAGAGCTGTCGCCTCTCCCAAGGTCAGGCATAACCAGATTCCTCCTTTATCCCGTTCAGACAAGAATTAATCCAGACAGACTCTGTTACACAGGGCAGGGGACGGTCGCAGAGATCCCTTCTGGCCTGTGAATCTGTGAATCTGGGCTCTGCTTTCAAGGAAATAATGGCTAAAATAATGGCTAAAAGGCTCGGTCTCTTCCGCTGGGAGGGCTGGAGGGTGCAGGGACGCCCGGCACATGCAATACTGAGCCTAAGGATGGGAGCTGCCGGATGGGAGGGTTGTGATGCCCCCAGAAAACGGAACTAAATAATCATGTTTATGTTCTTAATTCAAGATAACGAGGCTGCTAACGAGGACTGGCACTCTCTAAAGTGTGGTGTGGGCTACGGTCTCTCATTTTGGGAAGCATCCGCTAGCCATCCGTGGCGGGACACCAAGTCGGCCGGGTCACCACGAAACACGGGGGAAACGTCAGCAGCACAGGTTGCCTTTGGAAATATTGACCACGATGGGTGTCTCTGAACAAGCGTTAAATAAATACTTGGGGGTTGGAGTAGGTGACCCCCAGACATCCCTTCCAGCCCACACCATTCTGTACTTCAGTGACATTTCTGTTGCTTGCCATTGTCATTTTGATATTAACTTCTCTTCCAGCATGGGTCAGATGCAAATCCAGGTTAATGGAGTGCCTGATCCTTCCACCTAAACTTAGGCACTTAATTTAGTCATTTGAAATGCAGCACCCTATGTGCTGCTTTTTTTAGTGATAAGGTGCAGGCAGCTCCTGAAGAGTGGTTCAGATAGACGATACATCCTTCTCTGGCCAAGTACTGGGATGCTTCAGCTATGTACATAAATTAATTGGGGATGAACCCAACCTTGAATGTCCGGCAGCAGATTTATAACAAAATTGAACTTTTCAGCTCTAGTAGTAAACAGTTGAGGCTGGACTAGATCCAGTGTCCTTCACTGTAGAAGAATATCCTTCTGCAGGTCTGTATATCAACTAAGGTACCAATTATAAATGCATCTAATAGGGGGTCTTCAGGACAAGACTTTCAAGCCTCAAAGATTTGCCTTAAGCTTATCACTGACTGGTATAGTTTCTGGGTGTGCAGAGAATTAGGCAAATTCCATTGAATTCTGCAAATTCAGGCTGATTTTTGTGGGGAGAAAAATTATACCAAACGTGTCCCAACAGCAGCTCTGATGCTGAGGCAAAATGTCTAGCTGCAGGTCCCTAAAGCAAAAGTGCGTGTTAGAAGAACTAGAAAATAGAAAATGCATTTCTGTGTCCGAGTTGACGTTTTCTGGAGCCCCGCTTAATGTTATTGAATGTCTATAGGGAATGAAAAGTCTTTGATTAAACAGATGCCAATGGGTGCAAAATTTAAAGGCCTACCCTAATGACCCTTGTCATTAATCCTAAAAATCAATATAGTATGTTAGGTTGTCTAGTGACTTCCAGTCATTTACGTTTCCCGGAAGAATTTGGCGTCTGGGTGCCACGATAATTACAGGGACCTCCAGTGCTTCAAGTTTTAAAGAGAAACATAATTAAACAAAAAAATGTAGAGATAAAACCAGAAATAATTACTGAAGATTATGTATTTTCACAGCTGGCTGGAGCTAGAGTTATTTAAGGCAACGTGTGATACCTGGACAACTCTTGTATTTCAGTCAGTGTTCGAGAGACTTGGAAAGCTGAAGGCAGAAGCACAGATAATGTTCAATCAGAATTAATGAATAAGATCAGCCTTGGGGTACAAAATGGGGAGGAATTAAGCAGTGGGCAGTTTTTAAAATGCTAAGATAATAAACATAGGCTGAGGGATGGGGCCCTGGAGTGGGATTGCCCTTGGTCTCGGGGACGAATTAAGTATTCTGATTTACCCCAGGGAAGATGGCAGATCGCCTTCATTTCTCATGAACTGCCAAATTTTACTTTTTCATCGGAGATGTGAGCCATGAGAATTGCCTCTGTGTCCGTTTAGATAACCTAGCCATATGTGTGAGAAGCCCCTTATTTCGAGGCTGCGTTTGATATATGACGGCAGCGTTAGGAACCTTCCACCCAGCACCTGCCTGGGACGTCGGAGGAGTCGCCGTCCTGTAAGTTCTGGATGCACTGTATTGAATAAACAAGTAAATAAAGTTGTTTTATAGCTGCCACAGAAGCATGCATATACAGTCCGAAAGCAGCGTGTAGTCGTGGCACGTGAGAGGTAAGAGTAGAGAATCACAAATTACTTTTGATGGTATTTGTTTGAATTTGGAAGTCTACCTGTGGGTCTTTGCGCTCCATTTTTGTTTCCAATTAAACTTTACAATCACCAGCCCCCAGCCACTTGTTTGATAACTAACTTAAGAACAGGGCCAGGACCTGCCCTTCTCGTTTCATTTGAACTTCTCCCGGCGACTTAATTGGAGACAAGGTCAGTGTACATTCATATTTCAGGTCTTCTCATAGTCATAAACTTCACCGCTATGTGATCATTAAAACACAGTTGTACAAAACCACATTTTATTAGCATTCAGGCCCAAACCTAGTGATAGGAGATGTATTCATATAATCAAAAGGAAAAGTAACATGCTTCTGTGAATAGATGGATGTAACAAAGCTCAGAAGTGCTTCAAAGTGCCACTTTTCAATAGGGCACAGAAAATGCATGCAATTCAGAGATGTTGTCAAAGAAATTTAAGAAATGAAGTTTTGTCAGCAAAACTTAAGGAGGTATTTCACAGGGTATGCTTTTTGTTACAGAAAGAAAAGAAACAGAAATAACTCAGTGTTACACAGACATGTAGCGATGTTCCTCCCCATACCTGGTATCTGCATTCCTTGAGAGGGGGCTTTCCTTCCCCTGGATACCACTCTGCAATGCTCTGCGGTCCCCGGGTGGGACTTGTCCTAGCCTAACCTGAAATTTTTCAGAGCATTCCTTGAGAGGGGGCTTTCCTTCCCCTGGATACCGCTCTGCAATGCTCTGCGGTCCTGAGAAGCAGGATGGGACTTGTCCTAGCCTAACCTGAAGTTTTTCAGAGGCAGAAGTTTTTAACTTTAAGATCCACAGCCCGGCTAATTGTCCCTGCATCTTCTGATGTCTTGTGTGTGTCGGAAGCACTGCTGGGTGCACTGGCTCTTACCCCTGTCTCCCAAGCAGAGAAGCCACTGTAAATGCACTTGAAGTTCTGCACCGGGAGGTTAAAAATCCCCTGCAGCATTGGTGTCAGGGGCAGGGCGTCATTTCACATTCAGATCTCGAGCTTTAAAAAAATGTGAATATTGGGTTTGAGTAAAATTGAGTAGAAGTAGCTCACTACTTGAGTCCTGTCTTCCCTGTTACCCCATAGCACACCTGTAATTCTCCTGAAAATCGATTGGAAGTAGTAATGTTCTTTAAGGAGAGTGTTGGTGCGTGGCACGTAGCAAGTTAAAAAGGAGGAGGAAGCGTTTGTAATCCTGCCACACATCTGAAACGAGGAGCAGAGCTCTCCCCGCGCTTCGGTGCTGGCAAAACAAGCTGATTCTTTCAGATCTTTCCATTCCATCATCCCTAATGCATCTTTCGTTCTTCTGCCTTTCATATTGTTTATTCTCAAGAAATGGAGAATGTGAAATTGTTTATTATTTACTTAAGCCAAGGAGCTGGTCATGGAGAGGAGTGAGGATGAGTAACTTCAGTCGCTTGCATAATAAATCAGTTTGGACCCTTGTTGTAAAAAGGGCAATCCAGAATATTCCTCTTTGGAGATAAAACTTGCCAACCCTGGCAACATCTGGCAGTTTTTCCCTTCCTTCTGCAAATGTTTCAATACCTTCTTGTTTCCCTGGCCTTTTTAATAGGATTATTCATCATCATCTTCCATCTTTGAGCAATTCAACAAAAGCTTTATACCCATTTGTAGAATTTATCTCTTTTTAGCTGTTTGCTCACGATCCTGTCCAAATCCTTTCCCAGCCCTCTCTCAATGCCCACGTTTGGGCTCAGGGAGCTGTTCCAGCGCACGATGCGCACTGAATAGCACCAGATGGTTCCTTTCTCTTCAGAAACTCACTAGCTAACCTCTGTACCCAAAATAGCGTCTTTTCTGCTACCGAATTAGGCCTTTAAATCTAGGCGTTTCTGCTGGCGAGCTACCTTTATGCTTTTTACATAAGAGGCCCAAAGACACGGTCTCCAGGTTAACAGCACATCATGAGACGCAGGTATGCTTTGCGCTCCTGCGTTACCTTACCACAATAACCTTCACGCACGCTAAGCCTCGCAAACCTCTGTTGCAGTTAGTATTTCGGTCGTATTGTTATGAAAATGTGTAATTTGCAAAAAGGAGAGTGTCAGCGGCTGTATAAAAAATCGCAGAGAGAATTAGCGTCAAAGCTGAGACAGGTTCTGGCACGCGGGTCATGGACACAGGAACTCTGTCGGTCTCCAGATGCAGCGTGCACCACTCCGTTGCGTATGTTGTAACAGGAGGAACCTCCTTTACCGCTGCAGGAGCATAAATATGTAATAAACAGGTTTAGGGATGCATTATTTCATTGTGCTTTTTTGATTTCCTCTTTTTGTTTGTGGCGGTGATGGTGTTCAGTCGTTCGTGCTGCGGGGCAGCTAACACCTTCCTCCAGAGAAAGAGGGAGTTAGCGGCCTTTGAGGGATCTCTGCGCAGCTCCTGGTATCAGCGCAGCATAATAAGGGTGCATGCATTAACATTATTTAAAATGGAATTTTTTTTTTTTAATATTCCTGAGATTTTGATTTTAATCTGACTCTTAATAGCCTAATTATTTTGAAATTATTGTGCCCTTTGCTTTATAAACTCTTAATCACGAGGCTCTCAGGCAGATATCGTTTAAGTAATCAGCATCAGTATAATCAGTAATTAAAGTGATAGCCAACTACAGGTGCTGCTAAGTGCTAATCAATTAAGTGCATTTGTAATTGAAAACTTGATTGAAGTATTGATAGTTACTTTGATCCCTGGGCCTGTAAAGTTGCAGTTTGTTTTCTTATAGTTGACTGAAACTCTTTACAAGTTTGCAATATTTGGGGAGGTGAAAATCAACCTTTCCTTGCCTAGCGGATGTCGTTAAAAATGGTACCGTAGAGCAGAAGTGTTTTTGCCAGCCGTTGAATGGCTTTAAGGAGCTTGCATGTTGACAGGCAGCTCTCTGCAGGTGGTTTTGCTGCCTCTGTACATCTGACGTTGGCAAATGCCGTCCAGGCAACGTCGCCGGCTGTACGGGCAGCGCAGCAGCCGTTGAGCAGGGACAGGACTCCTGCCTGGCCGGGAGGCTGCCGGCAGCGTCCGTGCCCGTTTGCTGGTCGGCTTTCCAGGCGTTCACGACTCCACGCACCCCAAGTCGCTCAAACTTAGAGCATCCTCAGCGGAGGGAGGAAGAGCTGAGAGCAAACGTTCGGTGTCGTTCACACAAGAATGAGTTAAAATGAAAAGAAATATATTGCTACAGCTATGGAAATATATCATAGACGGGTTTTCCTATTACAGGTTCTTTTTTCTTAATGAAAACTTTCTAGCCCAACTTTGAATGAGAAGTCAAAGCTTTGGAAATTTTTGTGAATATGATGTTCTTTAAAAGTAAAGAGCATTTCAAGTTAATGGTATCTCTTAGTTACTTCAAAAGGTTTTGTTTGCAAATGTACTTACAATATTAGTACAAGTTAGTTTTAATTGTATAATGAAATGTCTAAAAATGCCCTAAAATATCTAAAAATGCGTAAAAAACCACAATTACTCTTTTCTGCTTAATAGAATGAGAAACTGAACGCAAGGTTCACCTGTCCTAACTTGGACTTCTGAAAGTCAGATATCCGTGGCTGGGCCAGCTGCCCCATGCAGCCGGGGGAAAATGGGCAATTCCAGGGGCAGGCACCGGAGGTGAATTTCTTTGGACGTTCCTTTTTTTCACCATCAACTCTAAAAAGAGCCTGGCATGTTAATTTTAAGTGTCCGAACTTAGCTCAGAGGAGTCTCACCGATTTTGAAACATTAAAATTGTTTTAAATGGTGGTCTAAGCGTACTGTTCTGAAATGTCCATATGTCACCCAGCTAAAAAGCACTCAGTTGCACTGTACATGATTATTTCCCAAGTCTTTTTTAAATATATAGAACAAAATTTTGGAAGCTGTTGTGCCTTAGAAGTTTCTGTATTTGCAGAGAGAGGGAAAATTATTACTTTTTTCGTTATTTGTTTTCAAACCTCACTATTTTCTGTTTGTTTTGTTCCTTTGCCACCATAACCAAGTATTTGCCTGAGGTTCCTGACTCTTCTAAGCCTTGTATTTGGTTATGTTTCATCCTGTCGTCTTTTCAAGTTGGTGAAGACACCCAGAGGCATTTTTATCCTTAAGTTTTTTTCTATAGTTTATCATTACTATCACTTTTCTTTTCTTTTTTTTTTTAAGACTGTGGTGATCAAATGGTTTAAGTATTTGATCATGCAATTTGAATATAAGAGCAGTTGGGAGACGTAGTGCAGAAGAAAAATACCCTGAGGAGATAATACTGGCTGAAAAGGTCTTCATATCTTAACAGTTCTCCCAATTTTTTTGCTCCTTCTTATCTTCTCTTGGGGCGAAAATAAGTGGTTTTATGAAACACCATGGCTGGGGACTTTAAAATTGCTGGTATCCAAGGCAACTGCTAACAGCCTCAACGTGTGTTTATACATTAATTTGCAGTTTACACGTTGGTTGTAGAAGAATAGCCCCTTCCCTGCGGGGCGGTGCGAGTGGAGGGGTGTGGGGACGGATGCCCAGGGAATAAAGCAGTCTATTACAGCTGCCCAGGTGGAGTCCAGGGCTGCGCCCGAAGGCGCGGGATCAAAGTCCAGGAATCACATTGCTGGAAAGTATTTCAGTAAGGGTCGTAAAAGAGCAGAACTGGTCGGAAAAAATGGATCCAAACCTCATCCCTTCCACTCTTCAACCTGCAAATCAGCACGTGGTAGGTCCTGTCTTCTTCGACCACCGATGCTTTCAGATGTTTCTAGCAGGGCTTTGGGCGGTCACAGCACATACTGGGAAATGCTCTTCTTTTTCCTTCCTTGCCCTAGGCCTCCTGTATTTTCGCAAGGCACTTCTGTGTCCCACACGGGTCTAACCTAACATGTCCACAGCTGGCAGCCTGAACCGCATTGCATGCAAACGCATGTTAAACTGTTGATGGTCAAGATGCCATTAACAAATAACGGATCTTAGTTTGTTCTCCCAGAGCATTGAAAATAATGACTTCAAGTCTTTCAAAGTAAGAAACCCTCATTTCATAAAAAAACATCATACAGGATCTCTGTAGGGCCATAGGTCTGACTTCTAAATAGTTTTGACCTTCCTTATAGCATTAGGGTAATAAGCTTCTGTGCCACATGCATAGAATAGAGTATTTCCTGGGAATTTGTCTTCTCTTTCAGGAGAGAACTCACACATAGCAAAAAGCTAGTATATTAAGCATCCTTTACCTTGGGATGCTTAATTTCTTGGTAAAATCTATTATTTTGCAGTTATGCCAGGCTTAGCACATTTTATTGCACAAATGACACATTGATTTTAATATTTTCTCAAGCACTATATTATATGTATGCAGATTATATGTATTTTTAAAATACTGTCTTTTTTAAAGTCCCTTCTTGAGTCCTGGCTGTTCTTCAAAACGTACCTGATTTGGGAGATAATGCATGTTTTATGAGCTGTTCAAGTAGTTAATTGTTAGCAAAAATGGAGCCTGAATGCCTCTGAATGCACAGTTCACCCAGAGGAGATTATTGAGGCCAAGATTAATTAATAGCAGTTAAAAAAGCCACAGTTAGCCATTCCCATGAATTTTGGCAAGCACAGAAGGGCTCGTTCTCAGAGGCACAGGACAACTTCTGAATGCCCTTAGCAGATCATTAGGAGCCCTTCTGTGGGATGCATCTCTGCGTTCGGTGGTCACCAGTCTGACGTGCGTACCCAGCTCCCAAGGGGTTTTTTTAAGGGTGAAAGGTCATGAAACTTTCTATTCAGTGTCCTGGGGGCTTGTAATTATTTGCAACTGCGTCTCGGGCAGCGTATTGTGGTTTTGGCTATAAGCCTTGCTTCTGACAGGTCCAGCTTATTTATGCTAGTATTTAAATTTTAATTTCTTCAAGCCTATAGCCCTATTTCAGCTCGCAATCTTAGGAGGGGAACACTTGCCCTCTGGTGTATTGAAACCACTGATACTTCGGAGGGGCTGTAGCGTTGAGGGTTTTTTATTTATTGCTGTTCTTAAGAATATTTAATGCGTGTCGCTACAGCATTTGACAGACCTTGGATATCTTCAGTGCCCGTTGCTATTACTAATAAAAGCTAAACACCACCAGTAGGAATACGTAAGATTTAAAATAGCTCTGCAAAATCTCAGAACACTTTATGAAAGTAACCTAAAGGTTATTCCTAGTTTCCGTACAGAAGGAGCGTGTTCAGTGTTTCTGTGAGATCGTTGCTTGAGTCCCTCACCGAGCGCAGAGCATGCCCGGCTCCCAAATCTGCTGCCTGACTCAGGAAATTAGTTTCAAATCCCAGCTCATGGATGGGTCATATTTGGAGTGAGAAATGTGCTATTGTTTGCTGCTGGCTGTATGTGGAGGGTAATAGCCCATTTTGTTGTTGCATGAAATCATCAAGTTATTCCTTTTTTGAACTTTTTCCAACTTTTTACAAAGGAGGTGAGTGTGTTCTAGATGCTTAATCTACATAAATTCACAACAGACTCTCTTACTCTAGCTTTATTTCCCTTCCCCAACCTTGCAATTGTTCAGGCTTTGCCTTTTAACCTGAGTTAACATGCGTTGACTCAAGCATCCAGTATACAGTTCACCATCAGCTGGTAGGTGGGAAATTTTAACCCACAAAATTTCTTCCAAAAATGCAGAATGGGCTTTGATCTAATGGGCTTTGATCCTGGGTAGCGCCTGTTGTACCCTTTAAAGGTCCTAGGAGCTCTGTGAGCCCCATCCCATCCCATCCCATCCCTGTGCTCTCTGGCAGCTCACGGTGTGCCCTGGGTGTTTTTACACAGATGTTATTCCCGGTTTGGTTTAGTTTGGCTCCCCTTTTCAGGCAGAATAGCCCACACCCTTAAGGCATGTGATTGCCTCTACTTAAAATCTTAGTGAGTTTTTGGAGTCTTCCTCCAGCGTATCGCTTCAAGGCTCTATTGTATCAAATACTTGATTTGTGTATCTAGCTGGTTTGATTGTACATACTTGGACTTCCATTGAAAAAAAAAAATCCACAGAATGGACTTAGTAAAGAAAAAATCAGAAGAAAAGCATATGTTCAGAGACAAAGTGCAACAGATAGACTTCATAAAGCGAGTACTAGTCGTCTGCTACCATAACTGAATGAATATTTGCAAATACCTGTTAATGAATATTTATGTCCAGAGGATTATTGACCAAAATAAACTGACAGATGGTCTTTGCACATCCAGAAACTTTTATCTGATAAAATTCATGAGATTTCTGATGCTCCACATTTCCAATCAATGTAGAGATGATATCTCAGCTTTTTCTTACTCTACTAAACAATCATGAAAATGGGAAAATGAAAGTATCCTATGGTTTTGGAAACTACAGGAGAGATGTTAAGGGTTCAGCTCAGGTTTGGTTAGATCTGTTGGGCCAAGGTCTGTTCTCCCTGTAAAGGTTTATCAAACACAGTTGAACTAGGAGGGATCATGCCATGTAGTTTGCAATCTGTAAAGGGCCATTTTGCAATGTCCAGGGCATTCGCAGCCCTGAGCGAGGGCAGTGCTGGGTGTCCGCGCTCACGCTGAGCTGCTCAGGGTGATTTCCTAATGGTGCAAGGAAGGGACCACGCTCCCCTTGAAGAAGGATCATTTCAGCAAGCGGATGTGGCCAGCAACCTTTTACAATGCTTTTCCACGTTGCGTTCCAACCAGGACTAACAGGTTCCTAAAACTCTCTTGAAGCTGGCTTCATTTTATGGTTTCCTTAGGGATCCTGGTATAACAGAAAGGAAATATTTTCTTTCTGTTGGTTACTCCTCACATAAAGCGTGAAGGATTAGAGCAGTAGTCATTACTGCTCTCTCTTAAGCAGAAGAAAGGACAAGAAGCCCCTCAGAACCTTAGTCATTGATTTTCCTGGAGCAAAGGGTCACATGTTAAGTACTATTGATAAAAAACATCGTTGCGGTATCCATGGAGACCAGGTTGGGGTGAAAGTGAACTGTTACTGTTACAGTGACAGCTTTAGGTGGATCTGTAAAGAACCTGTTTTTTCCTCTAATCATAAGGAATATCTTATTTATTCTACCTTGAGCGTTAGATCAAACCCATTGCTTCTGTGAGACCTGCTGTGCAGGGAGATGCAGTCACTGTTGACTTCAAGGCAGAGGAAGGGATATTTGGGGTCTCATAAAAACCGCTCAGTGCTTGCAGGTGTCGCAGCTCCAAGTGCTTGGATGCTTCTGCTGGAACTCTTGTTTGTCTTTTTTAAATCAAATTAGCGTCAAGTTCAGGTTAGAAATAGTATGGCTGCAATAGTTCCTTATATCCCTAAAAACTATGCATGTATAAACCTCACAAGTAACTGTGCGTGTGTAGTACTATGCCTGTGTGCAACAGGCTTTGTCCTCTGCTGTGTTTGGGCACATGCTTGGAGAACATACTCGGACACTGTGACTTATGCCGGAGCGTTCCCTTCCTTTGGGAGCCTTCAGAGTTTTCTCTGCTCAGAAAGGTAGGACCGCCGCTGCCTGCTCAGGGTCCCACATGGAGCACCCCAAGCTCGTGCAACCTGATGCTGAAATGGCTTAAGAGAGGCTGGAGCCACTCCTGCTTGTTTTACACAGTTTCAAAATGATTATACCATCTATAGGTCTCTGAAATGGTTGCTGGCTGGCCCCATCAAGTTGTGAAAGCAACCCAATGGCAGATCCGTGGCTTGAGTATTGTTCCATTTGCAAGAAACTCTTCTCTTTGTTTGGGTGGACACTGTTCTGAAGAACCCTCCCTCTGAACGAGCATAACCAACACTGTTGCTAGCTCTCCTGGAGGACAATAAATTGTCTTGGGGCCTCCTAGCTGTTTTAGCTCACATACAGCTCAGCAGTCATTTTTGTCTGAAATAAATGGGCAAAATGGAGCCTGTGGTTTGGAAACAATGGTGGACCACCCAAAGATCCACTCAAAAGTCCGGGTCATCGGAAGGTCTTCCAAATTATGGGAGTTCTTTCAAAATTCACTTGTGGTTTCTATCAGCTGATTCAGTTCTAAGTTTTCTATAAGCAGCACCTTTGGGTAAAAGTGGGTGTTTGTTAGTGCACTTTCCAAACTGAGAGATCAGCATGATTTGTCTCTTCTCGTGGAATTTTTCAATCCACAAATCATTCCTGCAACCACCTACCTGCACGAGCTGTGCAACAAGTCCCTGAAAGCATTCCCGTCCCTCCACTTCTTTACTGTTTCTTCTCCATATATATTTTTTTCTTATCTTCAACCTCTCAGGATACTCCAAGGTTCAAGGGTAAATAATGTCATGGGCTCCTGTTTTCACTCTTCCATCCTGTTTTTAGGTCAGTGCTGCAGGATGGGTGCAGCTGGGATTTCAGAAGTGCTTTTCTTGTTGCTCGTGGAAGGGGCAGGGGAAGGATGGAGTTGTTCTTTCCTCCCCTTCTCTGAGAAAACATCTAAATGCTCTGCATTCTTCTCTGCCTGGGAAATGGGGCAGTCAAAGTGTCTTCTCCTCATAGCTGGGCTGGAATATAAACAAATGCTGAGGTCCCCATGACGAGAGCGTGGCTCAATGTTGTGCAGAGACCAGAAGAGTTGGGAGTGCACCAGTATCAAACAATGAGTTACCTGTAGACTTGCTCAGAGCTGTCAACAGAAATATGTTTTAAAGCCACTCTCTGGGTTTGCATTCTCCCATAAGCATTTTATATGCAGGCAATTTCAGTATGCAAAGTGACTAAATCTGTTTTTAAAACAATTGTTCTCTGGTTTGAAAAATGGAGTTTGTTCTGCCCTAATGCAAAAAACCTCAGCATTATTTCACTCAGCAATGAAAACCTGAAGTATTGATTTTGAAATGTATAATTGATTGTAACAATAAATCACGGGGCAGTATATGTGCAAAATTTATTTTTCTGTTGCAATAATTAATTTGATATGTGCTATAACATATTTATGCAGGGACTAAGCAACTCAATAATGGTAATAAATTGTATTTGGTCAAAAACTATCCACTGTGATGTGGTCAACTTTTCTCTTTGTCTAAAAATTTGTAATGCAGTGCTGTAAGAGATAGTATAGATACAATTGTGAGGCCTTGCTCCATGAGAAGCCAAGCCCGTAACACCCTGAATACCTTATATCATGCTGAGTAAAAACTCTCGAAGGATTGGAGACTTGCAAGGAACAGCTGGTGCCCAGATTGTTTTAGCAGAGAAATGTTGATGTACAATATCAGCTCTCTTATCTGTCCAGCCCAGTAAATCTGGTGGTTTTCCCGGACAAATTGATAGAAACTGTAATAAAGAATAGAATGAAAAGACATATGGATGAACATGGTATGACGAGGAGGGATCAATACAGCTTTTGTGGAGTAAAGTCCTGCTTCACATGCCTATTAAAGTCCTTTGAAGCACATAAAAGTCCATTGAGCACATGGGCAAGGAGATCCAGTTGATATCAATGGCTTGGATTTCCTAAAGCCTTTTGATAAGATCCCTCACAAAACGCTCCTGAAGAAATCAGTTGCTGCAGTGTAAGGAAAAAGATCCCTTTGTGATAAGCAACCGATGCGACAGAGAACAAAGGACGGAGAAGGCGTTGGCTTGTCTCGGCTGAGGAGCGCCGGCGGTGGGGTCGCCCGGCGATGTGGGCTGGGGTCCACGCTGGCTAGTGCACGGGATGGAGAGTGAGGAAACAAGGGTCAGCAATTAGGTGTAGCAAAAGTGAAAGCTGATTGCTAAAAATCCTTAAAACGCTGAGTGACTGGGAGATAAAAAAGTAAATGAAATTCTGTGTGGTTAAATATAAAGTGATGCAGAGAAAACACGCGTACCCGCTGCTGTGCCCTGAGCTAGCTGCTGCTGCTCGGGAAGGAGGACTTGCTGTTAAAAGTCTGGAAGCACAGTGGTCCGCGGCGGTAAAAGCACCGCTGGGTGTTGGGGTTTATCGGAAAATGAACAGGGATGAAAAGAAAACTATCACTGCAGTGCTGCGCAAACCTGCCGTGCACCCTCTGCCAAACACGGGAAGGAAGAAAAGGTACAAGAGAGGGTGACAGGAATGGCCGAGTACATGGACGGGCTTCTGTATCACAGTGACAAAATTCCTTCAGACCTTTCTCTGAGGAGAGGGGTGGCAGAGCCAGGTGTCCGGCCGTGTAGGGGAGTGTCAGGAGCCATCACGAAGGGACGGTTTCAGTTTGGGCTATTGGCTGAGATAAGATCCCTCTTACGATCTGGCAAGCAACATTTAGGAAAAAAAAAAGTGATTGGTCTTGGCTAATTGCATTGCTGCTGACTGACGAATGGCTCAGCGGAAATTCTCTTACGTGTTAGGATCGGCAATAAGTTTATTCCCAAGAGGTTTGACTCTCTTTACATCGGTATAATGAGGGTGCAGTAACGTGTCCGTGAATGTCTGCGGAATTAAAATGGCACAGAATTGTTAGAACTGCTCAGGTTGATGTTTGTATCCTACAGTCAAAAAGAGGCGACTTTGGCACTTTGGGCTGCAAAGCGAAATGAGTTGCAGAGTCTATGCAACCCCAGAGCTGATATTTCTCGTACCGTCAGTATTCTAGTGGCCTGTTGAAATGAAAAATTCCTGAAAAGGGAGAAAATGTACTATATGAATCCATTGTCTATCTAGCCATCCAGTGCTAGAGAATGTACCGTTTTCTTTACGCCAGTGTGCATCTTTTTAGATTTGATTTGGTTTTCTTCTCAAAATAATAACTTAGTTGAATACATGTTGTTATTAGAAAAATATAGCTTTTTTCTTTTTCCTTTTCTTTACATTCATTTTATGTGCTTTATTTCTGTCATTTCTTTGGGAAAAAAAAAAATCAACAATAATATCTCTTCTTTTACAGAGCATCAAAGTTAGCTGGTTGCCTCCACCACCGGGTACTCAAAATGGATTTATTACGGGCTATAAAATCCGACATAGAAAGACTACCCGCAGGGGTGAGATTGAAACACTGGAGCCAAACAACCTCTGGTACTTGTTCACAGGTCAGTGTTCACATGGTACAGCCTTGCAAGGTTTTGATGAATTAAATGCTTTGGGAATAAAATATACTTTCACTTCAAGGGAACATTGATTTCTTTGCTGGCAGGTAGCATTTATTGTGTTGTACAAAGACAGTCTTTATGGTGCTTTTTTTAAACCAATCTTTTCCTTAATGCTTTTATCATATGTTTGTCTCCTGGATTTTATCATTAATTAATTTGAAGCTGGATTTCTTGTGTCCAGTATCTTAAGCCTCAGTCGTTTCTTTTAGAGCACTCAGTCAACATCTCCTGTTTTCTCATGGGTGCAAAAATACCGATTTCCCTAGTTTCTTTTCCAAGATTTTCAATGGAAAATATCCCCTCACAGAATAAAAAGTGCAACAGTAGATCATAGCAAAACTATAATTGCGATGGATGAAAGTCGCCAGATGAGTATCATAAGGGTAACGGTGAATTCTGGTAGGTGAAAATGAAATTCAGCTGGGTTCTTGCATTATGCCCAAGACACAACTGAGAAAGCAGCAAAGCATCAAGGGAGAAAATTAAACTTTGTCAAAGTTTTGCCCCTGAATTCAGTATAACCATGATTTCACCTCAAATGACCTGCATTATGTTTACTTTCACGTGTAAAGTGTAATCTGTGAGAATCGGAAGTAATTCTGAATTGCATATTTCAGAATAAACCGTATCATTTTCTGTTTCATAAGGAAAAGCAGTATTTTATTTCAAAATTAAATGAAAGTAAAAGTAGAACATTTTTATGAGGAAGACCTTAAATATTGAAATCTCAACTTGGTCATCTAACCTAGGCTCTTGACCAAAGTCCCCATGGGAGCCCTCGTGAAGGCTACATAACTAATAGCTACCCAACAAACAACTACTTTTGGGGGGGAGATAGCATGTTAAGCATGTTTGACAAGTTGGAAAGGATCTATTTTCTGGCAGATAAAGTAGAAATAATGATGAAAGCTGCTCAGATGTTTGAGTTGCTGCTGCTCTGCTGGTTTAGAGAAGAAAACATAGCGATGCAGTCAGAGCCCCAGAGCGAAGGCACGTACCTCCATAGCTCCACTGCCGCCATCCCTGCAGATCCCATCCCTGTGGAAGCAGAGCGCATTAATCTCTATTGTGGTAGATCCCCACGTCCTGAGCAAATTCTTTCTTTCACATGAATTATTCCGGGCTTGAAGAGCTGCGGGAATCCTGGTGGGACTGTGGGCTGCAGGCAGCCGGGATGCCCGGCGTGCCCCCCCCCCCCCCCCCCCCCCCCCGCCCCCCTCCCCCCCCCCCCCGCCGCAGCTCACCTCCATGCAGCCCAAAGTGAAGTGCTTTGCTTCACGAAGCTTGGGAATACGTATCTTAGAAAGCAATTAAGAAAAATATCCAGATCTCGTTATTACTTTCTGCGTGCATATGTTGTGATTGCTGGGGACGGAGCTACGTGGCTCTTTTAAACGGACATTTTAAATATTAACATGTAGTCACTTCACATCTTTGCTGCAATCCTATTTGGTAGGCAGGTGCTTTACAGGATAATAAGAACAACTGCAATAGCAGAGGGGTTTAGAGTTACAATGCAGGTTTTTAAATAGCCGCTATCAATTTTAGAGTAGGCTTCCATGTCAGCTAAATGTTAAACTGGTCTTTTTAATTATGAGCGTTCTTCTCCGGAGAATGTTTGCAATTAAATGAAACGGGTTTTTCCTGTGCTTTGTGGTCAGTATAGACTGAGCAAAAAGATAAACCTATTTCCCCACCTCAGGGACGTGGAAGTCTTGTGGCACGTTCAGGAACGCTGCAGTAATTGTTTTCTGATGGCTTTAGCCACAGAGGAAAACGTCTGTTTCTGAATTCATGCTTATTTCATAATATTGCTAAGACTTTATGTTTTTTGCCTGAACTGTGTGCTCTGAAGGTAATCAGGAGCACCGGAAAGCAAAACGCTCTTCAGTTGCTAACCTAGTTCCTAGCCTGCAAATTTTATGCATAAGGAGAGCGTACCTGCAGTCCCCTGCACGTTAAAAGCGGTGAGCTGTTTTTGTTAAGTGTGCAATTAATGGCTTAGTTGTGTAGAACAACGCTTCATTTCTCTACTATTTGGACTTCCGTTAATTTTGTATGTATGAGCGCAACCGATGGGAACTACGACCCAAACTAGACCTGGGCCGATGCAGCCCTCATTCAATTTGCAGCCTTTTCTTTTGGTCAAAAATCTCCTTTTCCCGCGTGGATAACGACCTCCCCCCCAGAGCCGTTCTGCTGCACCCCTGCCCAGGCGCCCGCCCGGAGGGTGCTGCCCATACGACATCCCCACATGCGTGTGCCGTAGAGCACAGTCTGCAAACCGGGCAGTGAGACACTGCGTGGGGCTGCGGTGTGCGGGGGGAATGCGTTTCTATATATTTGCATATATATTTTCTATATATATGCATATATTATGCATATTTATATATTTCCTTACGGAAATCCAATGGACTATTGCTAGAGATTTCATTGTACGCAAAGTCTATTGCAAACTCCGGCATTGTCATTAATTTGTTCTTTTCGTCTTCTTCTTTCTGCATGAATTTTTATTCACCTTTTCTTTTTAAACAGGACTTGAGAAAGGAAGCCAGTACAGTTTCCAGGTGGCTGCCATGACAGTGAATGGGACAGGGCCCCCCTCGGACTGGTACACAGCAGAAACACCCGAGAACGATCTCGACGGTAAATGCATCTCTTTTAAAAGCTGTTGTCCCCGAAAGCCTTCTAGCGTATAGCCGAGGGGTGTCACTGCAGTTGTCACCCAGGCCGATGCTAGGGTGAGATGCCCGAGGTCTAAACACCCACCAACAGATGTTTTCTTATACTCCTGGATCCCATATGCCTTGTGTTGTGTTTCTCCATCGTCACCAGGACCAAGGAGTCAGAAACCTTTGTTAAAATAATTCCCTGCCAGAATTTAGCTCCTGAGACAGCGAAGGGAATCTGTAACTTCGTAAATGATAAATGTAATCAGTCAAAGAAACAATGAAAATGATGCCAAGAATCCTAACAATTCACTAAGTAAATATTCAAATAGGTCAAATCCTGTTTCCCAGCCTTTATTTGCAGATATTAGAAATGCAGGTTGGCAATGAAGCTGAATAATTAGTGAAAGATGACGGGACGCAGATACCTGAAAACTGTGGGCCGTATAAATCAGTGCAGACGCTGACACAAAAGGGAGGAAAAACACTGAAATGAAAGGGTTAGGTAAAATGACTGGAATATTTGCAGTAGTAAAGGAATAAAAGGAGAGTAGTGAAAAAGTCTACCTAAAAAAATTAAACGGAGCGCAAATCAAATGGAACAAAGAATCTGACAGATGGAAGTCACGGCAAAACTACAGACAATCCATAAGAAGCAAATATGTAGTGGAAAGGAGATGAATAGAAAATGAAAGGAAACTGATGAAAATTGCTATGATTTTTTAAACAAAATAAGTTACCTAAAAAGGATCAAAGGCAAACTGGATGAAAGAATAAATAAATAACCAGTTTAAATGCACTGTAGTGCTTGATGTCGCCTTTCTTTTGACTGGCCGGATTTCCCTATGATCTCAAAATCAACCCTTGCAAATTGAAGAATTTCTGCCTTTCCCTATGTCCAAACGCAATTTTCCAGCAGAGCGGGAGTGACTGCAGTGCATGGCACACAAAATGGGAGAACCACTACCTGTGGTTTCTCATCAAGGTTTTAAAGAAGACGCGATGCTTCTAGACACGTTGTAACTATACCAACAGCTCACAACATGCCGCGGTGCATGATGATATCTTTCTAATTATGCTTTGGCTAGACAGCAATTTGAGAAATGATGTTGTTAAGGTGTAAACAGCTGACTTCTCACTGGCGAGAGTACAAGACAAATTCTGAACACACGGCAGTATGCAAAAAGAAAGTAACACATTTGAGCACATTCGTTTTGATTTGCATTTAGTACACGCTATATTGCTTTGAAGTTTTTGTGCCCGAGTACACGTGTGCATGCAAAGATGTTAATCGAGTAATCACAGGAGGTACGCGATGGAAGTAGGTGCATGCGAATAAATTCAGGCAAAGCCGTTTTGTTCATGTATCGTATTTACATGCATTTGCATTTGCAGTAGTGCTGAATTATCCCCGTGAAGCTGCAGCAGCCTGATGCTGGGAATGCACCGTGTTGCATACTAGATACAAATGCTCTGATGAACCCGGGGGAGAAATCGACTTATTACTGTAGTCATGCAGAGCCCTGCAGGTGTCAGCTAACCAGGGAAAGGCTGGAGCACAGGCTGGTAACTGCAGTCCCCTCTCTGCTGCTATGGCTAACGCGGTGTCTCTCGCTGTCACCAGAAGCCTGGTTGGCACCAGCAGCACGAAGACGAACAGTATCCTGGAGAACGGCATCAACTCCCAATGGATATTCATTTTAATTAGTGTGTTTTGTTAAAGTGATTAGAAATCCAAACATAGCTGCTTCTTCAAGGTTCCCTAGAAATCTCGCGTGCCTTTACTGACAGCTGGGAAGGTTTTAAATATTTATTTTAACTCAAATTTCGTGCTTTAAAAAGAAAAAAATAGAAATTGAAAGCAATGCTTTCCCCGGAGGGTGTGATTTAAATAGCTTGAGCAAGGATGCAAGAGAATCTCTGATCAACTTTGCAAAGGTATCCTCCAGGAAAATGGGTTTAGGGCGCTTGGTTTCTGATTACTGTGTTGAACAGATGGAAGCTGTTATACATATTAGATGGTGATACCGTTTAGCTTCAGCTCTAAATTAGTGCTTTAAGAGCATGACAGGCTAGACTGCTGTCATATTGTGATTTATACTGAAAAGTGATTGGGGAAATATGTGAACAGAATGCGACGAGTTAAAACCACCCTGACTTTGTAAAATACACATCTTTGAATGTCTAAGAAAATTGCTGAAGTGACCCAAATGTAAAGCATTTTTCAAGTTTACCGGTGGAATTAGGGACCTTTAAGTAGCACTACGTGCACTATTCCCTGGATGGAAGGCGTGGGTGCTCAAACCGTCACGTAGAAACACAGCGAAGGACTCGGGGCACCTGTGGTAAAATACACATCTTTGAATGTCTAAGAAAATTGCTGAAGTGACCCAAATGTAAAGCATTTTTCAAGTTTACCGGTGGAATTAGGGACCTTTAAGTAGCACTACGTGCACTATTCCCTGGATGGAAGGCGTGGGTGCTCAAACCGTCACGTAGAAACACAGCGAAGGACTCGGAGGCACCTGTGAGTGGACATGGCATCCCAGGAGGAGATGTCACACCAGGCGGTGACACAGAACTTCAGCTTCCATTTTCTGGGAACCTAACTGTCCATGAGGGGAGAGGGTAAGAAATGCAGCACCACGAAATCTGGTTTCATAGGCAGATCTACTGAGGAACTCTCCTCCTGTGTGCCAGATGCTGGTTTGTGGGGCTGGCTGACATCCACAGCTCGGGTGTCTGAGCACAGCATTTGCGTACAAGTACTCAAAGACTTCCCCGCATGAGAGCAAGTGATAAACTTTTGGCGCAGTTAAGAGGGGGACTGCAAATTTGGCTTATTTGGGACTTAGGATGAAGAACTCCTTTGGCACTTCACGTAGGAGAACGGGATCTCAAGGTTGCTTCTTAGTAGTTCCGGCATCATGTTCAAGCCCAGGAGAAACAAAAGTAAACGTATTGGTCTAGAACTGCAAGGAAATAGCCTCGCAAAGAAAGCAGGAATGTGAGATGCATGTTTCAATACGAGTTTTACTCCTGGATATCTGAGTGCTGGGACACTGAAAATCAGCACAGCCGTGCAAAGGCTGGATGGTCCAGTTTCCTGAAGAATTGAGGGATTTAGATGTTTGGTTGTATGTCATGATTGCGGAAGTCCTTACTGTGGAAGATGTGCTTCGCTGTAAGGAGAACCAAAAAATATTTTGTTTGAGGGGAAAAAAAAAAGTTGATTTTGACTTTTAACTTTGGGTTGTGAAATACATGACACAAATTCTAAAATTTGGAGCTGTTTCAGAATAAGAAAAATGTTTTTTCCAGAAAATGTTTGAAAGTAAAGCTAATTAAAATGTAATTAAAATTGCTTTATACAGAAAGCTGAGGCAAAAAAATGCATCTTCAAAAAATAGCTGTGTTTATGAAACTTTAATATTTGAAAAGTAGTTAAAAAATGTTGTTCACCCCAGCTTCATTTTACAGACTTAATTCACGAGAAGGGTACAAGAAGTTAAACTGCCTTTTGCTTTCTGAAACAAGAAGTCCTGATTTTGCTCTGAAGTGCATGAATTGTATCTTTGAATTGTTTGAAATAAAAAATAGGAAATGTTTGAATAAAGTAGTTTTAACCCAAACGGCTGCCTAGAGGTATCTGTACTGCAACTGAAATCCCTGTGTTGTGTCAGATGTAAAAATTATCATTTGAAGGCAATCGCTTCTTTGAATGCTCTGGCCTCCTTTGCTGCCTGCAAATTGCTGCTTTTAGGAAGTTCGAGGAATTGCAGTATTGCTACGTTATCCAGCTTCTCATTTCAAGGCATTAAACTGTTATTTTATCTTTGGGGCTTGTAAGAAATGCTTCTGTCATTTGTTTTTCAAACAGCACTGTTCAGGAATAGCTGCTCAAGTAACTTTTGCTTCTGCATTAAAACAAAGTTTGGGAGTGGAGTTGGGGTAAATGGCAACTTAACGTGACTTACAGTGGCACTACTGGTGCAATCTGTTTCTTCTTTGTGTGAGTAGCTACTTTTCAGTGAATTTTCTTCAACCTTTAAACAAGACCCATGCTTTGCAATTTTAAGGGGTTGAATGCAAAGGACTTCTAAAGGTGCTGGGTGTTTCAGACTGGTAATGTACTAATCAGACTTCCCTGGAGGTGCAACAGGTTTTCAGAGTACTCTAATGTGTCTAATTCATGAGAATTCATCTGAAAGCACATAAAATACCAAGGGCGCATGTATGGCACTTGTTATTGAAAAGGGTTAATTCTTCTTTTTATGACCTTTTCCAAGGTTTACAGTGGGAATGCTTCACAACTGTGAATTGTCTTTTGTTGGAGTTTACGTCATTTTATATTATTACTGTTTTTCCTACCCTGTCCTTGTTGCCTTCCGTATAAGCTTTCATCTATTATATTGCAAGCCTTTTTACTGGGGAAAAATAGTAACTTGTCTCTTTCTGCTCTCAAAAAGACAAGCTACTGTGCGGCTCCTCTGAAGAGACTTGTGATATGGTAGTTATCGGGTAAACTCAAACAAAAGGCATCTACTCGTCTAACTTTTACAGTAAAATTAGGCTTATAGAAGGCAAATAGACTTCAAGTGATTAATTACTACTTAAAGTAATGAATTTTACCTGGGAATACCTGTAAATAAAATATTCTATCATTTCATTTATGAAATGTTGGCATATTATTTAAAGCAGCTTCAAAGCAAGACATGCATGTCCAAGAGTTAAAATTCACTTCTTGTTTTCATGGGAAAAAGACAGATTATTGCCAGAATATACTAGTATATATCGCTAACAAAGTAAACCGTCTTGTTAAATAGTCTGTGAGCACAAAGACAATTCATACAATCAGCTGTCAGGATCCTGCTGAACTTGCACATAGACCAAGGAGGAGAAACGTTGTCCTACTGGAGATTCTCTTGCAGGTCATCTTTCATTTTCCTACATCGTTTTAAATCTCTCTTGTAGCCTTATGCTAAAGGTGGAAAGCACTGGGAGATACTCTGTTTAAAACAGGATGAGGCATATCAGTGCTCTTGGAAGGGAAGGATGTAGCTCAGAAATGAAATTGCGCGTAAGCTCTGCATGTAACTCTGGGGCAAATATTTTTATCTAAACTCAAACTTTATGAATAGTAAAATTGAATGAATCGAATATTAATTGATCCTTTTTTTCTTTTTTTTTTTTACGAGGGGTTGAATGCAAAGGACTTCTAAAGGTGCTGGGTGTTTCAGACTGGTAATGTACTAATCAGACTTCCCTGGAGGTGCAACAGGTTTTCAGAGTACTCTAATGTGTCTAATTCATGAGAATTCATCTGAAAGCACATAAAATACCAAGGGCGCATGTATGGCACTTGTTATTGAAAAGGGTTAATTCTTCTTTTTATGACCTTTTCCAAGGTTTACAGTGGGAATGCTTCACAACTGTGAATTGTCTTTTGTTGGAGTTTACGTCATTTTATATTATTACTGTTTTTCCTACCCTGTCCTTGTTGCCTTCCGTATAAGCTTTCATCTATTATATTGCAAGCCTTTTTACTGGGGAAAAATAGTAACTTGTCTCTTTCTGCTCTCAAAAAGACAAGCTACTGTGCGGCTCCTCTGAAGAGACTTGTGATATGGTAGTTATCGGGTAAACTCAAACAAAAGGCATCTACTCGTCTAACTTTTACAGTAAAATTAGGCTTATAGAAGGCAAATAGACTTCAAGTGATTAATTACTACTTAAAGTAATGAATTTTACCTGGGAATACCTGTAAATAAAATATTCTATCATTTCATTTATGAAATGTTGGCATATTATTTAAAGCAGCTTCAAAGCAAGACATGCATGTCCAAGAGTTAAAATTCACTTCTTGTTTTCATGGGAAAAAGACAGATTATTGCCAGAATATACTAGTATATATCGCTAACAAAGTAAACCGTCTTGTTAAATAGTCTGTAAGCACAAAGACAATTCATACAATCAGCTGTCAGGATCCTGCTGAACTTGCACATAGACCAAGGAGGAGAAACGTTGTCCTACTGGAGATTCTCTTGCAGGTCATCTTTCATTTTCCTACATCGTTTTAAATCTCTCTTGTAGCCTTATGCTAAAGGTGGAAAGCACTGGGAGATACTCT
The DNA here is from genome assembly GCF_000699145.1 of Aptenodytes forsteri. Taxonomy (NCBI): domain Eukaryota; kingdom Metazoa; phylum Chordata; class Aves; order Sphenisciformes; family Spheniscidae; genus Aptenodytes; species Aptenodytes forsteri. The sequence goes on along the minus strand of NW_008794883.1, from coordinate 2,624,396 downwards.
GTTTAAAACAGGATGAGGCATATCAGTGCTCTTGGAAGGGAAGGATGTAGCTCAGAAATGAAATTGCGCGTAAGCTCTGCATGTAACTCTGGGGCAAATATTTTTATCTAAACTCAAACTTTATGAATAGTAAAATTGAATGAATCGAATATTAATTGATCCTTTTTTTCTTTTTTTTTTTAATCGCAGAATCTCAGGTTCCTGACCAGCCAAGCTCTCTTCATGTCAGGCCCTTGACAACAAGTATCGTCATGAGTTGGACTCCGCCGCTGAACCCAAACATTGTCGTTCGCGGGTACATTATTGGCTATGGCGTCGGCAGTCCGTATGCTGAGACGGTGCGGGTGGACAGTAAACAGCGTTATTATTCCATTGAAAATTTGGGTAAGTAATTGTTTTCATTCATTTCATTTCATGAAAAGAGGTTCCTCTGAGATTATGCTATTTTTGTAGGTTTATTTTCAGGCTATCACTGGTGCTTCCTTTATACGTTGCTTTCTTAGGCTGTTTCTGCATTCCGTTTTACATTTGGTCTTACCTTCAAAACTCTGGATACGCTTAAACATGTCAAATTTCTCTGATAAAATATTCTTTTTATTCAGTAGATCTTACTAGGTCGTGTACTCCTAATACTGACTCCCACTTATGCAGAGAGCTGGACCTAAAGATGTTATTCCCCGGGCTGGCCCCCCATGTTTGAATTGAATGGCAATCGCTAAACTCCTATTTTGTGTCTGTCAAAATGGTGCCAAGAGAGAGGTGGTTATCCATTATTCATGGCACAGTCTCTGTGACAGTTCATCTGAATTCTGAGCATGGTACTCAGGGACCTGGATCCTTCCAGTGGTGACGGACCGTTCTCCTAGCACTGGGAAAACAGTTCAAAGTTTAAAGGAAGTCAAAAAGTTTAAAGGTTTCCTTGTCATTTCTTCTTTAGCCCTTCTATTCCAGGTAAAAATGGTAAGTTTTCTGCTTAGTAATCTGGGAACGATCAGATACTACAGGAAGATTCATTAACTTGGTGCATTAGGGGTGCACAGCTAGACTCAATTCTATAGGACTGAAACTCTCTGATATCTGGGGACACTTTTCTTTGGAATTGGTTTTTTATAGCACCATGAAACTGCATCATCCAACCTTTTTGCTGTTTTCTTGGGGAAACCTGGAGAGTAGAATAAACTGTTTTTACTGTTACTTCATCAAACAGCTCCTCTATGTCCAGGTGTATATTTCATGATGGAGGTATTTGCAAAGAGCCATGCATAAACACTCCCAAATATTCAGTGGGTTCTACAGAAGAAGGCAGATTTGATAATGTTTTGTGCAAGTGTGAAGTTATTATGCAAAATGGAAAGATGTCTGACTGGACTATGGAAGAAATTTTGTGGAATATAAAGATAAAAGCTATTGCTAATGAACATGTGTGTCTAATAACTAATGGTCAGGATTAAACACAAAGTATTTTTTTTAATTCCAAAAGGGATTTAAATTCTCCCAAGCCTATTTTAAGTTGTTTCATGTCTTTAATGAGTTTTCAGTTGAGTCTTTCACCACGGTTGACCCAGAAGTACTAGAAGAGAGAATTATATGGACAGAGCTATCTAAGCCAATGTGCTCTGGCTTTGGCCAAAGCTAAGGAGGAGATGCCTGCACAGGTCAATTTTATAGAGTTCTAAACGGTCATCTCTCACTAAAAGTGTCTTGATTAACAACTGGAGAAATGTCTTGGGGTTTGTGAAGCTTTGGTGTTTGTCTTCCTTCATGTATTAAATGACCAGTGACTATATTTGCTCACAGCACCTCTGATAGCCACTACCATCAGGTGGACGATACGCTGGGAACAACTTGCAGATACAAAAGCCTTCTAATAGGGTAACTAGACTCGGTATTTGTGGAAAGCTGATGGTGTACTTCAGCTATTAGAACTGTTTCTGTGGATTAAAAGGGTTCTTCTATATTCTTGGCTGTGCCGACAGGCAGAAGTACGTAGAAAGTCCAGCAAGTCAGGGAGGATGTTTCACTAATATACTTTAATTACAGAAGTAACACTCGGACATCTAGAAAATGTCAAGAAACTGTTTTGATCATATCAAATATTTAGTAACAAATAATTCAGTCACTGAAATCAGGGTTGGTTGTTTTTTTGCTGAGCATCCTCCAACAGACTGAGGTTTCATGGAAGTTATTAATTATTCAAATGGAAAGTATCTTTTCATTGTACATTTTTTGGTTTGATTGCAAATATTCAAAATGTGAGCAGTGTGACTTAATTGTCATTGTCCAGATAAGCCGCATGCATCTGGTCCCTAACTGGATAAGGATACAAGCACTTTGGTCACAAATCCTGACGTGCGCATTTTAAATTCAACTTCTCTGAACATTCACATGTACAACTTTGAAAATCAATTTCCATGAGTAATTGCACTAATTAAATTCCATCATTTAAATATCCACAGAAAATAAACCCCAGATGGATGTGACCAAGGGCCCAGAGAAAGCTTTTAAAAAATTACAACAGTTGCTAACGCTTCCTGCGTTATTCACCCACTTTATTAGAAACCATTACAAGAAAATTATACAATATGATGAGACAGAATTCTTTTCCTAATAAAAATACTGTTTTCGATAAGGTTATGAATCAAAATGTGCTGCTGGCAGGAATGAGGGGAAAAAGTATTTCCTAGATGTTACGTGGACTCGTCCCACCTGTTGTAAAATTTCCTATGAAACCTCTGCACGAGGGGTATACATGATCTTAAACGTAATCTGCGAAAGCGACAATGAAGTCTGATACCTAAATAAATGATGAACTTCAGTGAGTTTTCTCTCCCCTCCAAAGACCTCATCCCTTTTGATCCTCGTGGCTTTCAGCGACTGCTTCCTCTTGGCTCCCCAGCTCTCCTTTGTGTCATTAGACAGAGACTGCGGAGAGGTCACCCCACTTGGCCTCAATCCAGTCTGTGATGTATGTAGCTGAAAAATTGAAGTTTTGCAGCTTCCTGAGGTTCACTGCAGTGCTGCTTTTTATTTTTCCTTTGTATGCTATTTTGAAGCACGCTGCAAACCTATGTATCATTTAGATTCTAGCGCGGTAGATACTTTCATTAAAGAGCAATCAGATTTGTTTGACATTGGCTGCCTTTCAGAAATCCTGCCTGACTCTCATTTACAGTCACCGTTTTCGCGCACAGATGCCCAAACCCGATAATCCAGGTCCATGTCAGGCATTATTTTACTGCTATAAGTCCTGGGAGCAGTGATGGTGAAGAACTCCGGGTTGAACAGGGATGCGAAACACCCTGACACCATACCTGTGTGCATACATGCATGACTGATCTTTTTCCTGGGAACAATTTTCTTCTCTTTGTGCTCAGACCTGCACAATAACACCTCCTGGACATCTTTCCAAAGGCCTTACAGTTGAGAGATTGAGGAGAGGGATGCACATGGGTGTTGAAAGTGGAAGCTACCAGCCCCCAGGCTGGCCCACTGGCTTTATTCCCTTCCCAGCATCGGCGATACGGTTGCCCTGGAAATTCCTGCCTTCGTGATCCCCCTTTGTGTGGCGGTTCCTGCCATAGATGTGCGATAGGGTTGCTGTAGCAGTTCCGGCTTGTTGGATATGTAAGGCTGCAGTTCCTCGTGGCGATATTTGTGCGGGTTTTGTTCCTCCTTCCCTAAGTTGTTTGTGCAGCCGCGGGTCATTGTTGGCCACCTGCACGCACACCCTACGAATGCGGAGGGTTGGGTACGACTGTTACACGTCTGGAAGTACAGTAATTTGTTGCGATTTGTATTTTTATGCAAAATTCTATAATTCTAAAATCTAATCCTAAATTACTTCCTGGTATCACAAAGTGAACTTGAGGCAGAGCCAGAAGCAAAACGTAGCCCATGGTTTAAGCTCAGGACTGTTTATCTTCTCTGCAGCCAGGTTGTAGAGAAGACAGTAGCTTTACTTATGGTCGTGGTCTGTCAGTGTTCGGTAGTGAAACCTTTGTGATAGGGCAGAACTAATGATAAACTCTCTGACCTACACTCTAGACTGTTTATTTATTTTACCCAACTTCAGATGTTTAACTGAGTCACCTGAGTTTGAGCCATATCAGCCCGCGTTCCTTCTCTAGTCCATCAAGCAGGAAAAGACAACAGCAAGGATAGTTCAGCCCATTCAGCAGCCCCATCATCTGGTTTTTTTCTCCCTGTTGACCATGGTGGATGTCCATAATGGTAACTTAGCCATCGTGTGCATTGTTATGCATCAGGATTTGCCATTCTAGAGCTAATTATGAAATTCCAAACATCTTTGCACCTTCAGTCTGCTGCTAATGATCAACTAAAAATGCTTTCTGTGTAGTAGTTACTGGTTTTGGATGGGAGTCAGGTATCGAAGTCTCTTTAGAAATCCTATTAGACACTTCACTGCACCTTCGTAATCCTAAATACTTTTAAAACTCTGCTTGAAAGTAGAAGGCTTGAAAGCGATGGACGATCTCCTCAAGTAGATCACCCGTAGGGGAAGGATGGAGACCTACACGCTCACAGAGTGGCCAGCTTTTTAATTCCTTCCCTCTTGATAATGCAAGTGCAACACCAATACGCACAAGGCATATGGCAGCCTTGCATCACTTTTCAGGTACTTAATTGATTACTTCCTTCAAGCAAAACTTTTTTAGTGCCTGAATCGGCCTGTACCCAAGCTGTTACAGCACTTGTCTGAGTAGTACACTTCAGCTACTGAATAAATCACTTCAAAAACATGAAGAAAAGTACTCAGTCTTTCATAATAGTGATTGAGAACTTCATTCTGTGCAATGATCATCGTGAATACAACTATATAGAGGTAACACTTGTACTCTAGAATGAATTAGAGTGATTTTCTCATGACTGAGTGGTCCTATTGCCTTGGAGACACTCTCCACAGGTGCTGAAGCTCATAAGAATATCCAGAGACTTCAGCTTTGTCAGTGAAGAATTTGTTGTATTTTCTTTCTGAAGTGTATGAAAGATATTTCATGTCAGTCTCATAAATTTCAGGAGCAAGCATCCCCTGCTCTCATTCAACCTTTTCTGTGACAGCGAAATCAGTGCTTGACTGACTCTCCAATGAATAATTCTAACAAGGAGACCCACTTCTAGTGAGCCACTTCATTTTCTTTTCTTTTTTTTTTAATATTCTTTAATTCTGTGCTTGTGATTATAAATGGCAAGGTTATTGGCTGATTAATGGTGGTTTTAATAATATTGGAAAATTCACAGATGCCAATTCTGATCTTTTATGCATTAGAAGTAACGGTTTCTGTACTGATCCAATTCAGAAGGCGTTAAGCGTAGTAAATGAGCTGACTGGGCTCATCTCCATGGAGCTTTGTATTAAAGCTTACTCATGAAAGAAAAGTTTAAAAGAAAAGGGAAGAAGTATGCCGAGGAGATTTCCATTTACCGATTCAGGGGGGTTGGACTAGATGACCTTTAAAGGTCCCTTCCAATCCAAACTATTCAATGATTCTATGATTCTGCAGACATAAACCCCAAAATATCTGAAACACCACACTAGCTGTAATAATTTGCATAAAACTTTTAGTAGATCACAAAGTTGTATTTTTAAGCAATGTATTGATAAAATGAAACATGGTAACTTTATCATGGCGTCTTCCAATATGTTAACAACATTGTTATGTCATGCTGGGATATTTTGATAAGTCAGTCAAGGATATTTTAATAACTTGCTGGAATAAGGGAAAAAGGTGGGAGGCTGACATGAGAAGGGTGGGAGGCTGGGCGCAAGGAGGCCCGGAGAATGACCATTAGCCTCCCGTTGCTGCACGCTGTGGCCTCACGTTAGTGACATCCCAACAGCAAAAATGCTTTAAAAAAGCGTTTGAATGGGAACAATAGAATAATTCTGCAGCTGACGACAGGGAGTTTGCACCATGTGAGAGAAAGCAGAGAGGTGCAGATTTGAAAACCCGAGACTCAGTTTTAAGCTGATCAGAAGAGGTAATTCCTCTGGCATCCATAATAATACCTCCACCTGTAAAATGCCCTAAGTCTTTCCATGAGAAAATGTGTATAGAAATGACTATTTTACAGATATTCAGACTATTTTACAGATATTCAGACCATTTAAAAACTAAACATGATGGGAAAGCTGTACCAAATCCCAGAGTCTTACAGAAATGTGGACTTTCTTCTTCAGAGCACTTCCCTTCCTCCCCCCTTACGTATGTGAGAACAGAAGAACAAGGTGTAATTTTAGAAAGAGTTTTTAAGTACAGCTGCCTTTGCGTGACCTAAGAAAAAGCTACATTCATCTCCTCAAGTGTGTAGGAATTCGTATGCACCCTCTTGAAAGAGTTTGATCGGGAAGCTGGAGTGCATGTCTTGAAATACTATTTTCATGTCTCTCTTTAACTTGAACCTTTGATCCTCCTGGCCCAGCAATGAAAGCAAAGTGTCTAATATGCAGCAAAATCTAGCAAAGACTTTTCAAAGTTACTCCCTCTCCTCCCACAAAGCCTGAAGCTACACACATCTGAAAATTTTAAACTCTGAAGAGAAAATGAAATGGATGTGAATGATTTCTGCTTAATTAGTAGTTTGGAGAATTAGAGCTACCATATAAATAATAACGTATTAACAACTCACACCGGTAAGTCATTTTATAATGCTGGAGGGGGCTGCACGGTCCCCCCTGGTCTATGCGGACCGGCGTAAGGGGCTCTATATGACACGGCGAGAGATTGGCAGTCGGGATGGTTTTGTCTTTGCGTACCTTGACGCAAGTGTTACTGTTCAGGTGATGCACTAGCGTTTTGGATGGCTCAAACGTTAAACTTTACGGATCCCTGCCTTATTCAAGGAATAAAACTTAAAAAAATAATCGACAATTACAAGTGACAAGAAATGAAGATAAAGCTTTTAGATCTGAATTTCTATTTTAGCAAACGTACCAGTAGGAATACAAAGGGTTCCATCAAATTCACCTTCATCTTAACTGCGGATCAGATTAAATTTGACCCTTATGCATAGACGAGGCAAAAAAGCATTTTGTTTTATTGCGAAGGGAGGGAAAGAAGGTTCTTAATTTTCTTTAATCTTTGCAGATGACAGTTGTGGATTATAACAAAGACATGAAAGGCAACAAAAAAGCTTTTGAATGTAGTTTTGGGTTGTTTTCTTCTCTTTGCATTTTTAATACAAAACGAAGCAGTGAAAATCAAACAAAAATATGTTAAATTTTATGCATCTCATTGTTTCCCTCATAGATCACATTAAAGCACAACACTAACAAGTAAAGGCACTTTGAGACTCCAGGGACTGTTCATTTTCTTTCTTGCCTTTGAAAACTGACTGTCATTTAAAGAATGCTGCCATTTCTGCAAATACTTCATGCAACAATTTCCTTTCATTTCTCCCTGACTTTGCTTTGCTTACAGAGTATGGAGAAATGGCTCACAAGCAAAGGGTCAGTTTGAGATCCACACACTATTTACATTACGAACAGATTTTGCGTAACACCCCCAAATCAGATACTGTGTGGATTTTAAGAGTGTCCTCACGTTAAAGTGATTTTTAGCCTGCCCAAGTGCCCGTGTGTAGGAATCCGCTCATACACTTCACTCTGGCTGACTTTCTGCAAGAGATTTTAGTTTGTTTACACCTCAATTCTCCAGCTGTAAAAAATAGCAAAACAGGCTTCCCTGACAAAATGTTTAGGATCTATTGACAACAGATGGAACGGAAGAGCTGAATATTGCTGCTCTTCGTTGGTAAAGAACAGAATGCCTAAGAATAACTCTTAATCCCAAATTATAATATAAATAATACAGATAGCCAAGAATATTTTTTTCTTTATATTCATTCATCGACAAAACAAAAAAAAGGAAGCTTTGTTGCAAGGCTTAGTTTTCAGCGAAAAGGATGGATACGACACTGTGCTTTGCCTTCTCCGGTCTTACTGATGTCTCAGTCACAGATGCCAAGGAGATCAAAACAGCTAAGTGACCCAGGCTTATAGATGCGCATTAGCTTGGATGAAAGACTTATTTTTTACAAAGGACAACACAACCTCTCCTCGTCGTGCAACTTTCATTGTTATTTTTTGTGTACGAGTACCTGAAGAAACCTTGCCCACACACAAGTTAACCCTCGTGGTACATTAATGGCGCTTCCTCTGATGTCGGAAAGCATCTCGAGTCACGGCTGTTCATTTTTTATTCATTTGTCCATATGTCTTACACTTCATTTTCTGCTACACTACTTTACTTTTCCTGAGTTTGGCTGCATTTGTAACATCAATAACAAATGTATGTGATACGCATAGGGATTTTTTTTGTTGTTTCGCATCCCTACCGACACGGAGTGCACTGAGCTTGCAATGCACCACGGGAGTTGTAAAGGTTCACATCTCCGCAGGAGACAAGACCTATTTCTAAGCATGCTCAAATTACAGCCTTTGCTTAAAAAAAAGCCCTGCACACTTTGTTATAATGCACACAGGACATAGCTCACAAGAGAAATCAGCAAGCAGGCATAATATATGATGAGATGACATCTTAAAAACAACTGTAAATATGGATTTGCTGTTCATCTCCTGAACGACACTAAAATAAAAGCACTTAACAGATTCTCATTATAAATTCTCTTTGCTCTGTTAAACACTTTCCCTAGTGTTTTAGAAGTTAAATATTTCCAGAATCAGCCTGAGTACCTACAAATATACAGGCACCCCCAGAATAGTGGGGCACATCATTGTCACCCAGCTGCAGCGACCTGTTTTGATGCCGTGACCTTCTCTGGTTCACTGCAGGGTCATGTCCTCCCTGCGTTGCATGGTGCACCCACCCAAAGGCACCATGGCTCCGGGGTAGGTCTGTGTTGACTTCACAGGGTGCTTCACTGAGAGATGTCTTGCCGAGACGCAGCCTGTGAGAAGACAAGGAGGTGCTGTTGCTGAAGGACGTTGCTGGAGCTCACACTGTAGCAGAGTAAGGCAAAGCCCCAGGTATTGCTATCTAACCAGATTTTTGGAAGATGACTGAAGTCCTAGTTTATCATCCAAAGAGCTCGGACATGCCCTCAACAGTTGTAACAGATTCAACGGTGAGATTGGATTAAAAGTTACAGGTTAGGTAGTATTTGTTTGAAGTGTAGACGTGTAGGACCCCCCTCCGTCCCTCGTCCCTCACATCTCTGTGAAGCAGACGGCAGAACTGCGCTCCTGAGGGACAATTTTCAATTAACTTTAGGAGATACTTTAAGCATGTCTGTGTATTAACATATCTTTACTATTTGTGCTACAGTAATACCCAGAGGTTCGAGGCGAGATTGGGGTTTCATTGTCTAGTTAACATAGAAACACAGTGTAAGGCGCTACTTCAAAGAGCTTATAGGCAAAAGACTAAAGGAAATAGAAGAAAAAAAAAAGTTAATACCACAGGGACTGAAGACACACAAAACCCAGTGACTTGTCCATCATTTCGTGAGACGTTTGTGACATACTGCAGATCTGAAGCCAAGTTCTCACTGTTCTCTATATTCACTTTCAAAACAAATGCTTTTTTCTAAAGAGGGCTTTAACACTCGGGAATTTTCCCAGGACAAAAGTTTCAGGTTTGGATGCCTCAGTCAGCACTCTACTTTTCCGGATCCTAAACAGAAGGAATTGATTTTCAGGAGATACTAGTACTCCTGATGCTTAAAAAACATGTTATTTAGCTGACTTTGTTTAAACGCTGGATGAAACCTTTTGGCATGGAAAAAATGTGCCAAATTTCCAAAACTTACATTTTGTGCTTTCCATTCGCAAAGAAGAGATTAGGCCCATCCTCTGTAACCTTGGAAAATGCATTCTTGAATTTTACAGCATTTGGCAAGTTTAACTTAATTGAACAAAGTTCTTATCTGTTATTATGGATTGTTCAGTTCACCAGAAGATGTAAATATATGCTAATTCTGTTGTGTTAGAGAAAGGATAATTCACAGGTAGGTCTCTTATTTTATTGAAGGTGATCATGAGCTCTTTATTACCCATTTTAGCCTTTCTGATAGTGACTCCCTTCCAAATTACCTGATATATTCGATGAAATAATATCACAGAAATTATCTCCTCATCCACCCCTGAAATGCAGCCGTTGCTGATGTACAAAGCGCCTAGAAGGAATAAAATAAAACTGTTTTTCTCTAGCTGACAACATGGGAGAAACTCATTTGGAGAATTTCACCGTGATAGTCTATTCTAGTGGAATATTTATAGTTAAATTTGCTAATATGATTAAAAGATTTTTTTTTTTTTTTAATGTCGATATCATTTCCCTAGACGTGCTAAAACGTGCTTCTAAGCTTTGCTCTCCAGAGGAAGTGTATGTTGTCCAAGGAGTGGAATACATCACTTCTTGTTTCTTTTAATGGGGTTTAATCTGCTGGCCATTAGGTGCCCGGTGGATATTTGTAAAATCAGAGTCAAGGCGCCTTTATTTTTGGGCTGATGGTAATTTCTGCACAGAGGAGGCCAAATTGCTCCAGGCAAGACACTGCTGATGCTCTAACATCATATGTGGCACAGTATATTATGCCTGGATATCTGGCTAGCCCTGACACTGCAGCTCTCAAAGCACAGATTTATTTAGTAGTCTGCTAAATGCAGAATGTTTTCTCCAAGGTCTGACCCAGGCACCCTCCCTTGTGAAGAGATTCCTCCTGAATTTGCAGAGAAACCCCTCCGATTCCCTCTGAGCTGTCCCACGCAGCAGGATCTCCAGGAGGAACGCCACCGGCTTTGGGCTTGTTGTAAACTTTTATTGTAAACTGTGCTTTGGGCTCCTTAACGCATATAGGGTGGTTTCCGTGTTCCTGGGAGCGTTCCCCAGCCCTGGCAGTCTGGGCAGCCACAGCCCTACCTACAACCCTCCGTTTCAGGTCTAGGTTACCGAAGAAGTACACTACATCTGAGACTGATGTTGGAAGTGCTTTTCTCTCCCGATTTCTCAGAATTCAATAACCTTTGTCTGCAGAGTTTATACTTCAATTTGACATTTGTCCTATAGATAGATTACCTTTCCCTGGCAATAAACTAATGTTACTAGGTCTAGGAACTGGTACTGGTGCTATTGATTACTAGGTGTAATGTTCTCGCAAACCCAGACAGGAATAAATGAGGCTGTTCTCTGGTTGCTTTTTGAGATAATTGTGAATGACTGCTTTTCTGCCCTTTAGAGGGTCTTTCAGCATCAGTGACGCTGGCAGGACACGCAGAGCATAGACATAATTCTCTTGAAGACCCTCTCTCTTTTAAAAGAGCATTTCCCACAGGAGTTACTCTGCTTACAACAAAATCTAGCATTTGTGTTTCCACTCCTTTCATTGCCAATAAAGGGGAGTCAGTATGCTTTTGGTGAAGCAAACGGTGAGAGCAACAGAGAGGACAGAGGGGTCCTCTGTCAGCAGCTGGCTTAGAACTGCCTCCTCAGCTCAGCAGCAAAGCCAGGTTTCTGCTCTCACCATGTTTATGTGAGCAGGTATTAATTATCATAGAATTACTGAGGTTGGAAGGGATCTCTCAAGTCATATGGTCCAAGTCTTTGTTCAAAGCAGGGCCAGCTTCGAAGGTAGCTCTGGGTCACACCGCTGTCATCTGCAGCTGACTTCTGAGCACCTTCAAGGATGGGCGTTCCACAACCTCTCTGGACCCCTGCCTCAGTGCCTGACAACCCTCATATTTATTTTTTTCCTAATAACTAACAAGAATTTCTCTTGCTGCAATTCCCACCTTGTCCTTTTACTGCAGGATATTGTCAGACCCCATCTGTTTTGACAAGATATCTTTGCTTCTACTTTGTCTACAGGGAGGCCATAGCTCCTCATGATGGATACCTTACTACTGTCTCTGCCATCCCAAGGGTAGACTCCTGTAGCCTACAGTTAAAAACAGCTTCG
>NW_008794883.1:2528020-2612006 GCF_000699145.1 Aptenodytes forsteri | reverse complement strand
GTGTGTGGGGGGGGGGGGGGGGGGGTGGGGGGGGGGGGAGGGGGGGGGGGGGGGGAGCAAAAGATGGCAGGTTTCCTCCTCAGCAAGCTCTGGCAGCATGAGCATGTTATTACACTGTACTCATAGATACACGCTGGTGCTCAAGCAGAGTAGAAGGGACCAGATCTCAATGAACTGCTACTTCACTTTTGGTTAGGATCAGGAAAGGCACTGGCAAAGGCGTTGGGAGAAGATTATTGAACGTATAACTTATCTGTGTTGTTATTTTATTGGCTACGTTGCATTAGAAGAAATTCAGATGTTTTTAAATGCAAGACAGTGGCTCTGAGTGGTATGATGGGATGAGCAACGTTTTCATGATGATCAGGAGACCCCATCTTAGCTTCGGCTCTCCCAGGGTACCGATCTGTAGAGCACTCTGCAGGTCCCTCGTGTCAGGTAATTGTTAAAACAGGAAATGAGAAGAGGACTTGAGAATGAATTTTTATTTGAGAGAGAAAGAAGCTGATCTGGAAAATCAGCAGAGTGCGCTACCCTCTTTCCAACACTGTAGTTTAAGGCGAGGAGCTTTCCTTGGATTGGGGTTCCCATCTAGTTGTCAAGCGTTTATTTTATATTTATAGTTTAAAGAGGAAATTAAATTACACATGAAAACTCAACATTTGTCAAAAGACCCCATGTAATGGCTGTAGGGATGTCACAATTTTGCACTCTTAAAGAAGAAAATAACTGTGGTATCTTGAATGAGTTGCTATTTGTTGAATATTTTCTTTCCAGTAACAACATCTGTCAGTAGAAGAAATCAATTTTGTTCATGCTTAGTTTGAACTTCTTGTCCTTTTTCTTTTTTTAAGTTGAACTGCAGAACACAACTTTATTTCCAGAGCATGTTCCACACCAACACTGAGATGGGGATTCTTGGCTGATGCTCTAATTAAAGCTGAATTCTTTGCTCGGCTTCTTCAAAGGCAAGAAGAGATTTCTTCTGAAAAAAAAAGCGTATAATTCTCTGCTTCTCCTGCTCCAGGATAGCAAATAATTAAAGCTGAATTCTTTGCTCAGCTTCTTCAAAGGCAAGAAGAGATTTCTTCTGCCTGAAAAAAAAAAAGCGTATAATTCTCTGCCTCTCCTGCTCCAGAATAGCAAATACAAATGGTAACGTCATTGTTACAGGTGGAGAAAGTCAGAATTTACCTCTGAATTCTTGCAACTGCACTGCAACTGTCATCTCTAAAGCCCCCGTTTCTTTCTTTCTTTGCGTTGTTTCTGCCAGGAGCGCTAATGACCCTTTTGCTCCATTAGCTGCTGCACTTACTAGTAGGTTTACACTAAAAAGCTTTCCTTGTTTGAACTCGCGCTCCAGTCAGTGGCATTTTACCAAAAAGAGCACCAGAATGACCCCGTAAGTGTTACAAGCAACTGTCTGCCACATGAAAATACGAATGCTTTTTCACTTTTTCATTGTATTGGACTAAACTGAACTCTAATACTGTGTTCAAACACTGTACCGTGGCAAATTGCCTTTTTCCCTCTTATCTAAGAGGAGACTCAAGCAATTATTTATTGCTCCAGTTAGCAGCAGCTCAAATTAACCACCTGAATTTTTCATGTTTTTAACAGAAAGCTACCGACTGCATCCTCATCCCAACCTCAGCTCATTTTTGCAAATGTAACCTTGCCCAGCCTAGTTATAAACATAAATCATATGTCATGTCAGTCTGTTCAATTTATAAAATTTGATGGACTATATATTGTGCTGTATGGGCAGTTGTAATGAGGTATGTGCTATATAGTCTCCATTTTTAAATTTTCTATGAACTTACCACATATTTCCACCTAATTTATCAATTTCTGTGAGTATATTTTTCATGATCAAATTAATAGTAATTCACTCGTTTTGCTTATTCATTACTGGGAATTCACAATGTTTTTTGATTAGACGTGACAGCTCTGTGGGCTTTTGGGGGTTTTGACAGTAATTTCTAGAATCAGGTTTCTCGAGTCATCTTTAACATTTAAAAAATCAGTGTTCAGCGTAACATTCTTTTCTGACTAATGTCTCGTTATTTACAATTTAAGCCAAGCGACGGCCGGACATCTGTGCTCTGGCCATAATCAGTGGAGATATGTACCAACCCTTAGAGGCTGATTCATCTTATATTTCTTGAATACCTATCTTAGCATGGGATGAATTGTTCTTCAGAGGTGCTTGTCTCTTCAGTCACTATAGGGACAGCCCTTATAAACTAAACCACGTGCTTAGCTGACAGAAGGCAGTAAGATTAATCCACTGTCCGTCTCTGTGTGTCCCTTTCAATATAGTCACCGAGTTCGCTGCTGGTAATAGCAAATAGTATGTCTCAAAGTCCTAAAACTTCGTCTTTTGGTATTCTTCCCTGCGTTTGCCACAGTCTAACCTAGTGAATGGTCTGTATTAACCCCTTGCATCACTCTGCCAGACGTCTTTCAAAACTCCTAAATGGGCACTACAGCTGGGACATGGGTAGAAGGAAGAGATGGAGTCGGTCTAGGCTGTGCATATGAATTTCTTTTTCTTCTGCAGAAACTACTGAATGTGACATTATTAAACTCTCAGCTAAATAATGACTTCGTGTCTCAATAAATAAATCTTCCTGTGGAATCTGGAGAGTTACAACACTTAGTTAAATTAGAAATTAAAAGTAGTATGCTAATATATGGTGGAAATCATATGAAAATATGTACTACATCTCTCTGAATACAAAATAATTTCCTTATGACTAATGATATTACAGTGAGTACCAACTGAATTAATAACCATAGAATACTTAGCGCAGGGAGTTATTAATGCACGAGTCATCCATTTGGCAATTTTTAAAGTTTAGCTCTTTTGTGATAGAAGCACAGAAGTCACCTGAATATTAAACAAATATGTCACTGTTTCTTCTGGACGTAAAATTAAGTACAAAATATGTGGGTGGAAAGGATATTAGTAACAATATGCAATAAGTACTTAAAGATTATTTACTCATTTCAGATTCACTGTAATAGTATTAATCATGCTGAGCTGATTTGGTGTTAATGTAGATGAAATATGTAATTCTGCAGCAGGTCTTTTGCAATGTCATGTTAATAAATGCCTCCTCACATACACACATTTGTTATTTTTCCGTAAAGAACTTTGAGGAGGCAGTTCCCATCTTTGGCAGGTGTATGAGCGCCCACTGTATTCAGCTGCAATTTTCTTCTGTACAAATAGAATTAACAGCTAAAAAAAAAAAAAAGTGGGGAGATAAAGAAATTCACATGGGAAAAATCAGGAAAATGGATTGCCTTGTTTTTCTCAGAAAACAGTAGCAAAAAACAATGTGGAACTGACACGCTCATTTCACTTTGTTTTCATTTAGGGATATATTTAGAGTAGCCCCGTGATAATCTGGGACACACAAAGCAGCGCAGCACATCCGTGCACCCAGAAGTTAATTCCTGTGTGTTATTTGTTGTCTGCCACATCCTTCATATTTACAACAGAGCGTGAGGTGTTCTTGGTGAGGTAAAAAGGAGTAAAATGGCTATTACCAATGTAATTCTGACATCAAGAAATTAGGGAGGGAGGCTTTTTGCTCAGCGTACGGCAAGCGATTACAGGGGTGCATGAACTGTTCTGGGCTGGCTTCAGGAGCACGAGTTCCACCCACGCAGCGCTGGAGAGCTGGACGCCTGCGGTTCGCTGCCACGGGTCGAGGATCCCAAGGCAACACATCGCTGGTGACCCTCAACCATCTCTTCCCGCATCATCCCCGGGACAGCAGCGTGTCCTCGTGAGGGGCTGTGCGGGGCTGGATGC
This sequence comes from Aptenodytes forsteri, assembly GCF_000699145.1. Taxonomy (NCBI): domain Eukaryota; kingdom Metazoa; phylum Chordata; class Aves; order Sphenisciformes; family Spheniscidae; genus Aptenodytes; species Aptenodytes forsteri. The sequence continues at coordinate 2,608,180 of NW_008794883.1, read as the reverse complement.
CTCCCTGCCCACCGGAGCTCAGCGCCACGGCCCTGGCTCCCCCAGCTCCATCCGGCAGCATGCCGGGAGCCGGCGGAAAGGCACTGGCACCCTGCAGCATCCCTCGCCTCCGTGTAGCACTGCACGTAGCACCCACTGGCACCCTGCAGCATCCCTCGCCTCCATGTAGCACTGCACGTAGCACAGCGTCTGAGGCTTCCTCTGCTCAGAGCGATGGGTCAGGAGGTACGGCTGATGCACAAAGTTGGTTCCAGCTTTCTTATGCAGGCAAAGCTGCAGATGATTTAAAGGAGAACTTCAGCCCACTATTGATGAAGATAGCACCAGGAGACTGAGATAAATAAAGCCTTTGGAAGGGAAACGAAAACGATGGGCAGCAGTTGTGCTCATCGCTTACTTTGCACAGGCGTTTGCTTAACTCTTTTCTTTTTTCTTGTTTTTCAGGAAAGCACTCGTCCGTTCCGCATCCCAGGTCTGACTTTAACAGTGTGTGCTTTGTTTTGCCTCATTTGTTTTCTCCTGCAGAGCCCAGTTCCCACTACGTGATTTCCTTAAAGGCCTTCAACAACGCCGGCGAAGGGGTGCCTCTGTACGAAAGTGCCACCACCAGGTCGATGACAGGTGAGTTGCAAATGCTGGTTCATAATCTGCTCCCCGTCAGTGAACATTAGCCTTACAAAGGTGCACATTAGGCAAAACATTTTGGTCAAGGCAATGGAAGAAAAGAGCTCTGCAACCTCCAGGTCCCTTGCTAGAATAAATCAGCTTCGTTTTCCACGTTATTCTAACTACACAGATAGAATGAATTATTTACCCTTTCCAGAAATTGGCTGTATAAATTTAATGGGATGCTCACAATTGCGTGCTCTTTGGTGTGGGGTGGCTTGGGAGAAGCATGACTCCCAAACAATTTAAATATTTAAAGATCAGGGCAGAATAGTGGTGAATAACTTTGCTGAATTAAGCCCAGATGAAATTATTATTTTTTCTTCATTTTTAAAGCAGCTTAAATTGAAATGAATTAGTTAAAAACACACTGTCATCATGCACATTTACAGAAGCATGTAGAGGGGTTGCAAAAGGTGAAGGAATATACTGGTAAGATTTTCCTGGCAGGAGAAGGCTCGCAGAAGGGATTACCCAGCAGTAATGGAGCAGGGTGCTTTTAGGCAGCTGTTTCTCACAGATACGTTGTTGGGATGCTAGAAAAGTTGTAAAACCAGAATTGTTCTTGTGTAGTACTGTCTTCAGGACTGTCTCGTGGTTTTTGTGCAATCGCTGGTGCGTGGGTGGGACTGACGAGGGGTTAGAAGAACAGAACTGAGAAAAATAAACGTGTTTTTCCTCTGGAGCGACACCATCATTTGGTGAAGTTTTTTTCTCGCGTTTCACCCATGGTGTTCAGAGCTGCCTGGAAGGGGAGCTGTGTCACTGAGAGCAAACCCGATCACTGACGCTGGCTTGGGTGGACCACGAGGAATAACTCAACCAAATGGCACTTCTGTGGCTCTGCAAGGAAAAACAGCTTTTATCCATATGGTTTTGTGAAGTATTCCCATACGAAATCTTGGAAAGTCAGAAGGAGAAAGAAAAAAAAGTGATTAATTACACAATCAAGGGCAACCGTAACAAGCTACATTAGATATAGTAAGTGTCAGGGAACTTATGGCTCAAAATTATTAATCTTTTTTCTTGTCTGGAGTCTACAGAGGTCATTCTTGCTGAGTGTGTGTCTTGTAAAATCTTTTTCCAGTGAGTTTGCCTCAGGATCCATATATACTTTTATTTTTAAGGTTTTTGTTCCCTGTCAATTCTATTTAAAAATTGGCCGGCTGGCCTGTGGGATTTGATTTTATGTCTGTATATAACCTCTCATAAACAAAACGATACCCAGGTGTGAAAAAGGTAATTCAGGCTGGGGCTCTGTTTTGGTGAACTGACCCGATGATCATCTGCGAGAAGTCCACCTCGCTGCTTCTCTCTTATTGCTGAGAGACGTCCGTACCCGGAGGTTCCCACCACCTCCCACCCACGGGATGCAGCCTCTGAAAGGAGCCGGTGGCCTGGGTCCTTCATGGAGGAACATCTCAAAAAAGGCACAGGGACTGTGTTCCCCAAGCAGCGGATGAGCTGACGCACCCTGGGCACCGAAGAAAACCGAAAACTGTGTCTCTGTGTGTCCGTTTAGCATATACATAGACATCCTTTGGTGTCTGCTTGTGTGGATGTGGTGTGCAAACTAAAGTTACCTAACGTGCAATATTCGCAAAACAGCTCCAAAGAGAGCAAGAAACTGTTTTCTGTCAAGAGATTGCAATTTCCAAATGGCAGATGTCCACGCATAAATAATAGCAAATGAAACTTTGGTGGAAAATGGAGGCAATATTTAGAGACCTATTTTCAGCACCGGTGGATTATAGACATTTCCCTCTTCCTCAGGTCAGTGGTGACGTGTTTCAGAAACTGAATTCTCTTGATGGAGTCTGACCATTATTTTGCTAAACCCAGCCTCTCTTCATAATCTCCTCTACAGCGGGACTGAAGTTTTCAGTATGGGAAAGAAAAAGAGAAAGGAAGTGCAGTATTTGCTAAAATATCAACTCAGCTCCAGTCACATCAGCTCCCATCATAAGTTTGTAAAAAAAAACCCAGCAGAAACAGGTATTGCTCACCTTCCAAAGTTTACAGCCAATTCTCTTGGAAAACTTCAGTTCAGGAAAAGAAACTGTTAACTTTCAGCTTGCAGAAGCTCGATTCACCAGGTTGGGGCACAAAAAAGATTCAGCTGCCCATTCCTTCCCGTGTGGATCGTGTGTTTGAGTTTTGGATCACTGCAACAACAACCGGGTTGCTTCATTTCCTTCAACACTCATATTCAAACTTCTTATAAAGCAGTTTTTGATGGAAGAAGCAACACAAGAAGCAGGTTGAACCTAATGGCTTATCATACGTTTTAAACATCCTTGTCTCCTCTGTTTTTCCTTCCAAAGGCTGGGACCTCCAGAAGTTCTGAGTAAGAATTACAAAACCATAAAACAGGAGCGATCAAAGAGTGTCAGGAGCTGGAATTGCACATGGAGCAGACAAACTGTAGCAACTGTCAGTGAGGAAATATTAGGGTCATTTATGCTTTGATTAATTAATTAGCACATTATTTTAGGGGGAAAAACCCCCAGGCAACCTTTTGGAGTGCTTTTGCTGCACTTTACCCACTGCATTTTGAAATTGTATTTGGAAAAATCACAACTGGTAAATAGTGAGTCAGTCAGTATAGTTTTAAGTGATAGGCCAGAAGTTGACTGGGTGCTTCAACAAGGACAGAGGTATTTAAACCGAGCAGAAGCGGTTTCTGGTTCCTGCCTGGGTGCCATCGCCGTGCAGCCCCAAAGCGCAGAGGCAGAGCCCCAGAGAAGCCAAGAGCGTGGATGTCATCGGGGCCGAACCGAACGCTGATCAGGAGAGGAACTCTGTACACGGGTGGGTGGTGTTTTTTTTTCCCGTGACTGTAAGAGCAGGAATCTGCTGCTGACACAATGTCTGGTTCCTCTCTCACGCCACCATAACTCAGAGAAAACTCCTCTGCAACGAAGTGGAAGGAGAAGCGTGGCCACAGAAATCTGGACAGGCTCAGTTAACTGGATGTGTCAGCACGCCACTCAGGCCTGAACTTTTGGAAGTGAAATGAAATGTGCCACTGTCCCGATAATTAAGCCAGCCAGAATTTCCCTCTGACATTGCATAGTGCACCGCTGTGGCCTGCGCATGGTGCTCAGCGTCTTGCTCCCCAAAGACCACCCGATCACAGACACATGGGAGAGGAACTGTTCTTGTTCCTCGAGGAAGAAGCCCACTTGAAAATAACCCACGTCTCCACGCCTGGATGTGCACATCTAACACGCTGACAGTATTAAACCAACAATTCCAAGATCTTCAGCAGTGAAATTGTTATGTTGTTTTGCCTAACAAACGTTTAAGCAGATGCAGAATATGTTCCTTTCAAGGGCCTAAACCAGCAAAAGAGCCTGAAAGAGGCTGCTGAGAGAGAAAAGCATAGGTAACTCCTACACGTGAGAGTATGTCATGTCTGTAAATCAAGTTGGAAGATGACACACTCTCCACTCTGTAGGTGTTTCCAATAATGTATCATTTAAGTGATTGAATTTTTTCAGAAAATGTAAATCATTTTAAGGAGAGACACTGTGCATTGACTTCATCTCGTGTGAAGAAAACACAGCATACCTGGAAGTATTTAAACAAGTCATGAAAAATAGCACTTAGCGCTGGTTAGTTTTGTTGTAGCGATGTAACTGAAATGTTGCTGATGCGTTCTCATTTTGCCTTAATGCCTTTCTTTCTGTTCTCCTCATGTTCCTCCTCCTCATTAATGCCATGCATTTAACCCATTGTGATGTGTGCCCCTTGGTGGCTGTTTGTGTTTTGGTTTGTTTTGGTTTGTTTTTCTGTTTAACTTACCTATTCATTTATTTTGGAATGCTCATTTGGTGATGTATGGACCCAGACCCCATTGATCCATTAGAAGTTGATTTTTATCCTTTGCTTGATGATTTCCCTACCTCAGTCCCAGATATCTCCACCCCCATGCTCCCACCAGTAGGTGTCCAGGCTGTTGCACTTACGCATGATGCAGTGAGGGTCATCTGGGCAGACAACTCTGTCCCAAAGAACCAAAAGACTACGGAGGTTCGCTTCTACACAGTCCGATGGAGAACGAGCTATTCGACGAGTGCTAAGTACAAGGTGAAATTTTAACATGTTATGAATTTATGAGCTATTTCGTCTGTTCATATTTTATTTGCAAAGGCTCTGAATTGGCTTTTATGAACTTCCCTCAAGCAAAATTCCCATTTCGGTCAAAAGGAGACTTGACTAATTACTGCTTCCTAGAAACCTATGTGTTTAGTTGGATGAAAATGCTGTACTTTAATTCCACATGCCAACTGTTGAAAGTTTTGATCTTTAATCTTTACCAATCACATATAAATTAGTCACAGATTTGGTAGCACAATATCGTAGAGTGAATAGGAAGAAATACCAATTGCAAACCCACCCACACCATATGGCAATTCCACTCACCCATATCATGTATTCCCAAATCGGAAAAAATGAAGGTTAGTTTATGAGAAAACTCAATTTGAGTGGATATGACAGCAGCATGCTACTTTCTGTATGAGAATTTCTTCTCAAGTCCTAATGAAAGCAGTACCAAAACCCGTGCGGTGCAGCGAAGAGATACGGTGGGACAGGGAATGGGAAGGAACAAGCACAGCCTTTAGGCTTTTTTGTTTGCTTGGTTTTGGACAATAAGCTACCTTTCCCCACTATCGTCAGCTTATATATTGCATCTCATGTAACACCCACCTTCCCCATGATGAGCATGTCCTTCCTCCCATGCCCTACCATAATAGTTGTTTTCGCTTGTCTGAAGGATCGTATTGATCCATAGTGAGTTGTTTGCTATGGATGTATTTTTATATTGCAAGTGGATGCATGATTTTTTACTGTTCTCTGTCCTAACAAAAGCGGCCTCGTACAAGTCATTTTTACAAGGACTGTGGAACAGGCCGTGCTCTTTCCAGCACCGAGGCTCCTCCGATTAGAGCCTGAATGATGTCTCTAAATAAAGGTTGGCATTTCTAAACCCCAGAGGATGGCTCGCCGCCTCATTAGGTTTGGGGTACACCTGTACTCACAGACTCTCATCTCGAGACCTTTCCCAGGTAATTTTTGGACGAAGTGGGAATGATGGTGGAGAAGCTCTTGCCTTCAGTCTCTTTTCTGATTGTGATTTTTCAGCTCTCCCCCTCACACATCTCCATCAGAATTTGGCTGGCTGGCTCTCGGCTGAGTCCGTGTGCTGCCGTGAACTATTGATTGCAGTTGCATTACCCCTGATTTGCATTCACGTCAGCTGAGAGGAGGCTCAGGCCAGCTGGCTTTTTGCTGCAGGTGCTGACCCACTGTAAAGCTTTTAAATAATAATAGCACATCTTTACAATGTATAAAGCCCATACTTTGCTTTTATGTCTACTGCCGTACTTCTGACGCCCTCAGATGCTGGCATGATGGTCTGCAATATTAGACCCAAATTTTGTATGCTCATGCAGTTGTAGCAAGCTCTTAGGTAATTAAGGATGCCAAAACGATGCATTGTAATGTTTTGAATGCCGTACCTTGATCCGACTCCTACTTACAGATGGATTTCCATGCCCAACAAAATGCAGAGTATAGCACAGGGAAGTACAGCGGGTCACAGTTTGCAGCTCTAGTGATGAAATCAAAGCTCCAGAAAAGACAGCATTATGTTTTGCCAATCACAGTCAATCAGAACGTTTTCTCTGGTTTCCCAATGCATTTGCTGAGCTGCATGCAGTGGAAAATGGTGGGTAACAGGCAAAATTGATCAAAAATAGCCCTATTAATTTGCTGTGCAGGAGAAGCATGTCCTGCTCAGAGGTGTCGAGCTTGTTGGCCTTCTGCTAAAACGAGCAGGTGGACATCTCTCGCAGAGCCACCACACAGGGCTCCGGGAGCCGTCGAGGAGCAGGAGAAGAGGAGAGGAGCAAGAGTGAAACTGCCTTTTTTTGCCATCGTCTCTAGTTTGACCAGTCTGTGGGTGGCATGTAAAGAGCTGGTCTGATTCATTTATTCCAGTTCAATCACCCAGAAGCAGAAACAATCAAAAATCTTTCAAGAGGGTCTGCTTTCTTGAAATAACCACATTTTTTCAAGAAAAGAAGATAAAACCTATTATGTTATTCTTTGAAAACAGCGGGGAAAACTTCCGTTTTCTTCAGAGGGGTTTGGATCAGGCTCACAAATAGGTTCCCGTAGCACTTGCCTATGCATTGGCATTGAATTTCCAATTCTTTTGAGATTTTCCCATTAAAGTCTCCCATTGCTTCAAAAATATATATCACATCTAATATAATGAAGGGTTTAGCCTTTCCCATTGAAGTTGGAAGTTTATAAATTTAACTTTGCCCTGCCAACTTTACTTTGTACAAACTGTCCCAAACAGGCATGGCGTGGCGTTACTAAAGGTACTTGCTACAGTTACACCCCCTTCATCAATGTGATATTAACTTCAAGGATGTTTGTGGCTATTGAAATGCTAATATTTAGTATTGAGCGAAACAGTCAAAAGAAAAACACTCAGCTGGAGACAAATAACTTTCTTTTTCCAAAAAAAGAACCCGATGTCTTTATGTTCCACTAAAGACTATTTTGTCCAGGAATAGGTTCAAACCCTACTGTTTTTTCCATGTGCGTTTTTCCTGATCCTGTAATATCTGAGCATATCAGATATCATATCACTTCCATAGTGATAGTTAACAGATTTAGTTACCCTCAGTCATGCTGAGGAGTATTTTATGCCGTAAATAATTTAATTTCTTCCAAAATCTTTCCTGGGGGAGAAAATTATTGTTCCCCATATTTAAATCCAGCCTTTAGTCAAAGAATAATTTGTATAAACTCTAGCAGGTAGATTTTGCCATCTTTGGCAAGTGGCTGAGTAGTTTGGTTGAGTAGTTTATGAACACGTAGGTTATAAGTGCTGTCTTTGCTTCAGTAAGACTTTTTATAGAGGGACATTCTCTGCTGGAGTAAACCCCTAGTACAGGTAAGTTGCAAAACTGCTTAGTTCCAAGAACTAGGAATTTTAATGGAGTATGAAGAAGATAAAATCTGGTATTGCATTAAGTCTTCCTATTAAGTAGCATGCAAAACATCTGTCAGAGCACTTGTGATAAAACAGCGTACCGTGTAGGCATATATAGCCCATTCATTAATGTCTCTGCAAAGCAAATTCCTCCCACGCCCCCTTGAATGTCACTGCTTTATTCCGTGGTGTGCTGGCAACTTGAGGTACCATTTTTAGTAAAGGTCGTTCCATTTATTTTGGAATCATCTGATGATTAGCATCAGAATGGCATTACTGGTGCATGCCAGCAAGATGCCTTCTTCTGAACTGCGTCCCAAATGTGAACACCAAGGTAGTCAACCAATGCAAAGTCGTGTATAAGTTGTCCTTACTCAGTAAACTTTAGGTCCATCGGTATATAAATGTGTGAAAGTGCACAGCACCTTTAACTCACTGGCCTGTAAGTTGTTGACGCTGGAGGGTTGCACACCAGGCTCTGCAGCTTGAAAAGCGTGGGGATTGATTTTATTCAGTTGTCACCAATTTGTCCCATAATATTCTTCTCACTCGTCTCTTTTGATACTAGTGCAGTTTGCCTCGAATTGTTCCTTACTGCAGGCTGAGGTTAAAAGCTAAATCAGCTAAAAATAAACGTACAATGTAATATTCACATCAACATCAATATGTTTAGTTGTTCATCACAGTGAGGCAGATCAATAATATGCTTCAAATATAATCTAATAAGTGAGGCAGATCAATAATATGCTTCAAATGTAATCTAATGTATAAACATATTACATTTAACCAAGCAAAACTGTGTCTTATGAATACAAAAATGCATCTTTATGCAGGGGTCCTGGGTCATATTTTGATCTCTATCATAAATATGTGTTAACCCCAGGAACTGGGAAGCCTTAGTCAGGACCATTCTAGGGGTAAAAATGCTTTCTGAGCCTCCACTAAAAATCCGTAGATATTAAAAACTTTTTTTTTTTTAGAAGGAACCCATCAAAGAGGCTGGAAATGAGTGTTTAAGTTATGGAAATGTTCCTATTCTTTTCCCTCATATGGGCATAGATGAAGGACATAGCATTAGCTTCCAATTTACATTTGAAAAAAACGCATGGCAAATTGCTTTGTCTGGGAAAAGAGAACGAGAAAGCATCACAATAATTTATTTAACTGCCTAAATTATAGGTAGCAAGTTTAGTATCATATTTATGGTACTAAAAATACTCCCGTTAAGGTACACAGTAGCCATAGAGCTATTTTGCTTGAAAAAAGGAATCCATTGTAACAGTGTTTTGCTTGGCTATCAGCAAAAAGAGTGGCTTTAAAGACATTCTCCGCTCCATCTCTTTGCAGTCGGCAGATACGACCGCTCTGAGTCACACCGTGATAGGTCTGAAGCCAAACACCATGTACGAGTTCTCCGTCATGGTCACCAAAGGTCGGCGGTCCAGCACCTGGAGCATGACCGCGCACGCCACCACCTATGAAGCAGGTACGGCAAGAGCTGCTGGAAGGGCTTGCTTTGGTTTTCTATTTGTCATCAAAAGCCTTGTACAAGTTCATCCTAACTGCATAAACCCACAGCGTACGTACAAAACTAACTGTATTTCTTCACTTTTTTTCACGGGTAGCAAAGCAGAGCAGTCAGTCTACTGAGCTCTGGTGTCACTGCAAGAAGGTAGGAGATGGTAGTACGTGTGTAATACTTTGCCCAATAATATAATGAGTATCTGTGACATTTAATGCTAATGATTTAAAATATTTTTCACTTTTCAAAGAAACCCAAGATCAGGTGAGAACAGTTATTCCCTTATTATTAGATACTGATTTTGCTACTTTAAAATTTTGACTTATGAAGCTCTACGTGTCTCCCATGAGTTCCCATCTTACCCGCCTAGTAAAAAGGGCACAATGGCTGCTTCTATGTAACGCACGTCCTTCTTGACTCAAGAACTAAAGGGGTGTGTTTAAAAACTGAACAACCACAGGTCTGATCATAATACTACGTGGACACATTTTAGCTGTTTGCTGTGCACTGTGCTGGTGACCAACGCACCCGTCCAGCCAAGACCTACAGTTACAGCGACTGAAACCGTGTGTGCAAAATAAAAAGCTAAGAGAAAGGAAGGGGGGGGGGGGGGGCAGGTTGTCAAGTGAGCACTCTTTTCAGCTTGTACATTATTTATTGTAAAGACACAATTATCTACCCTCTGCAGAACGTTGACTTGTATAAATGCCCTGCTGACAGTTTGGTAAGGCATCTTTCCTGTGCTCAGTGGTTTTATACATCTGTATTTCATTTCCAGCAAGCAGCCATTGTTAAGATTAACAATATGCTTACAATAAACAAATACACTTGGAAGGCTTAATTTAGCTGCTCTTCTCAAGCGTTTGAGTGGTATTTTCCAAGCAGGAAGCTATGACCTGAAAGATACTTCAGATTCTGAAGGGGACTAAATGCTGTTTTGATAACAGATGACAGACACCAGATACATATTATATGTAACCCTAGTTCAGTGGGATAAAAATATTTGAAAAGGGATGGAGACGTAGTGATCTCTGTAGATAAGAACATCCTCTCCAAAACATAATTGTTTCTTTCTCTTTTGTGTGCCGTCAGTTAACTGCAGTAGGGAAATGGTATGCCTGGGCTTTACTTCTAGTTATCACATAGGCATTAATGGAAGCACATATCCTGATCCCTAGGCTGTCTTTAAACAAGGGCAGGGTCTTCCATTAAATTTGCATTTCTTTTAGAATAAGCTGTTGAGCCCACCTTTTGAAAATCCCAAGAAGATTTGCTTTTAAGTAAATCCACTGAACTGCATGAGGCCGTATACCGCAGAACTACTAGATTTTCCACAGTCTTTATGATTGCCTGTATGTCTTGCTGTAGTCCCTAGTCCATAGATAAGAATGCCTATGGTTTTGTTTAAAATATTTTTCTTCTTCATCTGTTGTAGCCAGCAATATGTACCTTTGGACACCAATGTAGCATAGTACATGCTATATTTTCCTGAGGGTGACTAGTGGCCTTGAAAACACTCTAGGTGCCATTGCAAATCAGTTTCTACCAGCAGATACCAAATGAAGTCTGCTGGTAAATATTGATTTGTTGTTTTTTTTTTTTTTAATGAAAACCACAGTACACGCCAGTTAATTAACAAAGGGAAAATAAGAGGGAATATATGTGTCCTTAGATTTTCCCATGTGATTGCAATGCAATTATCTGAGCTTGATGGAGCAGCTCTGTTAATTAAGGGCATCCTGCACTGCTGATCTTTATTGCCTGTTTTGTACCCATTCCGCATGTTGAATTTCCCGTAATGATATTAAAGAACGTACATATCAGCATCGATACAGAATTCACTGGAGGTTACTACCACGGCTAGGGAGAGTTGCTATGCCCATAATTCAAAAGCAACTATCAGAGCCAAGTTCCATCCCCAGATCTGCCTACACAAGTCTTACTGATATGAGGGGTGTTAATGAGTGCTAAGGGAAACATCTAAAGCTTTGATTTTTCTCATGATATCTTATGTTCACAATCTGCTGAAAGCAGAGCTCAGCTTCAGCCGCTCAGTGGGACTCACGTGGTAATCACCAGCATGGAAAGCCTATGGTACAGAAAGGGCTTTACAATTTTTACAAGCTTTACAATTTTAACCTCACAAAAGGCAGAAAGCCTAGGAGGGGAAAGGGTTAGTTCATGAAAACGTGTCAAAAAGGGCTAATGTCAGAAAACAGTATTTAAGATAAAGATGCTGTTTCCATACAGACAGATGGATGCACTTTGGTAGAAATACAATCATTTATATGAAGGTGGAGAATATTGCAGAATAAGCTTAAGCAAAAGTAAAGGAGGACAATTCTAGTTTTAAAATCGAGTGTGATTAGTTTATGAAAAGGGTTCTCTCTTGCAGTTCCCTGAAATAGCAAGGCAGTCCAAGATGTTTCTTCTAGTATGTTAAACTGATGAACCAGTCTCCCAAGCTGGCTATAAGCTGAGTAGCTTTTAAATGCAACACAACCTTCTCAAGGCATAATAATAATAATAATAATGATGATAATAATACTTAATTACATTAACAATAATGCAAACTTCCCTAGCAATGTGGGAGCTCACGTCATGCTGGGCATTGCCGAGGATTAAGAGACCTCTCAAAGATCTAGTTGAAGATGTCCCTGTCCACGGCAGGGGGGTTGGACTAAATGACCTTTAGAGGTCCCTTCCAACCCAAATGATTCTATGATTCTATGATCTGTGAGCTTGTGTTGTGGCCTGCCTGCTTCAGGCTAAGAAAGATGCTTCCAGCGAGGAGCCGCTAATGTGACGAGACTAAAGTGAAACACTGGGAGTCCCATTGGTGCTGGCTGTGGACATACCAGACTGAAGGTGTTGTTCCAGCACATATAGCAAAGAGATAATCCACCACAAACCTGCCACAGAGAGCACCAGCTGACGAGTAGTCGCCTGCTTAGTAATACAACAATGGTAAAGAAACTTTTGTTTTCTGTGTACAGATTTCTTGGTTGCTTTCTGGTTCCCACTTTTGAAAAGTTCAGCTGGTGCAAGTACCGTGAGACCATCTGCTCGGTGGTATTTCAAAGGGATCGATTCCTTGTGACCAGAGCCTGTACGGCAACTGGCTCTTTCCTTCCTTCTTGTTGTTTAAGATCATTAAATGTTCGTCACCCTGAAGATTTGTGTCTGTGCTTTAGACTGGGCTGGTTTAGCTCAGCACGATCCAACAGATTTTTAGAGCTTTACCTCGTAAAGTGACTTTGGAGCAGTTCTTCGAACATTCAAGAAAGTTGTTTAGTGGCCATATGGGTAGGACACAGATGATGGGATGCTCGTACGCTGTGTTCTCCGTGCTGTTATGGTATCTATATGCTCTAAGTCATCGACAACCTGTATCAAAACTAAGTAAACAAACGATGAGCTCAGCACCAATGTATTACCCCTCTCTCTCAACTATTTTTTAATAACTGCCCATTTTTCCTTTCTCCTCACAGTCTTGCGATATGATTTTAAAGTACCTGAGATGCTGTGCAAGACCTCATGGCCAGCATTAGTAAAGCAGGGTGCAAAGCAGACACTGCAGGCTCAGAAATCCAGCCTTCCGTCTTCAATGCAGTAGAAATAGAAAAGCTAAGAATTTTCTATCGTGTCTAAAATGTCCCAAGCTGAGCATATGTTTAATGAATATACACAATTATATTTGTTTTATACTGGTGCCTACCTACAAATGTTCCTAACAGAGAGGCCACAATATTATTACTGTTATTAAATGTATAGGGCTCCCAGAGTATTAGGTGTTCTTGGATACCTCGGTGGTTGTTCAGCTGTAAGGACCGATATGAACGGTAAGAGGATCAGAGCTATCCACCACATCCTAACGTGTCCACACGCAGTGTTTTGTACAATTGCCACTTTTAAAATATCACTTCTGGACAAATCATATGTTACATGTTTGAAATGCATCTAAGGACACTCGCATTTGAAAGGATCTAACAAAGCGGTAAAAGCCTACTGGGTAGTTCGCGCCTGCTACGGTGTGTAAGGAATTCAAAAGAAGGTGAATAACTTCTGTTTTCAATTATTTTCACTATTTTCAGCTCCAACCTCTGCTCCCAAGGATTTGACAGTCATTACACGGGAAGGGAAGCCCCGGGCCGTCATTGTCAGCTGGCAGCCGCCGTTGGAAGCCAATGGCAAAATTACTGGTAAACATTTACATTATCCTGCATTCTCCTTTTTATTTTACTGTTCTGATCATGTGCTGCTTTTGTTCCCTATTTTCTGTGGAAACATCTCTGGTTTTTTTCTAGAATGCTATTTGATCTGACGTTATTTTATTTTATACTGCTTTTATCAGCCAACTTGGTCTAGGATTCAAGGCAATGTTAGAATACTGCAAGATCTAGAACTTAGAGGATGTGGATCTAATTCTCCTTTTTATTTTACTGTTCTGATCATGTGCTGCTTTTGTTCCCTATTTTCTGTGGAAACATCTCTGGTTTTTTTCTAGAATGCTTTTTGATCTGACTTTGTTTTTTTTTTTTTTTATTTTTTTTTTCAGCTTGGTCTAGGATTCAAGGCAATGTTAGAATACTGCAAGATCTAGAACTGAGAGGATGTGGATCTTATATTTTTGAATGCTAAGAGCAGTAATATAAGTTTAAAAATGCAGCACTCTAAGCAAAGGTTATGTGGTACGTGCTGCTCAATGATAATTAGAAATGACTAATAAGTACTTTGTTTGGCAATAATGCAATACATAATATACATAATGATAGGTTGCTCGGTGCAGCACATAATGGGAGAATTTATTGGTAGATATTTAACTTCACAATAACAATTTAAGGCAGCAATGATCAGGAAAAAAACCCTAATATTGACTGACAAGAACTGAACTTAATAGGTGCTTCACAATGACAGATTTTATTTTCCAAAATATTGCACATAACCTTAGTGCCTAATTAAGAAATCCATTACAAACCTTTAATGTTAATTTAGTTTGAAAAATATAGTAGAGTTCTATCTGAGATTTTGCATTTAAATGATCATTTTAGTCTGCTAATAAACATCTCAGAGGCATATAATTATTAGGAGAAATACGGCTCATCTTCAAAAACGTGCACATTATGTTCACATTACTACAAACAGTTGGGTTAGACCAGTTCTACAACATATTTTCGTGTGGGAGAAAGCGTGCACACGTCACCATTACTGCTGGTAATCCCAGCGACACGCTGCTGAAGCAGTGAGAAATGTCAGTGTAAGAGGAAGAATGCTTCAGAATGACGTCCCGTGTGAGCCATTAGAAGTGAGGAGCGCTGGGTCAGATTTTAACGGTTGTAACTCGGCAGGGCTTCACTGGCATCAGATGAGCTGTTGTGAGTTACACCAGGAAGGTATCTCACTTTATGTCACCGATAAAATAAGGATATATTTCCGTGTGGACATTGCCCAGCAATAACGATTCCTAGGTTAGACTTGCATAACTGTGTATAATTTCACTCTACATTATCATCAGCGCTTGACAGTCTGTGACCGTGTCCGAAAGGAGGATGTTTTATGAAATGGCTCTGTTTACACTAACCTAATTTAGCCGTTAGAGAGAAGAAACGATCATTCTGATGGGCAACACACTGAAATGAGTGCTAATGGTCCTGATTCCCTATGACTAAAAGACAAAATAAAATAAAAGCTTTCCTGACTTCCAAGGTGTGAAATGACTCCATGGTAGCAACTTTTATATAGAGTTTTTCCATCGACAGCGGCATTCAGACCTGAGAGCAGACTGGGTCCCCTGACATCCATGAACAAACTTCTCCTTGTAGCACTTGGTTGAAGAATGACTCTCATAGGGATTTTTTTACTGCATATGGGGTCAAATGTTTCCTAGGCATATCAACCAGGGGAAACAACTCCTTGTGGAGAGTAGGAATGTCCCTAACAACCAAATCTTCATCCCTGCAAATGCTTGAGCAAGTGTTTTTGTGTTAATTTGAGAAACATATCTATATTTTCATAACTTTATATATATTAATTCAAATGTCATGGTCAGAGAAACTGCTTTAGTAGCCCCAAACTACAAGCCTCTAAATAAAATCCCATAATATAAAACAAGAAAAAAAAAAAATCCCACAAAAACATATCATTTCCATCCTAACTCTGCTTGTCCATGACCAGTGTAACCATTCATGTGGAATAAGTTTTGAAAAGCATCTTTGTTTCAGAAAAGAATAGGGAAATAGCAGTAATAAGGCTTACACCAATTTTGTAGTAACTTTGGATCCAGGCGCAGAGATGAAGCCCAGAAGACCTGCTCGGTCTCCCTCTGCTCCAGTAGCTCACTCCTGCGGCACAGCACTGAAGACTGGACTTAGAGTGGGTTTTTTGCGTATGACTGATTTGCCAGGGAGCCTTTCAGGAAAAACAGGAAAGAAAAAGAAAGGAGGGGAAAAAAAAAAAAGAAAATGTTTTCAACTTTAGGCAGCGCCTGGCGTTGCAGGTCCCCAGCTGGGGCTGGGTTGGCACAGAGGGTGTGCCAGACTTCTCAGCCTTGCTCACAGGCTTTTTTCTTCTTCCCAAAATTTCATTTGCTGGCAAGGTAATTCCTACAAACTAGTATCGTTTCCTGACACTGGTACTTCTACTCTCTGAGTTCTAAAACTTTCAAGTTTTATTCAGTGGTAAGTAGTTATCGTAGTACTCTTAAGTTAACAAAATTCTGAGTTACCAAAATTTTTAATTCTTCATTCTTTTCCCCAAAATACTTTCCCCTATAGTTGCCAAGAAATATTGTATGGCTTCCCATAAGCAGCCAGTAATTGATGTGTATCATTAATGCCGTTTAGTTTTATTTCGGCACTGAAACACTAAAGACTTACATCGTATGGTTTATGGCCGCTATCAGACTGAATGGTGCGCCTGCATTTGAGAAATGCACTTGTAACAGCCTTTTAATGTGTGCTACCTATTTTTATATTTGTTAAATCTATATTTCTTACAGTGAATACTGTAATTGTGGTTTTGTTCTAAAAATAGACAGATGCGTATTGTCATAATGTTCCTCAAAGCTATTTTTATCGGAGACCTGCCATCACTGCTTTTAAAAAGAAACCCCTGATGTTTAAGAAATCTGATTTTTATATGTGTTTCGTAACGGAAGCACGTTAAAATTTGATTGCGGTACTAACTGAGAGACTGTGTTTATTCAGCTTACATCCTCTTCTATACTTTGGACAAGAATGCTCCAATTGACGACTGGATTATGGAGTCCATCAGCGGCGACCGGCTCACCCACCAGATCATGGACCTCAACCTGGACACCGTCTACTACTTCAGAATCCAAGCTCGCAACGCCAAGGGAGTCGGGCCCCTCTCCGATCCTGTTTTCTTCCGGACGCTGAAAGGTTTGGATCTGTGTCATCTGGATATTAATGATACATAGAATTTTCTAATGCCTCTGTGGGAGCTTTGCAGTTAATTCCGTGTCAGCCAGAAGAGATCCTACTACTTGAAACTATTATTGAGAGATAAAAGCAAAATGCTATATACAGTAGTTGACAAAAGTAAACCACATAATGAGGCAGTAACTATATTTTTAGATTCAGTCAGCTGGGGGAAAGCATTCTGACACCACCTAACTTTCTACCATCAATAATAAAGCTGATTGGATCTGACTGGATTTCTCTAGGGAGGTCCCTTTTCGGTTTGGATCCTCCGGTGGCTGTAGGAACCTGTAATGACTCACTCCTATCAACAGAGTAGGCGTGCAAAATTATGATTAAAAATCTCAGCAAACTGAGATGCAACTTGACTTTGCGTGGGGAAAGTTGTTGGTTTTCAACATGTTTTTCAGTACCTGTTATTAACAGACTAATAAATACCTGATCCCTCTCCCTTAGTGTGACCAGTGAGAAGGAGCAGGCAAAACAGGGGCACCCTTTTTTTTTGGCTGGTATTTCAGCACCAATGTGTTTATGAGAGCAAAGGACTGCACTTGTATCAGACTCAATTTCAAATTAACATGGAGAGATATTCCTCTTCTCTCTTCCCCGCTGCCTGTCTGTGTGAAGCCCTGACATGATCTACCCAGAAATTATTAGTTATGAAGATGTAAGCAATATTACTGTGCGTGGGAAGCAGGGTGCTTGCCGCAGCTCTGCTCCTTATATTTTAACTGTCACTCATTCATTTGCACAAAGGTATGAAATTACTTTTAAAAAGACGTGTAATTAATGAAAAACTCAAATGACATAAACAGCGAACCTGTTCCAGGAAAGAAGCATGGCATATGAGAGAGCACGTTATCGCTGTGTCTTCTCTAGAGAAAATCCAGGGATCTGTATATAAAAATAACATCTTGGCAGAAGGTAATTGAAACTGGACGCAGGCTGGGCCCGAGGAGTCATGACTGGAGGGAAATTAGGGAAATTCAGACTCAAACCTGTGCCTGAGAGGCTTGGAATTAGCGTTCACACGCAAGCCTCTTTTTAATCAATTGTAAGTGACTTCATTTAACGCAAGCTGTACAAAAGCCAAGCAAAATGACTGCAGAGAAGGGGTGACACACAACCCCACGTCATTCCCTTTGGGGGATTTGCTTGTTTGTTTGGCGAGAGCTTGTATTTGAGTTTGTCTTTGAGCAAACCTTCATATGAATAGCAAATTTTTCTGCTGCCTCTGAGGGAAGGAGGGGAAGCTCCATTTTAAGGAAGGATTTCAGTGAATGAGCCAGTGTTCTCAGCCACACTGGCAGCGAGCTTGCCCTTTTTGCTTCACTGATATCAGTGTCTCTAAAGCATGCTATCGACCATTCAGGCTGGGAGTGAAAAGCCTCATACAACAGTTTTCACAAATTAGCAAGAGTCAGAAAAAAAATGAAAAATTGTATCAATTTGTTCTGAGCTTATCACCGCCTGCCCAGGTTTGCAGGACTTACTTGTCCAAGTCATGTTTCACTTTGAATGAATTATTGGTAAGATCCTGATTATTCATTCTCCACTGCCATGAAATGTGAAGAGATAGCACTTTGTGGGTGCTTCATCTCTATCAAGCGGATGGTGCCAACTTAATTTCATGCTCACAATTTGTGCCAAGCAGAAGAAGTCTATTAGACTGAGTTTAAAATGAGCCAAGGCATCAAAATATAATAACTGCAGACTAATGAGATATGAGAAGATACAGAGACCCGGATATCTAACTAGACCAAAAGATTAATGCACTTGATATCACCTACTTTGTAATGTTTACACAAAGTACCATAAAACTCATTTAGGAAATGAATTCTGGATCAGACAGCATCAACAGATACCAAAAAGATGAATTTATACATTTGTTACATCTTGTAATAGCCTACAAGGACTATGTCTAATACCCTGCCATGAATGCTTAATGATATCCACCCTAAATATGTCAGGTTCAATAATATTCAACTGTTTTTTTGACAAATCTATCCCTACACTTGAGGTGAAAAGACTTTCTGAAGTCTTGAGTGCATTCTGAATTATGCAAAAATGTTGGTATCCTGCCCTTAATGATTATTAACAGAAGATGCGTACGTGCCATATGGTAATGTGTGCTCTGATGGCAAATCTATGTCCTGATCAGAGGGAGTTTTAAATCACGAGGAACTAAACAAGCATCAAAGATCCCCTAAGTCACCCACTGTCTCGTTTCATGTATCATAGCACATAAAGCTCCTCCAAGGAAACCAAGCCATTACTTGTGTTGTAATTGCGATGTGAGTATTTGTAGGGACTTTCCTTTACTAATGAAAATGTAGTGATCTGTGAGAAAGAGATATGTTTAGTAGTAAATAACACTACCACAGAGCAATGAGTTTCTATTCTTCCACCTCAGCTCCACTGATGATAACACAGAGGCAAACGGGCAAATCCTTAGCTTATGTAAATTGTCGTTAAACTGTGAACTTCAATCAATCTACGACAGTTTACATCAGTTGAGGATCTGCTTTGTATGCTCTGGCTGGTTAAATTTATCACTTAAAGGATGAAGAATCTGATACACACATTCCTAAGGACCTGGAATAGAAGGGTAGAATGTGATTGAACATCCCACCTTTTTTTTGGGATGTTTGGGCCAAAACATATTATTTGGGCCAAAATTTGAGGTCGTTACTAGGATTTTTCTTACTCCTTACTGAGTCTGGATGACTTCAGTAAATATTATGTATACATGTATATATGTATATGTGTATATGGAAGAGAAGCAGAGGGTGCCCAAATAGTATGTGTATTTTGCAGCCTTTCGCAGTGTATTGTCATGGATTGCCCCTGAAGTTACATTCCAACTCTCGATGTTACGTTACTTTTATGGCATATAAATTTTCAGAAATTTGTTAAGTTGCAGAAGTAAATAAATAGCCTGAAATTTATGTGCAACTGCCCACTGAAACGTGACAACTAAAGAGTGAATGAACGAACCGGTGACAGGCAGGCAGGAAGGAGGATTTCCTCCATCTTTTAAATAACTTGTCAGCGATTTTTTTTTCTCATCTATTACAGAAACAAGCAAGTCTCAGAACTGCACTTACTAAATGTGCTTATGCTTTCTTCTGCTCAGCCGTACCTATTCTGGATTTCAGCCAGCATTTACAAACAGACCTTCCCTGAGTGCTGAGCTCCTTTAATTACAGAAAATTAAAGAGTAGCATTCTGCCTATCGGAATCACACAAAACATTACATCAATACATACAACCTGAAAAAAGTTGCCTGTTAATGCACCTATAGACATAATGTCAAGCGTGAATAAAACACTGGATCAGATGTGTTTTTTCCAAGGGATGAGTGGAAAGGGGGAGAGAGGGGGAGGAAGAGGTCATGGGCTGAGCTTCAGTACACTCTCAGATATTCCCATCGTGCTAAGCTGGGCAAGGAAAACTGTATTCATGGGCTTTCTACAGGACACCAGATTAAAAGTTGCCACTGTACCATTTCAAAAAGAGCCCTGAAATCGCAGACGATGCCGGTCCGCCCCTGGAACCCCCCTTTTGGCAAGGATGGTGTGGGGCAGCATTTCTAGCACTGCAGTGCCCTCTAATGCTGCCTTGGCGTCGTGGTTCAACAGCGCATCCCGGTTCATAACCGGCACCAAACGTGAACCCCCGTGACCGGCCAGAAGCAGATACTACCCAGCCGGGCTGCGGCATTTCATGGCACTGGAGGTGTCAGGGGTTTCGCCTCCTCCATCGCCTGGAGAAGGCAGCGAACGCCGAGTGGTGCCAGGGCGGCGTCTAAGTGGCATCGGCGCTCGGACGGAGGTAACTGCAGTCACGAGCAAGGTTTCATGTTTTCATGAATACATTTGTCCTAAGGGAAAGGTGATAACCCAGGTACGGCTCAGTGGGGAAGCGCAGGCTCACAGATTTCTAGAAAGTTGGAGGCAATGTGCTCCATATACCCTGCTTCTCTGCATCCATGTGAAAAAGTCTGAGAGGGGAAAAAAAAAATTAGCTGAGGGTTTGGGGGTCATCGAAGGAGCTATTCCCCCTCTGCCACAGGCATGGAGCTCACAGCTGTGTCTGTAAATGTAAAATACTGCTAGTTCAGAACCTCCGTTTGTTCCTAGCGTGATGCCATGATCTAGAGGAGGTTTTGTCGTGATTTTAGCAGCGAGGGGAGCAGCACGCTCTGCACCTGCAGGCAGTGGTTATTTGACTTCCAGATTCATGTGCCAAACCACTTCTTTTTCCCCCAATTTCCTGTGCTTAAGATTCTTGCATAATTTATTAAGCAGAGGACTCGTTAATGCTCTACGATGGTAGCTACTTATGAATCCAAGGAAAGTTTAATTCCCTCAGCCGTATCATAAATAGTCAGAAGTTGTAGCTGTGCAGGAAAGCTTTTAATATATCTATTGAATTTTGAAGTCTTGTCTGGTGCACTTCAGATCACGTTATCTTTTATGGTTATTATGCAAAAACATGTAAATAGTTTTAAACCCCTTTGTAAAAAGCTGGAACGATGATAATGTAAGTCAGACTGAGCCTTCAACTTGTAGGTGGTTTGACTGTAATTATTTAAAGAAGCAGTGTCTCTCTCTCTTTCCCTTCTTGCTTAATTAAACTTCCCAGATCATACCGAAAAAGAACAAGAGAATGAAAAAATGCTGCGGTAAAGGGTTCACATTTGGAAGAACTTGGTGAAAATACCTGGTATAAGGCATGGTTCAACCTGTGTTCAGAGTTCAAGGCGTGTCTAGATGATGCTCTTAGCCAGATGGTTTAGTTTCGGGTAGTCCTGTGAGGAGCAGGGAGTTGGACTCGAGGATCCTTACGGGTCCCTTCCAACGCGAGATGCTCTGTGATTCTGTGGTTCTGTGATTCTGTGTTTGTCCCCTCAGTTCTCCAGGATCTCTCTGAAAAAGGGAACGGTAAAGCTCACCCTGTCCTCCTGCGCCGCCCGCCCCCGGTGCGGGAAGGCAGCACCGCCCCGCGCCAACCTCCTAACACAATAGTTCATGCGATGTGTCGGCTTGCCTGCGAGGAGCTGTCAGCCTCTAATGACATTGTCTCTTTCTTGCAGTCGAGCACCCTGACAAAATGGCTAATGACCAAGGTACGGTGCCCTCAATCTGTCGCCTTTCCTGCCAGAGCCTCGGGGGCACGCCGGGGAGGGGGCCGCGCTTTTCACCTGGGCTGCACACCTGATGAGGCAGACGCTGGCGTGATAATTAATCTTGTTAATGAAGTTCTGCTTGGCTGAGGCTGCTGCTTTGATGGGGAAGATGTAAATTTTCGGGAGAGAAAATTGTTTTGTCTCTTTTCTGAAGGACCAATTAAAATGTCAAGCTTCTTTGTATGAAATACATTTTTAGTCTCTCTGCTGCACTTCTGAATAATTCACATTAAGTATAATTAAGCTCAGCATAATTTCAAGGCTCCTCTTGCACCCTTTCGTGGGTTATAGATTAAAGTTCAAAAGCCTCACAGTGAGAAATCATAAATCATCTTTTCTCTCAAACCAGCAGCTCCTGTTTAGTAATAGCGAAGCTTAGTCAACTTTTCAAGGCATTATCATTACGTTTTCCGAATATGAATATATGTCTGACTAGTCACAGTTCCTTTGCTCCTATCTCCTTTTGAACACTTTTGAAGTCGGTTGCTAGGATATTTTTTCCTTTTTTTACTTTAGACCAATTATTCCTAAGTATTTCTTTCAATTACAGCTAGAGCATTGTACGTTTGTGTGACATCTGCCCAAGGAAACAGTCACGGTGACATTTGGAAAACTCAGGCCTGATCTTGGGAGGTTTATTTGGATTTGAACTCTCACTTCACACTAGTTTAAAAGGCAAAGTGAGGTGTCAACCTCAAATTCCTGGCTTCACGTAACAGCTCCCGTCTTATCCCAATTTAGTGAGTTGAATTAACCCGCAATAGATAATTCCTAGGGAAGACAAGATAGCGTTATTTAGAAGATCAAAGTCAACTCTAGGCCCTTTCACAGGTTTTACTTTGACCTGGAGCATCCCTGGAGGTAACCGAGAGCATATTTCTTCATTAGGGTTTTGCTTTGTACCAGGTACCACATGCAGTCTCACAGCAAGGTAGCACATTGGAGAGACCCGCTCTCAGCCAGTTTTGGAAAAGCACCCTCTGATTTCAGCATATGGTTTGCTGAAAGAAGTAGAAGTATACATATTATAAAATTAAAAGCTGGTTTTTCTCAGTATGATTTTTTGCACCACGGCACACACAAATTGAAAATGTCAGGTTTGAATAGATAAAAACTATTCTTAAAGGGTAAAAGTGTTAGGTTACAAAGAAGCCTGAATGTAACTTGTCGGTATATTTTTCTCAAATTTGCATTTAAAATGTTTTCAGGCAGGTTTGGAAAACCTAGGAGAGGCTTCAGCACGAGGTATCATCTGGTAAACAGGGCTGAAGAAGTGTCAAGTTCAGTTTAAAAAAAAAAAAGGGAAAAAAAGTAAGGCTGGATGGAAATCAGGGTTTGTGTTTTAGTCCTTCACTGAGCGCGTAGCTCTGTTTCAGCATAACTGTATGGTTGTATGGCCATACTGTAGTGCTATTTAATGGACCTCACGGCATAGCACGTGGAGCATCTGCCTTCTCCACAGATTGTGATTTCCAGTGGCAAAGCCAGCACCAGAGTCACAGCAGGCTGCCAGGCGTAACCTGCTGTAGCCATCGCAGGACAACCGCTCCTATAGACATGGTCCGTTCTTTCTCAATACTTGTCCCACGTCGTCTGCTGGTGAGGCAGATATCTGTGAAAGCAGCGTCAGGCTTGTTCCTGAGTTTCTGCTTGCTTCTTGCCATGTAACGCTGCAGAAAATCCCGAACTTGTTGGATGCTCTACATACTACTTTTGTGATGCTTTATGGGAAAGAAAAAAAATATAGGCAATGTGAAAAAGCGTTTTTATGTTCCACGGAGTGGTGAACTTATGTCCATCACAAGGATATAAAGAATCAGATCCTCTGCACAGAGACCGGCCTATCCCACCTTGTGCTGTAGTTTAATTAATGGGGAGATGTAAATAAGCATGACAGATTAAGTGCAGCTACGCTGTGTGTGGTAGGTGAATACATATTCCTCAAACTACCACAGAAAAAAAGGGGTCTGGGTCGTTTTCCTTCTGCGCATCGTGTTCCTCTGGGAACGCTGCGCCCCTTGCTCAGGTTTTCCTTGCTATGGAAAAACTGTCACCAGAATAATTCATTGTTCTTGTACAGCCTGAGCAGTGTTTGTAACCTATTCAGTGAACGATACTCCGTATAGACTTTAAAACAGGAAAGATTTCAAGCAGTCTGGTACAACTACTTGCAGCGTGATGTCTGGCTGAAGCATACCCCCTGGGTGGTAACTGTGTGTTGGGATTGCAGCCGTAGCCTGTGAATTCCCGATTGCTTCAGGTACGGTGTTTTTTTTTTTTATTTGATTTGAGTGAAATAACTTACAAAAATGAAATTAGGTTAGCGTGTCTTCAGCAGACAGCAGGTATGCAGAGCATGAGTTAAACACAGTCACTCCTAGTACATAAAAACTGTCTTTCACCTGGGTACTTGAAATACACTGCGTTTTCGTTCTTTAGGACTGTAGTATATAAGGAGGAGAAATTCTCAGCCTTTTGTTGTATCTTCCATAGCCTTGTTGATATTTAAACCCAGTTTCCATTTTTACGTGCCCTCGATGATGAATTCTGATAAGACGGAGTCTGAGGTCTTCACTGGCGTTTGCTTGATCTTTAGGCAACTCTGTTAAAGAGAAGTCGATGGGGCCAGGTCTCGCTGTAACTGTACTCCAAGCACAAGCATTAAGACAAACAAAGTCAAAGTTTCTAAAAGCTCATTTGTCTTAGAAATCATCAGAGCTAATTCTTTAATCATCCTGAACCAATGCCTACTGAAGGCAGTGGGAGCCTTTTAAATTACTCTGTGCTTTGGACAAGGTCCTTAGGGCCATCCCTGCCACAAATGCAATTCTTATTGAGTGACACGAATTAACTCTGGTAGGTCATCTGTCTCTAAAGCCGGCTCGTGGTTCCCGAGTTCAGGAAGCAAAATGCACTTACGTGGCAGCAAAGCACTGTTGGAGGGTGTGGGACAAGCGAGGGGCTTTGGGCAGAGACACGGAGGTTTCAGGGCATGAGGTGGTAGAGCTTTGAAGATCCCAGATGTGGGGTCAGCTAGAAGGGCCGGTACAACTGCTGCCATCCTTAGATGCAAAAAAGGAGATGGGGAGGAGAGGAGAGTTTAGGGAGAACTTCAGAGGTTTCTTGGTCAGGGCAAATGTGCTCCCTGTTGCTGCAGCTCCCTGGGAGAGCAGAGACCAGCCGCTGCAAGAAGGGGCTACCACTGAGAAGAGGAAGGAGGCAGGAGATACATAACCTCTGTTACTTCATTCTTGCCCATAAGTGATGGACGTCCCGTCCTGTGGAAGCTTTGGTCTACAGCTGTCTGAGGGAGAATGAGAAATCCTGTTGATGAAATGCAAATAATGCTTCCAGGGTGCAAACTCTGTTATCCAAAGGGCAAAAAGAGGAGCGTCGGCATCTAGAGAATCAAATCACACGTTTCCCAAGAGAGCCCTTAAATCTGAAGTGGGTGCCAAGCCCGTAAATGTGTCAGCTTCCTTTCAGATTTTTATTTTGCCTGTATGCAACTGGTAGAGCAGGGCATATTCAAAGGTAGCAAAAATGGTAATATAAAAGTAAGAATAAAATTACAGTTTCAGATGCTCAAGAGAGAATTTTTGTCACAATCCTTATGCATGTGGGACACGACAAGCTGCTTTCAGATGAGCTGTGGTAGAGGCTTCCTGGAGTCTAAAAAACTCTATTTGTGATTTTCATCTGAAATATATAGAGGCAAACTGGGCAAAGAAGAGATTAATTCATTGTGTTTTATCTTGCCCCAGTTTCCATTTGATAAAACAATATTAAATTCTTTAGTCCATATTTTGTCAATATAGGACTTGTCAACAGTTATGTGTTGCCATCGGAATTTGATCGCTGCAAGAGCAGAAAAAGCTGATTTCTGCTTTTGGACTCCAAATGTTTTATAAGGTCCCCTGTAAATGCTGATAAAAGGAAACATACACAATTTTGAACAAATGTTTCTCCTTATCTTAGGAAATTTCAATACGTTTTGATTGTTCAATTGTTTTCTGAAAACGTGCCTCCCATGAAATGGGTCATATAAACTATCTAGATAAATTCGTGTATCACTATGGAAAACTGTTACATTTGGAATACAGGTACGATTTTTTTTTATATGACATTACTCCTTTTAAACCATAAACTGGACATTTACAAGTTCAGATTTAATGTTTACTGCCATGGTGAGGCCAGTGGGAGGTCTCCTGTTCCCCATGCCTGGAGCAGGGCCAGTGACCATACACAGGCTCCACAAAAAACCCGTGGAGAAGATCATCCGAGACAGAAATCCACAGCTTTTGTTTCCAAATCCCGAGGAAAACGGGGGTCTGCATTGTTTTGCATCCAGTCTGGAGGCACGTGGAAGGGTTTCCAAGTGATGCTGGGGGACTTTGCCTCTCCTGAACAGGGGATGGACGCTGGGTACTTGACCGCAGACCTGCTATTTTACACCTCGGTGCTCCCCATCTCACAAGTTAACAGTGCACCGCTTGTTTCAGCTTTCAGAGCAAGAGGGTTTGAAGCGCAGTCTAGTCATGCCTGGAATTTGGCTTTTGCAATTCAACCTTTGCCATGTTGGATTATTGCAGGCGTGTTGGCTGTTTGCCCATTTGAAACCTTCCTGTGCTGGCGTTTCTGCACATGCCTTCCTGCGTGAAAACGGCTGCCGGTACCTCTACAGCCTGATATCAGCCCCAAAACAGTCACATCGTCTCATACTGTGACTGCAGAAGGCATCAAGTTTGCCTCTTTTTCTCTGTTAAAGCTTTTGATGGCTCTGGGCTTTCGGTTCTGAAGCTATTTTGCAAACTCTGAGTGTAGCAGGAGTGAAAGGATGAGCAGTTCAGATCTTTTTCAAAGAGCTGCTTCCTAAACAAATAATGCAGTGGTCTGTAACACTTTTCGCTAGAGAAAAGAAATAAAAAACATCCCATTTATCAGAATAACCCCTTCTGGGGGGGGGGAAGAAAAAAAAGCCTTTTAAACTCTGTCATCTGGCTATGTTTACCAAGTAGGTGTAGGAACTCTTTCTAAAGGTCCAAACAATGGAAAGCATCTCAGAAGGCAAGGCATGCTTGAAATTTAAAGAAGAAGGGTTATTCCTGCATACTGGTTGTGTTTCCTGCTACGCTGAGACATAGTTGAGACAACTATCTCTGGATGCACTTGATACAGAAGGGCTAGAAAGTCAACAGGTATTGTGGTATCTGCTCACCTAATCTTGTATCTCTGCCCTGAGCCCCAGCATCGTGCCAAGAAGTCTGCCAGTTTATACTTGCTGATAAGCAAACTTGCAAACACCCCTGCCTTCACTGAGCTCTTCAGCTGTCACCAGGACAACGTGGGTGCCTCCTTCGTGATCAGGTGCTGACCATAGACGGGAAGAAGACACAAGTCCTCGTGCTCTGACTTGTTTAAACGCTAATAGATGCAGAACCTCAGCGGTGAAAGCTAATATTGTACATCCCAAAGTCTGCCATATAGTGTGGTCAAGGGGGAGAGGGGGGTACCTTCAAAAACCAGCTTTTCCCATCCAAGATAAGCAGGTTCAATTGTGGTTGTGAGGTTTCCTTCTCTCATCGTTGACCAAAGAGGGAACTTGTGAATGGCCGTGCACGTGGAGGTGGATCCTCACCTCGGTGCTCTCTGAAGTCAGCGTGTGACCCACCGCTCCTCCTCCCGGCTGGGTGTGCGAATATGCGATGTGGCCGCACAGCATTACCCATCTCAGGCTGATCTGGTGTCCATCTTCCAGGATGAAGAGCAGCCTCTGGAGCGATACTGAACTGCATAACATGTCTTATTCAACCTTTCTGACTTCTGACTTGTATTTCTGCCTTCCCAGAAGATGATACCGAATTGGAACAAGGTGCTAGGGGTTTGCTTTCTTTTTCTCAGATGTCTGCGTGTCTGCTCTGGGCAGAAGCTCCCATTGTGCCTTTCTTTTCAGCCGTCCTCCTTACTCGGCTTTTACTCTGCTATGTCTGAGCTTCCTTATTCCACCAGGTTTCTAGGAGGGCTGCAGGTCAGCAGCGAGCTAGAGCTGCCCCCTGAAGGCAACTTGCTATCTTCTATCTTCTGCTCTATCCTGGAGCAGGTTTCCAAGTGCTCAGCGCCATAACTAAGGGAGCTCAGCTTTTCCGTGGAAGCAGAAGAGCAGCTTTTCTGATGGCACCGTATGCCTGACAGCTTGTGTTGGCTGTGAGAGCCAATGACTTAGTTTGCATGCTTGAACCTCCCAACGACTTAGTTTGCATGCTTGAACCTCGCTGGGGACACCCATGGGGCAGGAAATATGACTTACAGTCTCTGCTGACTCATATGAGAATATTACTCAGCTAATTTTCTCTGTATTTTGGACTGTTTAAGGCAAAATACAGCAACAGTGGTAGCGCAGGGCCATGCCTGGTTCAGAAGAGGCAGACGATACAACGGCAAGCGTCATTCCCCCTCCAGCTCTCCAGCTCAGGTAGTTGGCTTGCAGCAAGTGTTTTGCAAGGAGAGAGCATTCGCTCAACGTCTGCCAATCTGCTCGTGCCGCGCGGGGATACCTGAAGTTTGCAAATAAGGAGGCTGCTCGAGTAAAGCATGCAAAAGGAAAGAGATTTACAGCAAAATGACAACAGAATTTTTGGCCAATTTCCAAGTGCTGGAGACCTGAGAGGATGAAGAACTGTTGTTGTCACCCACAACTTGATTTTTTTTGCCTTGACAAGACCAAGTTGAAATGTTTATTTCATATAATGGCACCTGAGATACAGCTGTGGGAAAAGGATACGCTTTTTCAGAGAAAGACTCGAGTTACTGAAACATTTGAAAGACAGACCTGGGGAAAAACAGAAGTTAAACAGAGAAGTGAGAGGTGAGAAATGATATGTAGGTTCATATGGATGCAGGTTTTCGTACCTCTGAAAGTTATGTTACCACCTTTAATACAACTCATTAAAAAAGTAGGAAAATCAAGTTTAAAGACTGTTTAACCTCCATTTAAAAAGGCAGTTCTCAAAGAAACAGCTGATTAGTCAAGATTTTATAATGGTTTGTTCCAAAAGATGGAATAATACAAAGACAAAAAGCTCCACTGGAAACTGGTGGAAGTTGAAGAGGGAGTCCATTGTCTGACCCCAAAAAAACCCACATGAGATCTGGACGCGTCTGTGGAGTTATGCCCACCTTGTACGTGACTTTCCGGCTGACACCGAGGGTTTACATCTAAACTCAGTGGGACAGGAGTTTTGTACTTGTCTTCTGTAAGACAAAAAACCCACTGGTGGATTTGGGAAGGAGGTGGAGAGCGACAGCAATAGTGAGTACAGTGTGAACAGGCGAGCGCGGTAAAGGTGTTGAAGATTAAGTGGAAGCACACAGGTTAGCTTACTTTTTAAATTAGATTATTATAAAGGTAGTCGAAACCTGGGGCCTTGAAACTGAATGAAGCAATAGCCTCGAAGTAGCAATGCTCTTGCATGTCATTTGAGTTTTTTAAAGGGAAATATAACCTAAACTGTTGCCGAGTGAAAGCTAAAGATAGAAATGATCCGTGGAGGGGTGTTGGCTTGGAACAGAGCATGGATAATCCTTAGGGGTTTAAGCCCTACCTACCCTTTAACATATAAAACCTTACAATGCATCAGACATTTACCACCCATCTCCTAAGTGCTTAGATTTCCGTGTTCGTCCAAATATTGAATAATGTTTGTATGTCTTAATAGCAGAACAGAGCTGAATTACCATAAATTCATTATCATAAATCCCTGACAAACAGTGTTGTTGAAATACTGTTTGTTAAGAGTTATTTGCTTTCCTGTCTCTTATCAGTGAAATTGCCTCTGATCAGAAGCTGGGCCTTTTGAAAGAGTTACCCTCAGTGAGTAAAACTGGAAGACTCTGCTGCCTTGGGATGGTTTTAAAACATAAATCGTTTCAGAAACATTTCTAGCCCAAGAACCCTCCGAGATGGACGGTGTAGCCCGAACCTTTCCCCGGTTGCTGCCTGGCTGCCTCTGTGTTCCGTGTCGCAGCCCTCCCAAATAAATGGCATCTCCAGGTGCCAGTCACCGTATTAGAGCCGGGAATGAAATGGGCGGCTGTTTACACAAATACTTTTACAATGAAAATGTCATGTATAATGCCTTGAAAAGTGTTCTAACGTTAATTAAAAAAGTACTAAACTTCAGAGCCGGGCATGCAGGTTTAGTTTTTTTAAGTCTCCAATATCCTGACTAAATTTTCCAATGTGTTAGGCTCCCGCTAAGATGTTTCAGTGTGGGCTAAATATAAAAAATAGTAACATTTAGCAATGTCCCATGGAGATACCCAGTTTCCTCAGCACAATATAACCCCGGGGTCACAACGTATTCACTCGCTGCAGTGTAGCACTATGAATAGGACTGCTTTAGAGCGTCACCTCGGTAAACAGAATTACTGTATACCTTACATTTATCTCTATTTTGTCTGCTTTTGCAGCTAAACGTTTTGCAACCTTGCTTTCTTGGGATGAAGTTGTTGTAGCTGTGCAATTATGCTGATTGAAAAGATGATTACATTGAAGTCTCTTCTGATGATAATCATCTGCCATTTATTTAGGGCCATTCATCACAAAATACTTTCCAAATTGGTAGACAAAGTTATGCACGTGACTGACTTTGTGATCCACAGAAATACAAGTACCTCTGGAGAGGAATATGGCAGTTGTTTAGCAGTGCACAGCAGCAACAAACAACTGCAGGAAAGTGAGAAAATGGGGGGTTTTTTTGCTAATCTGCCAAGAGATCTGATGTAGACGGTGGTTGTCTGAGGTAGAAGTTATCTGCAATAATCCCTGGTAATTCGCTGCCCTGCGCTAAATTTTCAGAATTTTTACATAATCCCTTCACCAACCCAAACCCACCCTCAGGTACTATTTGTCTGACCTGAGGGATGGCAGAGCCAAAAAAGACAGTGCCCAGGGGTCTTATGCAGTCGGTGTTGATGTGCTGCTCCGGCAGCCTCTGCCCGTCCCGGGGGAAGATGTCTTTTCCCCGAACCACTGTCCTAGCAGAGCGCGACTGCGTCAGCTGAGACTGTGCCACCTGGGAAGGCTCATTTGACTTAAATGAAAAAATAATTCGCTTTGGAGGAATGAGATGGCCACGTTCTGGGCTTTGCTATAGTGCAGTATGCCCATACCGAGAGCGTGCTGTTGGCATAAGCTTGGTCTTTGCCAGAAAGAGCGGCTTTTATCCCAAACCACTTCTGCCGTGGACTTTGACTGCTCAATCCCATACCGGTAGAGACGAAGAGGTGCTTGGTAGGACTTTACCAACCTTTGCGATTCTTCTTCTGTCGGACATGAGGAAGCAGAGATGCTGCTCTTGGCAGAAACATGGACATACAATCGCGGCTATTCAGCCCAAAGCTGATAAATAGGAGAAAATAAAGCAGAGGAAAAGATGAACACCTCAAATTTTACTATATTAATTTGGAGTGCAAATGTTGCCTCAACAGCCAAAACATTTTTGGAATAATAATCGTATCCCTTCTTTTTGCTTTTTTTTTTTTTACGTCAGGGTTAGAAAAGAGGCAATCTTTTTGTAAAAACCAAGCAGTTGTGGAGTTGTATTTCCACAACTGTGTTTCCACAAGCGGGAAAACAAATTAAAGAAAGCTTGCTTGATAGTGGTGGAAAGCCACCTGGCAGGTGGAGAACGTGCCGGCGATTTTCTGTACAGCCCCGTCCCTCTGCCGCAGTTCCAGCCGCTTGTGTGCAAAAGCAGCTGAATTATTCCCATCACCCGTGGAGGGAGCACAGCCGGGTGCTGCCATCACACCTTAGTTTGTCACTCTGACATCTGGAGGAGGGAAAAAAAACAACAGAACAAGGCAAGCCGCTCAAAGGGCTGAAATTCAGCTTGCTTTCCAAAGCCTGCTTTGATGACAGATTTTCCCCAGCACATATGGGATGGCTTTTCCCGCACTGTTTAATGGTTTAAACGTTGTCAGACAGGCGCTGTCTCAAGCAGCAAACTTGACTTTGCTGGTTTACCTGCCACGTCGTGTCTGATGCATTTTTTCTGCCAACAGGTCGTCACGGGGATGGCTCCTACTGGCCGGTGGACACCAACCTGATTGACAGGAGCAGTCTGAACGGTAAATACAGGCTCCGTCCAACCGCCCTCCATAATTAAGTGCAGTTTTGGTGATAACCTCCTACTTTTCTTCTCTTTATTGCTCTCTCATTCTTCTCTCATGGTTTGGAGGCCACCCAACGTGCCCACAGGTCTCACGCTCACTGTTTTGTAGGGAAGAGTTATCTCAGCTGTTGAAAGACAGTAGTTTTAACCAGAAATGTTAACAAAAAATAGGGTCAGGACACCATATATTCTGTTTCGGCTTTCTTAAAGCGGATCCCCAAACTACCCAACAGATTTCCAGCTGATGCAGTACTCCCAAAAGTATGTCACTGGGTATGATAATCCCATCGCAAGAAAAGTTTTAGATACATCTCAGGCCATGGGAATGCCTCTAAAAAAATAACAGCTTTAAAACAATTGTGAAATGCATTTTACATTATTATATTTCAATTTAAGCTTTCTGCAGAAAATACCATTTTTTAATCATTAATCCTGCCCTAAAATAGGAAGACATGAGAGGAAACCCTGTGGATTAACAAAAATTAACTGAACCTAATCAGTGCCAGCTGGGGTGTAGATACGCTATCAGTAACTTCTTATTCCTGACCCCATCTCCGTTACCTAATGGAGCATTGTCATCTCACATTATCGAATGAAACAACAGACAGGATTCCCTCAAATGTGGTATCAAGTGAGGTTTCAAAGTACAAAATAATTACAAGGCACATAGCTGATTAACTCACAGTGATTATTTTCCTTAGTCAAGACAAGGAGGGAATGCAAAATTTTGTTACCTTTTTCTGTCGTACTTTGCTGCAGCCAACACACCACTGTTTTAGGCTTTTCTCCTGCTCTTTATAGCAGCTCCTCATAAATATAGGAAAATGGACTTTTGAGAAGTAAAGAGAGTTCCAGGGCCTGCAATAAAGGGTAGGGAGAGAAAAAAATGTGCTTTTCTTGATAGTTGCTGTATTTTGTGTGGTATATTCCTTCAATGCCTTTTACTCAGCATGGAAATGAAAAAGAAACCAAACCCCCAAATCTTTGGGATTTCTGTACTTAGAGCGTTGTAATGCTGAAAGGATGGCACTCGCAGCTGCTTGTCTTATTCAGTTGCCTGACAAAGCTATGAGAAAAGGGCAAATTATTTAAACAGCATAATTAGTTAAGTAAAGAAAGGCTATTAGGTCAGAAAATCAAGGCAGAATATTACAATTAAATTACGTCTATCGCTAGCTAAAACTGTTATTTGGAAAGATTTGTCCTTTTTTCCTTTCACATTCAGTTGTACTAAAGGCAAAATGAAATCCCAGACAAGTATTGTTTAGTTTATTCATGGGACGTGGTGGGGATGATGCCATATGAAAACTCTTGAGTTACTTTTCTTTTGAAATCTTGGACATTCTGTAGCACAGCTCTTCCCTTGGCATCCCATTGCGCCAAATATTCGGTTTTTCTCTAAGCTTAAGTGGAAAGATATTTTGCGGTTTGTGAGTTTGTAATCTTATAGGATGCCTATAAGATCGCCTTAGCAGACAGAGCAAAAGGATCACCCGCTGTTTTGTGCAGGTGTCTTGTAACGTTTGGCCCAACGCTGTGTAAATAGAGGCGTCATCCAACAAGATTATAAAAATACAAACTGTGCTATTGCCAGTGCAATGGGGAAAATACGGCTGAAAGCAAGGGACCGGTGTGAAGTGACCGCTTGAAGTCAGTTTGACTGCGACTTGACACCAGAAATGATGCTATTTTCAGTCCCAGTCTTGCTGCTGCATTGAAACTAAGGAAGCTCATCACTTCAAAAGATTGAGCCCTTAACCTGCTCGAGCGTTGCACAGGGATCTGGTCAGCATAGCAAGAAACGAAATATAATGTGATGTGAGACTGGCTGTGGGGTGAATGCAGTACTGACAAATGAAGCAGGCGTTGAGGTTGGCTGATACACAAGGTTATGTATTTGCCTGCAAATGCTGGGAAAGACTATACGGGCCATAAAGAAAAAATCCATAGTCCCTGTATTTCCATTTTCAGCTGATAATAGCAAAAATGAGCTGAGAGTTATTGACTCCCAACATCAGGTTATTAACACCCAGAAAATACACAGTCATTACTGTTTAAATATTTTCCTGTTTGCTGTGCCACTGAAATGCAGCGAGACATAAATTTCAGCTCTTTCTGACACCCTTCTGTACCCTCCGTCTGCTTTTTCAGAGGAATTCAGGCCACCTGACAGGCTTTATGGGTTTTATTTTATGGGTGACTCCTAAAGAGGGAGGGGAGCAAATCCAGCGCTAACCATCCCCTCGTTGTCTATCTTCTTTCAGAGCCTCCCATCGGGCAGATGCACCCTCCCCACGGCAGCGTCACGCCCCAGAAGAACAGCAACCTCCTCGTCATCATCGTCGTCACCATCGGCGTCATCACCGTGGTGGTGGTGGTGGTGGTGGCCGTCATCTGCACCAGGCGCTCCTCGGCGCAGCAGAGGAAGTATGTTCTGAAATCACGGGACAGAAGGAAAAGGCAGTGATGCTCAGCTTCAAAACAGATATGGGCAATAACATTCATACTGTGGAGACGTGGGTTCTGGGACCAAACTGCATTTTGGGTCTGGATCTCTTGTAGTTTTTGGAGGCTGGGCTTGGGGAAGCTGGCCATCGCTGGTGTGTGGAGAATGTCCCCTGTCCCCAAGGCTGCAGAGTAATCCATGGAGAATAAGTACCCCTGACATGGCGAGCCTTGAAAAATAAGTCTGCCATGCACAGCTCTCTGTTGTTTGTATTGTCAAGTGTAATTCAGACACAGGAACGAATCAATTCCATTGATTTAAAGGAAAAAAATAGTACTTGTCTGTGCCTGGTGATGCTGTCGGACTTTCTAACTCCACAGCCGTGCACCTGCACAGCTGAGAAACAGACAGTCCTGCTCACTGGCTAACCTTTGTGAGGACGTTATCCTCTCCAGACAGTCTGTCTCCAAAAGTCTTCCAGTAAAAAGCATCAACAACTATTTCTCCAGATAATTCTCATATACTTGAAAAAATAAAAGTCTATAGAAAAATATGGGGAAAAAACCTTTAGGATTCTTCTTAAAGGCTATAAAAGGGCAGCAGCCTAAAGCACAAAGGGTTTTTCAGTTTTTATGAGAAATTAGAGGTGGGTTTGAAATGGAGCTGGGCTTGACACATTTAATTAATTGAAAATTAGGATACTATTCATTATTCTACTATTACTTCATTGTATTATTGTACCATTGTGAAAGACTGGACATGAGAAAGTTTAGTGATAGCCTTCCCACAAGAACAATAAATGTTCGCACTAAGGGCAAGACGTTATTACATTGATTTGCACTGATGCTTAAAGTGTGGCACAAGGAAAGAAGCGATGGTCGGGGGACTGAACAGCTCCCATGTTTGCTGAAATCAGCTTTGGGCTGGTTGAGCACAGGCAGGTGGCAGCTTGTAGTGTTCTACGGTCCCTGGGGGAAGAGCTTTCTCTAAAGATGGATGTTTGAGGCTAGATTTTTTAAATAAGAAAGCTCTCATTTAGGCAGAAAAGTAAGGGCCCGTGCTTTTAGGAGTGCTGGGGTAGTTGAATGATGGACTGATTTGAAAATCTGTTTCTATTGTGAGTCTTAACATGTGAAAATCAGGCCATCATGTGAAGGCAATGGAAATTCTTCTGAGTAGTGTTTGGTGAATCAAGGCTAAAGCTCTTTTGAGTTTCTAACAGGGAAAAGGGAATTACAAGAAAAAGAAGCAAATAGAGAGATTAATCTATCCAGAATTAGGTGTCTAAAACTTAAATATCCAGGTTTGAATTAATCAACCTTGACCTCTTCTGTAGCCCCTGGGGAGGAACAGGAGCGTTCAAAGAATCATTCGTCTTATCCTAAGACGTCGGAAGACTTGCCGTCTGAAGATGCTTATTGCTGTCCATTGATTAAAAAAATGTGAAGCTGGTGGATTTGGATTTGCTGTTTAACGTCGAAATGTCTATACTATGGGCAGGTGAATCGCACCCAAGTTACCCTAAACCAACTGTTTCTGCACTGAAAGTGGGGAAAATATAGGGCAATAAAAATTAAACAGGGGACCTTAAATTTAGCACAACAGGAAAAAACATTGACTTCCTCAAAACAGAGGTTGTTGGTGGGAATTACTTTGTTTCTGACCTGCCTGGAGAGATGCATACTGTGATACAAAGAGTTTAGATTCAGACTTTTATTGGCAGCTGGTTCTTAGTTTAAAATCACTGATGAACTACTGAACAAAAGGACTGCGGTAAGGGTAGAGGCCAGGTCTCGCTGGATAATGCGTATGTCCTTCCCCAGAGCAAAAACTTGCAGGTGATGGAATGATCTCCTGTAAGCCTTCAGTGGAGGAAAGTCGTATTTCTTAAGTTAATTAAAACTTGGCTGAACAAAGCACAATAAAGCATATTATACAGAACAACCTGGTACTGACCTGGGTGGCTTAGTAGGTATTTTCTGTCTCTGCCATCTAGGGAAGAATGAAATATCAGCCATACAAACCCTGTGACAGTTTGACGACAGTAAAAAAATAGGGGAGAAAAATGTGAGTAAAGATTCAGGTGCAATAACTTAGCCAGTTGTGCATAAGGGGAACGTATGGCTCCTGCAGTAACTGAGATTCATACCCTCACCGTAATTACATCTTCCGCAGCACGAGATGCTCGCTGCCTTGTGCTGGCAGTGTCTGCTGATGTGGTGCCATAGAGGACGGAGGACGGAGGATGGGGCCACCCATCAGCTCCGTCCTTCAGTGCACTCCTGGTCCAGGCAGGTCAGTTCAGAGCTTAAGCTTAGAGAAGACGAATCCCCGTTGAATCTTAAAATAAGGGAAAATACCGCTTTGTACAGCATACACCCGAACTGCAGGACCTGCTTCTTCCAGGAATTTTTTAAGGCTTCAGGGTGTAACAAAAATTTGCAACATGCCAGAACAATTAGCCTGTGGACTGGTAACACGAGGTTATGACTACACGGGAGAGAAGGTGAAGGTGGACATCTAGTCCGAGCCTGGTATGTAAATAGTGCATATTTAAACCATTAAAAATGAAGCATGGTCTTGGACAAGTGCCCATCCAATTAGTGTGCTGGGTGGGGGGGCGGTGTAAAAAGAGGCTGCAAAAAATAAGCTAAGACTAGTTTAAGTCCTGTGTAAGTAATAGGGTTGTGTCAGTATACATTTGGGAAGGCTCGGGGGAGGCATTAACCACAGCGTAATCAAACTCAAACTAGCGGGGAATGAGTTGGCAGCCACTGAAGAGCCTCCGTATGTCACTGCTGTGTTCCCTGGAGATACTCCTGGTTTCTGTGCTTCCTCCACGCTGGGGTTGCTCGCTAGCTGTGGCCTCTGCCCCATCTCTTGCACGGTGGCGTGAGGCTGGATCTCACCACGGGGGAGAGGAGCACGAAGCCAGATGATGGGAGAGACAGGTACTGGTGTTTCAGCTTTTCAGGATGGCTGGCAGGAAATAAAGAGGCCAAAATGAAATAATTTTTCATCTGTAAACACTGGGGGAGATTTTCTGGAGAAAGAATCGTTTTGTCTTCTTTTTTTTTGTGTACAGGACTTCTATACAAGTTGAATTGCCTTTAATACGGCCCAAAAGGCAAAGTGCACCTTTTTTTGCCAGGTTAAGAGTAAAGAGCAAAAAATATAAAATACTAACCCATGCATCAGAGGGATAACTAAGGTGAAGTAGTGTTCACATTCATTGTTGAGTATCTTCAAAGTGCTTTGCAAACAGTAGCACAGGAGGCTCAGGGTTCGTGTGGGAGGCGGTTACGTCTTATGGAGCCATTGCTTCTGTGTCCTGCCTCCGAAACTGTCCCTGCTCCATGAGAAAGGCATCTGATCGCACCAGGACTGGGTGGTTACCCATGGGTTTTTTTTACAAGCAAAAACTTGTTTTGCCCAGGAGAACAGTTTATTTCTGAGATCTTCAGATGGAGACATCTTCAGTTGTTGTTAAAAAAATAAACTAGGCTGAGTTGTTATAATCGTAACTGTTTTCTCTGGGGTAATGTAACTCCAAAATGAAGGCAATGAAGAGTAATCTCACTCTGGCGTATTTGAAAAATTATTCTATGTAGCATGTGTATATTGTTAGGACCTATGTGGGTGTGCTGTATAATTGCTGGAGTCACTGCCCAGGCGGTGTTGTGCTGGAAACCATAGAAAGAGACAACGAGAGTTTCCTATCCAGAGAGTTTATTTGTTTTGAAAGTACAGCTTAAGTTCTGCTGTCGTTATTCAAGATTGCGTGACCATAATATATAATTTAAGGGCAGAGCTGAACTCTGTTTTTATATCCATCCTTGGGAAAAGAATGTATATCATTATAGTATGCAAGCAGGATGCACTTAATGTTGTAAAATAATTGAACAACAGAAACGCTGCCATCCAAGATCAATTTTTCTATTCCAAATTCTTTGTCTTCCCAATCCAGTTATAATATGGATAATGGACTAAATTTGAATCCCACTGTAAATATCAACACTCAACTTCCAAAGCATGAGTTTCCATTGCTGCAGCTGAGGTTTGAAGCTGATGTTGAAGCTTTTATGACTGTCTTCTGTAGATATAATGTGCTCGCCTGGCGCAGCAAAGGTCCTGCCTCTCCCTGAAATTGAGGGTAGGTGCATTTTCAGAAGCTGAACCTCAACTTCTGCATTGCATAAACAAAACATTCCAGGGGAGGATTTATTTTCATCTGTTATTGATGACCTTTTCGTATGCGCTCCTGGCTCTGATTCAATTTGCTACCCACGAGCTGTCAGAACATCAATAATTTGTGAGAAAAAACAATGCAAACCAAGCTAGATCATTGCATATATTTTTAAATGATATCATTGCTGTAGTGGTTTTATAGTTATGGCTGGAATGACACATTCATTATGACCCCTTATTTACAGTTGTGTCTAAAATTACTTTGGGGCTGAAATTTCTTTTGCCTAGCTCAAGTCTAGAGAAATGAATTCTTTTCAATTGCAAGTGACAAAAAAGCTGCTGTATCCCGAAGTGAAGAAAGTAATTCCTTGTTTAGAACCAAAATTACGGTCTTTTTTTGAATGAGACAGAAAGAACAACTTTACTTTTTAACTTCAGGAGGGTCATACCTGAAGGTTTGAATGAAAGTGCTACAATAATTATTCTTGTAGGTGTTAATCAGGATGGTACTAGGGTCTGTGCAAGAAGGCGTTAAAGAACTGTCTTTATTCCGTGTTCTTTCTTCCTGTTGTTTGCAATACTGTCATTTTAAATTAAGTTTTGGCAATTAGCAAGTAACAGACTAAACATAGGAAGCAGCTATGACCAGAGGCCATCACTCTTATTTCTTGTGGGCTATAAACAAAAATCTCTGAACGACCCCAGCGTCGCCTCCGCCGCTAACTTTCCAGATCGCATTTTAAAATTAATCTTTTGACCCTTGAAGAGCTTTTGGGATACCGACCAGTCAAAGGACCTAAAACAATTTCTGCCTTTAAGGGTGGCAGTTTGAGGACTGGGATATTTCTGCTGTCATTGCCATCGGCTCCTGGGGCTGAGACAGGGCTGTGCCCTCGGTGACATTTTAAATTATAGGATGTGTTTGTTCCTTCTCTTGAAAGCAAAATGTTTGGTGATGCACGTAGTTGTGACATGCATCTCTTGCTTTCTAGACCAGACTGAGAAAATTTAGAAAAGAACAGAAATTGACTCCAACAATTGGAGTTTCTCAAAGTTTAAAATTTCCTCAAACTTTCTTCTGCTAAAATAACCCCATGCCACCTTCCACAATATTGCCTGCACCTGTGATAGGAAGGGCAGTTATCTGAGCACACGTACTCAAATGACGCACGTGGAGCGAGTCCTAGGGACGCCGGTGAATGGTTTTGCATTGCTTTCCATGGATTCGGGAAAGAGCCTTCCCTTCAGGAGGTGCACAGCTGTGTTTTGGGGTGAACGTAGATGGGAATAACAAGTAGCTGAGAGCACTCAGTACCCCTGGAGATCAAGGTTTTCTTTGGTGTGTGCTCCCCGGAGCAGGTGGCCCGCTGACACGAGGGCGTATTGTAATACCTATGCATAAAGAGAGGAGAGTTAATGTCGCTCTGGGAAATGCTACTCTGGATTTCTGAGCTTTTCTGTAATAAAAATACCGCTTTAGTGTATATTTAAAGAAATACAACACATGCTGCACGCAGTTGCGGGGGGTATAAGATGCACATAACCTGGCGGAAATGAGCTCAGCAGTTTTCAGTCGCTGTTTTTAGATGCAGGCACTCCACAAGTGCTGCTCTTCCCGAGATGAAACCGGCCACTTCCCTTCTGTTCCAGGAAGAGTGGTTTCCCCCAGCTTCTACATCAGGGGGTGCAAAAAATGAGCCACCCTGCTGAGCCCCAGGCCCATCTGCAGACTCCAGGAAGCATAGGGCCACACCAAGATAACTGCTGTCCTTTGAAGGACACAACCAGAGGGGCTCCTTAGAGAGACACCAATGAGGAGACATCACTCTTTTGGTCTTATAAAGGGGAAAAACGTTCTTACGTGGCAGTTTTGATCTTTGTTCGCTGCAGGAAACGTGCAACCCACAGCGCTGGTAAAAGGAAGGGCAGCCAGAAGGACCTGAGACCCCCGGATCTGTGGATACACCACGAGGAGATGGAAATGAAGAACATCGAGAAGCCGGCAGGCTCGGACCCTGCAGGAAGGGACTCCCCGATGCAGAGCTGCCAGGACATCACCCCCGTCAGCCACAGCCAGTCGGAAACGCAGCTGGGCAGCAAGAGCACCCCGCAGCCCGGTGAGGGGCTCCGAGGGCAGGAGGGATGGAAATTGGCTGGTCTTCACTTGCTCTGTAGAGTTGGGGAAATTAGAATCGTAGAATCATAGAATGGTTTGGCTTGGAAGGGACCTTAAAGGTCATCTGGTCCAACCCCATTCCAGGTACTCCCAATTTTTTTTTCTCCATCACCAGGATATAAATTTTCTTTAAATTAATTTGATATTGCTGATTAGTGACCTTAGCCCAGCACGTGGAGTCTCTAACAGAGGGCTAAACCTGGCAAGATCCAGGAGGAGACTGGAAGAATTGACAGCTCTGCTACGGGTGCCAGGAGAGATGTTCCTAGATGATTTTTGCAGTGGTTTCAGACTAGGGGAATACCCATCGTTTTTTATTTTTACACCATTCTAACTTTTTAAGTTCAGGAATTCAACTGGAAGTCAAATGTTATTAAATTTGCATACCGTATTAAGAAAGAGAGGAAAAAGGGGGCATGGAGAAGTAAGCGGGGGAAAAAAGAAATGAAAAATGGAGCAAAGGGAGAACGTGATCAGGAAGAAGGTCAGCAGCATCACCAGGAGCAGAATTTGAGCCAGGGAGACTGAGAAAACTTACAGATATGAAGAAAGAAATTCTGTAAGAAAAGTGTAGTTTCAGTGAAGTTTCCTCCTCCTTTTTTTAACCTTAGTGCACACAGCACATCACGGGTTTCACTTTAGCTGATAACATTTTTTCCACCATAATAATAGAAAGACTTGGGAGAGGCAGGTGGTGTGTACAGAGGGGGACGGAGGGTGAAACACAGCATGGAAGTTGAAAACATAAACATATTTGTCTTGAGTTCATCATGAACACATTGCTTGTGGGTGACGGAGTGAAATAATTCCAGAATATCGGCTGGGGCTGTAAATAATGAAGGTGACTTTTTCAGACGCCTCTGATGTTTTTGTCCCTTTTCCGTAGCTCCTGTTCTTGCAAGGAAAGAAAAGTTAAAAAGGAACAGTTTTCAAATGTCTAAATGGATCTAATTTTCTTTTTCTGACATTGTGTTTTGGGCTGATAGTTTACCATTTAGAAGATAATTGTGACGGTGATTTCTGTTGGTTTTGATGCAAAGGTCCTCGTGGTATTAGACATTGGGAAAACATAACCAGAAGTTTCCCTTTGCCTAAACAGATATTGCTGATGATCAGGAGAGCTGAGCCAGGATCCAGAAAGATCAGTGTGAGTGCTTCATTGATTGCAGTAGGCTTGCAGTCGAGTGCAGGGTAGGAAGTCATCACAGCATATGAGCAAGTTAACGACGAAGGCTGGGCTAGATATTTTACGTGTAAACGCCTTGGACTGTAAATAAATGCCTTTATGTTTCTTCCCATTCTGGCATACACAGTTCAGTACTACTGTCCCTGGCTTTTCACTAGCAATTAGGTCTTTGGATGGCCATCGATAGAAGACTTGGCATTTCAGTCCTGCAATTCAGAGAAGAGTGATTCGGGAAAAAAATAGTCTTTTCATGCAAATCTTTTTCTTTCTTTTTTAAGGGATATGTGTTTGCTTGGGTACATCCGAGATGAATATTCTGAGTGGGTATTAAGCTTAACTGTATGACAGTACTAAACTGACTTCACCCATGGTTTATTCAAATAGCAAAAGTAACATAAATACAAGGTTCATGTGAAACAAGGTACGAAGAGAGAAATACAGCTTTTATTTCCTTGCAAATTACTCCACCGAACATCCAGTTCCAGGCACACTTTCTTTCTGACAAGTGTATTCTCTAGAATTTTTGAATACGTCCAGTATCCTATACTAATGTGACTAAATTAGAGCATCCATATTTCAATACCTAAACAGAATAGCTCATTTCTATAGCTGCTGGGACAGTTTTGAATTGGATCAGACATTAGGCAGCTTATCTCAGCTCTCTGATCTAGATGTGCTAGTTGTGATCCAGGACCAAATAAGGGGAAGATCCAGGCACATCTTTAACTTGCCATGGTTTCTGTAGAAAAAACAAGATGCACAGGCTGGAAGAGCCACCGTGAATTACCGGACAATCAGGACATAGGACTTTGTGGCATCTCACAAGGAAGGTCATTTTCATCCTTCTGATGTATTTCAAAGACAATTCTTGGCTGCCAGGTTTTGTAGGCAGCTGAATTTATGCAGCCTTTTTCTGGTCTTGATACTTGAATTTTAAAATAAGTTTATAACAGGGAAGTTACAAGAAAAATGTCCTATTTTTATGAAGCGAATATTTATTTATCTTATTATGAAGATAATTTCAGAGGCAAAGAAAAAGGGGACATGATATCTTAATTCTCTTACAGAAAAATGCAAACAATAATTTTATTCAGAAAAGGCAGCCAAAATCGTCTGTGCAGCTCTTTGCAAGTGGTGATATTTAATGATCGGTTAAAATAACTGAATTCTAAAAAAGCCTGTTGATCGTTCTGCTAGATGTCGGGTGAAGAGAAGCATGCATTTACAGCATTTTCAGCTGAGCTATCGTGTTGTTTTTCTCTAGGTCCTGAGACAGAAGATGTTGGAAGTAGCATGTCCACGTTAGAGCGCTCGCTTGCTGCCCGCAGAGCCACCCGTGCCAAGCTCATGATCCCCATGGATTCCCAACCAAACAACCCTCGTGAGTACCAAGACCTTCCCCCAGCCCCCTTCTGCACCCCACAAGCCACGCTCACCCATCTGAAGATCTCATACGATCTTTCGAATATGATCTAGTTATGCCTCATAAAGTTAAATAGCATTAGCAGTATTTTCTTCATCTAAAAAAAAGTATAAGGTCTGGAAGCTTGCCAGGGCTTCACAACGCATCAGTGGAAAAACCATGGAGAGAATTCAGAAACCATACTTCTGCTAGACTCAGCCCAGGCTAAGCCTAAAGAGTCATCTTTCCTATTTTTGCCAGGTGGATAGTGATGGATAAATCCCCCCGTCTCCCTCCCATAAGACTTTAAAAACAGGGCTAAGAGTTCAAGCTGCCAGAGCAGAAGGCTTTGCAATACACACATGTAAATTGTGATATTATTATTATTATTATTATTATCATCATCATCATCATCATCATAATCAGCTGGACATTATTTCAGTTTCTGCTGTATTTTCTTTTGTCTATAGTAGTTGGCCACGCCACTATATGCTTTTTTAATATGGGGCAGCTCTCTTATAAAGCCAAGTAAATGAGGAGACAAGATATTTTTAATATGTGTTAAATTTTAGTGACCACAGAGCGTTTATCATTGAACAAATTTCATAGGTGAAGTGAATCTTTTTCAAAGCAGCAAAGCACGCAAGAAAGACAAGAAGGCTGGAGAACATTAGATAGGTTCTCCCATCCTGCAGAACTTATTACAATTTCTGAAGTGACCTTGTTCCACATCTGAGCAAAGGAAAGGGATACGTGCGAGCCCGAGGCACTGGAGACAGGGTTTGGCACTGATCAGGTTCCTGGGGGAGGATGAGGCTTCAGGTCTCCACCTTTCCTCTGAGCAGCCCTGTGATCAGTCTCTTGGTAGCTCTCAGCTTTTAGCTAGAAGTTCTACCTTTGACCTCACAAAATAGACCCGATGGAAAATCTATAGGAATTGGTACATCCATGTAAATAGTCGGAGTTAAGAAAAATGAACATACACTGACAGAAATCCGTTTCATCACAAAATTTCTTTCTAGCTCTGATGGTTAAATGAAAGTGACTGTTTGTAGGTTTATGGAAGGGCACATCACAAATGATATATTAAAAAAAACCAGAAGGAACTGAATGAAGGGGAGGGGAGGGAATAACCTGCCATGGCTTTGTTCAGTAAATTAGTTAGTAGGAGCTAGTATTGGTTCCTCCAATTTGTGTTCATTACGGGTGAGGTTCAGGTCGTGCTGCTCGGCCTCAGTACCCAGCCCTTGCGAGGATAAACCACAGGTGCCCAGGGAGAGACTGGATGCCAGTTCTTCATGCC
This sequence comes from Aptenodytes forsteri, assembly GCF_000699145.1. NCBI lineage: Eukaryota > Metazoa > Chordata > Aves > Sphenisciformes > Spheniscidae > Aptenodytes > Aptenodytes forsteri. The sequence goes on along the minus strand of NW_008794883.1, from coordinate 2,563,471 downwards.
TTGGGCTGGACATATCTCCACATTTCAGCCTCCACCCTCTTTATGGTCTGGAAGGAAGACCTCTGGGTTGAGGGGGAGAAAGCTCTTACTCCACCTGACCATGCCGCGGGAAATATTCCCATCTTGTAACCACACTAATCTCACAATCAGGCAGTTTGCCCTTTGCTCAGTGGGAAATCCTCCTGGGTTGGCCTGGGTTGAAGGAGGGCAGCAGTCCAAGAAAATGGATGGATTTGGAGCGGTGTAAGCAAAATCGGAACCAAATCAGTTGTAATTACAACGGGTCAATAGCAGTGTTAGTTAAGTACAAGTCAAGTCAACATTGTTCTACAGCTTATAGATAAAAGTGCTCTTAAACATACTTAGTTTTTTCAGTCAAATGATGCATTTTGACAAATGATGTCCTCTTTTCTATATATTTATATTTTCAACAGTATAAATCTAATCTACAGTGACAACATATTATGATTGTTTGCAAATAAATAAACTCAGATTTATAAAAGTCGTGTTTGTGCATTTGTGCAGGCTGAGTTACGCTTAATATGTTTCTTTCCCCAGAAAATAGAATCGAGGCTTTGTCAGATTAGATGCTTTAATTAATTTCTCTCCGTTTGCCTGATACTGAAAGAAATTGTCAGCAGTGAGCGAGTAAATGGATTGAAGAAGCAACATCATAATTCTGAAGTAAAAAACGAATGCTGTTAATTGTTAAATACCAAATCTGGAAGTATTCACGCTCATCTCAGTAATCAGTATTTGCAGTCTTTGAGAACAAATATACTCCATAATGCGCCTTTGCATACTGAAGTGGAAGGAGCATGAACCAGATAAATTTGATAAGATTTTAGTGATGTCTTTGATGGCTCTAATGCTACTGAAATACAGGCAGTGACAAATACCAAGGCTGTCGTATGGAGAGGAGTATATACAGAGAAAAATAATTGAGAAAGTCTTTGCAGGGTTTTGCATTCAAGTATTGCAATTCTCCTGTTTTCTGTTTGTAATCTTTACTTACGGAAGATGAAAATAAATGCTTGCAGTTACTTACGGAAGATGAAAATAAAATGCTTGCAGAGTAAATCAGTTTGGAGAGAGACTTCTGCTGTTTTGGGGGAGGTTTTTTTCTGTTTATCGCCCTCCCTAAAAAGGCAGAAAATCACAACAATTCTTTTTTTCAGGGAAATATGAACATGTCGACTCAGTTGCTTTGGCAGCCTCTGGGGTGCTTGAATGCAATCCAGAGTGTCCTACTTTGTCATTTCTGTAAGCTGTTCTTGGGTGCTGCTTTTTTAGATGATACAGTACATTGTAAATGTAGACCAGTGTTTAGGGAGCTCCATGATTTGGTCAGAGAATTTCTGTTTTCAGTGTCTCAGTATATCAATATTAAGTGCAAATTCCATTGCTGACAGGCTATGACAGAACAGATTTGTTGTCATACCTGCTTGAAATTGCAAAGATTTATTGAAAATGTTTGATGTTACCTTTTCTCCAGCTTCTCTACAAGAGAGTACTGCAATGAATAGTAATCCGGTCTTATTTTAAAAATGAAAGCGCTAGGTATCTACAGCCTAAAAAGAAATGAAGGAATGGACTTTGAAAAACAAGTTGTTCTTTAATAGGATTCAATAAAGAGTGATATTTTTCACTGTCAGCAAGGTTATAAATATTGTCAATAAAAATGTCTTATACAGACAAAATGAAATGTCTGAATAGTAGAAATTCTCTTCTAAGAGTGGTTGAATTGAACCCAGACAACTCTGAAGCTCAAATCACCCAGGTTAGCATTTCTTCATGAGTTTTTTTCATCTCCACACTTGTCCGTTACCTCTGGAAGTGCAGCATTGTCTCGCTGAAAGCCGTGTGCTTAAAAACACCCTTGTAAAGTCTTGGCACCATCATGGCTTCTTGCGTGACCTTGGGCAGGTAGCCCAATTCGCCACTCTGTGTAATGGATGTAGTAGGAGCTAGAAGTAATTGTAATTACTATCTTAAGGTTTACAGCATTGTTTATAATTCATGTGTGAAAGGTGCTAGATAAGCCAAACCTTATCATCAATGAGCCAAAAATCTCTGCTTATTGTTTAGCTGGGCAAAACTTTAATGAGAGTTTCCAAGTTTTTCCTAAAAGCTACACAGGAATTTATGATTTGTATAGCATTATTATCACCCACTCTTCAAGCGTTGACTGTTGAAAATAAAGGAGATAACTCACAGGAAAGCCTGAATTCATCACGCTGTGATGAATGTTTTGAGATTTTCAAATCAAAGCGTTTCACTTCGATTCAACTCAACTTCAACTTCAGACTTTTAGCTACCGGTTTGCTGGCACACCTCACCCCTGTTCCTTACAGGCTTGGGCATGCCTGAGTGGGGAATGATGCCCAGACAGCCTCAGCTGATGGGTAAACAGGGGGGTCCTGTGCCACTGGGGACATCCGAGGGTGTCAGGGACATTGGTGTGAAGCTGGCAGACATGATGGAAGAGTTGCAGGAGCCCACACTCCTCCAGAGCAGCGGCTGAGGGCAGCAGGCTCTCCTAAGGCATCAGAAATGGCACCAGGGACCTGTGCTTAGACAACTGAAATAAGCCCTTAAATGGCCTGATCCATTCCTGCTCGCTTATTTGTCAAGGGATATAAAGCACCCCCCGAAATGCGGCTGAATAGCTGGAACACAGACAAAAAGCTATTTAATTTTACAGATAATAGCAGACTGCACTTGCAGTTATCCGATGTGTACCAAAGAGGCGTATTTCTGTATACAGAGGTGGCTTCTGTGGGCAGAGGCACGTTTTATACCGAGCATTTGGGTACTTCGCTTGCGAAACATGGTTGTTTCTGGTTCCCTACTGACCCTCTAAGGACTTTTTTTTTGATTTTACGAAAGCACCCATTTAATCTCTCTCTCCTTCTTTCCTTTTAGCTGTGGTCAGTGCCATTCCGGTGCCAACACTAGAAAGTGCCCAGTACCCCGGGATCCTGCCGTCCCCGACCTGCGGATACCCACACCCGCAGTTCACCCTTCGGCCGGTGCCGTTCCCGACCCTCTCTGTGGACAGGACCTTTGGAGCAGGAAGAAGTCAGTACAGTGCTTTTCTTCTGCTCTTCGCTATTAAAGTGCTTGGAAATAGGTTGCTTTGTATCATTGGGATGTATAAGTTCTAGCCAATGCAAATCATGCTGCCCTGCTTTTTGGGAGCCAGGGTAAGTCCGGTCTGGGTAGCAGCAACTGGCCATGGGCTGCCTCTTCTCCAGCAGCAGCTCCAGTTGGAATTTCCAATCTTTACTGAACACCTTAAAGGTTAAGAGTCACTGCATCTCTAATTCAATCTTGTCTTTTCTGCAGGTCTGTCAGTCATTTCACTGTTCTTTCATTTCCTTTGCTTTATTCATAAGGATATTCCCAGAAAAATGCAGGCTTCACGAGCTCTTCTTCATCCCAAGGCAGAATCTAGTATCATCACGCATTAAATTCATCCATGATAGCACTTACACGACCTCTCCACACAGTGTCTTCCCGGGCTTAGCTGCCCTCACTGCTACGAACATTTTCTTTAATATCTAACTTGCTAAAATTTAAGCCAATTGTTTCTTGTTTCGCTTATAGCAGGCATAGAGAACAGTTTATTTTCTTCCTTTTGCAGATCCCTGTATACATTTGAATAGTGTTATCCTGTCTCACCTCGTCTCTTTTCTAGAGCGAGCTCTATATTCATATTTGCTCCTCTGCAGTAATAGATTTGTGGCTCGTGTGTTCCCATAACTGTTCTTCACCTTCTCATGGTCTGGGGAAAGTGCACGCACGCAGCGCGAGCCCCCGGCCTCACCTTCACAACTTACTTGTAAGCCTCTTCCCCACCGGCAGCCATCTGTTCTTTGTTCAAGCCTAACGAGCGTGCTCTGGCACATTAATTACAGTTGGAGGGCTCATATTTTCTTATACTTCTCCCTTAACTCTACTGCATATCAAGTCTGAGTTATTGACAGATGAATGTCAATCTGTTACACATTTTTTTCACATCACAGAGAGTCTGTGCTGCTGGTCCATGGGGAACTCATCTTGAAATGACTGATTTTTCCTGTTTGATTGTTGCTTTCAGTCAGTTCAGACAGGTCCTTGGGGGCCGGTGATTGAAATCCAGTGGTGGGATTGTAGGTAAAAGGTGGGTTCTGGTGTCCTAGTCATCACCCTAATGCCATTCCCCCTCTCTTCAGCGTGGTTGCTGAGGCCCTTTCAAAGCTAGACGGCAATTTCCCCTGGAGGGCCTCGCTGGCATAATCAGGTTTTGATCTGCTGCTTAAATTAATACCAAATCCACCACAAATGCAATGCACAGAAACAAAGTAGATTCAGTTTCTTGCTTGGCACACACTGAATGTTGGGGGGGGAAAAAAAATAAAAGTAACTACCCCCTGCCTGATCATGGAGACGGAAGAAGAAAAATTTGAAGACTGAATTGTTTGCTCAGCCATCATCATCTCGGCTTGCTCGTAAAGGACCTGAGCATCTTCAGTCCTCAGATCCAAAGTCTAGCTGTGAAAGTGAGGGAGGTTTCCCTAGTTCTGCTGATGCCTCAGGGTTGCAGGCAGCTCAGCTGGTAAATACCATACGGAGTGCTGGCAGGGACACGATTGCTGAGGGATCGGTTAGGCACAACCCCCAAAATCACACATGCCTGGTGCATCCAGCTTCTGCCTGGTCCGGCCACTAGATTTACAGGTGTAGTAGTCTGGAGGTGAGATTTTCAAAAAGAGGAATGTCTTTGAGATCCTGTTGGATCCAGTGGCTGTTCCTGCGGGAAGGTCTGTATAGAAAGGTCTGGGTTTGCCCAAGTCTTTCAAGTGCAGCATGCTTGCGAGCTGAACAGATGATTGCTAATACACAAAAGTTTTCTGCAAGAAGCTCGATTACAAAACAGCTTTAATTATTCAGAAGACCTGATGGGCCTTGGAAAAGCTCAAGCAGTGAAGACTTCAGATAATTTAGGCAATTTCCCATTAAATAATTCAAAAGCAGTGGACATAGGCTTGTTTGGATAACGGCTAGTTTCAGATTATTGAGGGCTGGGTAATGAAGACTCTGTGGTATTTCGAGAATTATCTAAGCCCGTTACAATGTGCAATGACAACCTGTTACAGCCATTGCAGTTGTGCTCTCTAGCAAAGGCTATTGACTTCCAAAGCTCCCAGATCATACAGAATACCTCCAAATGACATATTCTCTTCCTTCGCTGTGCCTTACATTTTCACCGCCACGGCAATGAAGCGGAGCCGCAGACAAGGACGTGGAAATAGTGTTTGTTTTCTAGTGACACTTGACACCGTCACAACCAGCCAAGCGGTTCTCTAGGTTTATATAATGGCAGTGTTCATTACTTTTCAGTCCGAGGAGGGATGAAGGGATAGAAAAAGTACATTTCTAATATGATGCCTGAAGCTTTTCTCAGCACCGGTGCTGTTGCTGCCGAATGCCGGCGCTGGCGACATCAGCCCATCTGGGGGAGCAGTCAATCTCCAGCGCATCCGACTGAAAAGCAGCTGCTTCGTTTGTGGCTCACCTCCCACTGCCTCACTGACCACCTTGCTGCAGCAGAGAATGGGGATAGATCAACAAAATTACTCTAACACTTTGAGTTTATTTCTTTTTTGGCTGTTTTCTTAATATGATCATGCAGTTGAGAGCAACTAGCAGTTAAAGAGACTGTAGAGATGATACATAAAGCTTTTTCGTGTGTTTTGCCCCTCAGTGAAAAATTCACTTGACGCTTGACCAATTGCAGCTGTGTCTGAAAAAGAAATACCCAGCAATAACTCCTCCGAGACAGAGCCTACCTGCGGTACTGCATGACCGAGCACCCTATTGATCAAGATGTAGCAATCCCTGAATAAATCATATGCCATGCCATTAGCAAGGGTGTTGCTCTGCATCCTGCCGTACAGACAATGCTCGAACACCTTCCTCTGTTTCTGAAGGCCTTTTTCATTGACCCGAAGATTCGAGTGCTGCAACTTATCTTTAGGACAAATGTTCTACTGAAGAGGAAACTAAAGAAAATGGAAAGGAGTGTCAGGCCCCAGCCAGAGCTGGGGCAAGCTGTCTTGCCTGTTTAATTACTGCTGATGACACTACTAGCCATAAAATACAATTGCTAAATATCATTTTTTTCCAGACAGAAAACATGTCTGAGCCGTAATAAAGTGACTGTTGTCTGGTCAGCAGTCCTTCCCATGGTTTGCCTTCTTCTTCAGTCTCCTGCAGAGCTCCGTCGCACCCGCTGCTTACAATTTTATCAAGACAGGTAGGGGAAGATGGTGACATGCCTAGTTTGCCATGTGTTACAGAAGGAAGAAGATGTTCTTTTTCTTCCTCTGCCGCAGGTACTGGAGATGCTGAGCCATCACGGTCTCCAGCAGGGAAAGAAGAGAGCTGGAGGAAACCATCTCCCACTTGGGAGGTACTGGGGTGGCCCCATCCCCATCCTGCCCCATCCCCATCCACGTGCTGGTCAGCAGAAACAGATTGTGTTCTGGCCCCATCCTGATCACACTTCTACAGGAGGCAGAGTACTTTTCTTCAGGCTAATCGTAAAGATGACAACTGGTCTAACAGCACCATTTTTAGAGGGAGCCATTCATCAGTGTATCGCCCTAATAATCCACATAATGAAAACTTGGAGATGTTCAGAAAATATGGTTTTTTAAAAATAAAGATACATTATTTTCTAGTATTAAAAAGAAAGATGGAAAATAGTGTAAACCAGAACAATAAAACAACAATTATATTAATAGCTTGAGACAGCCATAGAAAAGTATTATGGAATGGAGATAACTTTACCTACATTAATCTGTTAAAGTGAGGTGCACTAAAGCAAATATTTCCTGAGCACATTTCCTCTTGGAGCTGGCTTTCTGGCTGTGAACAGTCAGCTCTGCAGTGAGCCCATCCAGCTGGGAAGCTTAAAACCCTTCTACCGTAGTAGCTGCGTTCTGGACTTAGTGGAAATGGTCATTTTTATTCAACGGTCCAGTTTGGTTTCAGCAGGGGATGCCACATCTCACAGAAGCGGGATGAATGCTGTAATGGAGTTGTGGGTAAGGTCCTGTTTAGCGCCTCGCTTTCTTTGTTTTCCTTTGCCAACAGAATCATCAGCAAAGCAATTTATTTTTTTCAGTATGTAATTCTTTGGATGTAACCACATATGATTTAAAAATGCTTCTGCCATGTTCCCGTGATTCAGGTTTAGATTAGCAATTTTTTAAAAGTATTTCTCAAAAGTATTCTTTGGGACATACCTAAAATTGCACATGAGTAGTAACCTGACGATAGATGCATTAAAAAAATATTGCTGCTTGTGCTACGATAACATCCAGAGATCCCAACAGGAACGAGGCCCTGGTTTGTCAGCATTAAAGAGATATATAGTCTTGGTCACGTGACATTTATAACCTGTATAAGTTCAAAAATACACAGAAAGTCATTAGCAGATATGGAATAAAGTTCAGTCATTTTAAGTCCCCATCTACCATCACGTACTTTGAATTGTTACTACCTTTTGTGTTCAATCCGTATTGATTTTTCATTACCTCGGACTGTGGCAGAGCCGATAGCTACAAATCCAAGTGGGAGTATTTCCAGTGTTACTTCTGAATAGAAGATACACAATGTAAAAATATGTTCAGAGACCTAAATTCTTTAAACTGGTTAACAGCATTGTACCAACCAACAATTATGCAAAAGCAAAGGGAAGATCAAAAGACTTTGTATCAGATATTTATTCTTCTGCTTGGTGAGCAGTGTCCATGGCTATTGAAGTTCAAAGCAAGCTCATTCTCAGTGTTCCTCACACGTAAAGTGAATGCAAGTAGGGCTTTATGCAAGGCTTCTCCAAAGCAATGAGAGACCCTAATTGGTTTTACTGGGCTTTAGAACAGATCTTCATGTATAGCATAATATTTTCTTTACTCTGGTAAAATATTTTACTGAATTCAAGAGCGAAAGATCACAACTGGAATGCAGCATGGTATTATCTGCTTCATCTTAAAGGTCAATTGGGAGTCTACTTTCTGTAAAAAAAAAAGGTAATAATTGGATTAGTAGAAATAATCAGAATTCTTGGGCACTTTTGTTGAGGTGTATGAAGGCAAATATCTGGCTGCTAGGCAGGGGATTCTTGTAGGTGATGCAGGCAGCAGCAGCGATGTGCTCGTCTTCATCCATCCTTCAAATAAACAATCCATCCTCTCTTCCTGCAGGGACTTGTGTGAATTGCAAATTGATGGTTCTCATTATGTTTGCAAGCGTGCACATCTTATTTTAGAAAAAAGTCTTCTCAAGCATGAAGCACCTTCATTAGGCCACTTACCTTCAATATTTAAATCCCAACTCTAGCTTCTAATTTTAATAGAGTCATCACACCTTTCTCTTCAGTAATAGCTGGAGGAGAACCTGAAGTCTTTTATGTAATAACAGTTATGTAGGTCTCCAGATTTTACAACTAAATCCATAAGATAAAACATACCCATATGCTAAACCAGTAAGTTAATACAAAGGCTTTTAATGCAGAGACCGTTACGCTGATGCGAGCTGATAAAGCTGACGAAGCTTTGTTATCTGAGAGCACCACTGCAGAAAATACCAAGAAGGTATTTGATGGCGAGTAGCAGTAAGTGTCTGATTTACTTGTTTCTCCAAGCAGGTCAAGAGCATCCCAAAAGAACTGTCCTTAAGGACACAACGAAAAGCGTTGGGCTGCGTAGGAAGTTCAGACTTTGACAAACATGTTGAAAGACGTTTTGAGGCTAAAAGCATAGACAAAAGGCTTTATTTTTACTTTAAGCGAAGGCCTTGCCAGGGATTTGCTCCAGAAAGCATTGTAACCTCAGATGCATACCTCTGTGAGACTCACATGCTATTTTGCATCTTCCTTGGCTGGGACAGGGTGAAGGGAGAGAAGAGCCCAATGCCCATGGTAGCTTAGAGCAGCAACACGCTGCAACGTACACAGCAACACCTTCTTGAATGTGTGAGCAGTGAGTAAGGGTGGAATGAGCTAAACTATCATCCTACTCTACCCTGTTACAAATAACCTCAATATCTCTGGCCTCCTTAAGGAGAGTGTTAGTCCTCGGAGAAGAAAACAGAGAGGGGTCTGCTGGGCAAGGAAGGAAATGGAAAAGCAGAGCTAGGGTGATGGCATGATAATGCAAAGAGCCTTGAAGGTGGAACCAAGGAAAATGAGCCACAGTCGGGCAAACTTTTACAAACTGTAGATGATTTTGACCTTGGTCTGATCCTGTAGTTGGGTTCCTATCCGTGGTGTTCAATATTGCCAGGGATGTCTGCGATATTGCCATAGGAACAAACAACGGGGCTGTGGAAATGAGGAGAAATCCTCATTTCCATTTTTCAAAATGGTTTTGCCACTTAGTAGGCTGTAATTACTTATATACTTTGACATTAATTATTATAAAATGCCTTGAGATTTGACTTGGCTGTGTAATTGCATGTTATTTGCACAATGAGTTCTGGTTGTTGCAGCAGGCTTTGAAAGAAACCAGATCCTCTGGAGCATTTTGGGTCCCAGTATAATAACTAATTCTGATATCTATGTGTCAGGAAGGTTGTTTTCTTCAGTAAAAGGTTGAGCTTTTGCTAGTTTTCTGTTTCCTGCCACAAGCTGCATGATTAACGGTTGTGCTGTGAGCCATCCTGGCTGGCATAGATACTGTGGAGACACCAGACAACACCAACACGCTCAAATTAAGTAAGCTCCTGTTGTGATCAGGCTCTTCACTAACCACTTTGCTTCCTTCCACTGTTCTGCTTGCAAATAATGTCAGGCCTTGTGGGCACTCTCACCAAGGGGAGAATTTTCTCCAGTGCTGCTCCTTGGGGCAGTGGGGCAGGAGCTGGGAGAGGGGCCAGGAGAGGCCACAGACCCGAGCTCTGGGGAAGCCTCAACGGCACTCGTGATGCAGGATTTGGAAAAGAAGATATGAGATGGTGTTTTCGGTCCAATTCACTTATTCTCGTCCTGCAATAGGAAGAAAATAGAGGTAGAAGTGGCAGGCTTTTTCCTGTGGCATGGGGAAATGAACTTCTTGCTGCCATCCATAAAGCACCACAGCAGACTTACACTTATCAGTCCCCCTTGTAATTAATTCTTAACTAGTTCGGCTTGTCATGGTAGGCATAGTGGTCAGGAACAGATTTTAAATTTCTCAAAACTTTGAAGATGGTTGTTTATTCCAATTACAGTTCCCTTTACAAGAGCAAAATAATGTTTTCTTTGGGATTCTTCTTTCTGTCTTTGTTTATTTTCTTAAACTTCTTAAAGTCTGAGTAATGTGGTACAGTATTGTTTACACTGCTGTGTAAACAGCAGCAGTGAGTTTCTCTTCGTGACCAAGAGTCAGTGTTAGGTAAAGAGCAGTGCCATAAATCTGGGCGATGCCACCGGGATGTGTGAGTGTGCATCCCGCCTCTTGTTGTCTTCTATCCCTCTTCCTACGCAGCAGCATCTTCACTGCACACACTCCACAGAAGACGCTCTAATTTTAGACTACAGGATTAGAAGATTTTGCATCTAATAAATTTCAGGAGAACCTTTTTCTGCATTCAAAGTACTGGTGATGTTAGACAACACTGTGGGCCATACCCATCCTGAAAACTCCTGTACAATCACAATCATATTGTAATTTATAGTTTGGGTACAACATGGGTTTCTAGAGGGCTGTAGAAATAAGGGGCTTTTCTCTTTGTCTCAACCTTTGTTTTCCTTAATACTACGTTTCCTTCTGTTTTCTGCCATGGAAAGTCCATGACAGAGGTTGATACTGAAAGCTTCTTTTAAGAAACACTGCAGAATATAGGGAAGCTGCCTTGTATATTAGAAGGTTGACATGGAACATTTCAGTCTCTGAAGAATTGACTTTGAATATAGGCTAATAAAACAGCAACCTACTCCTTTGGCACACTAAATGTTACAACTGTCTCAAGGAAAAACAATATTGGTGATTGGTTATGTGGAAATTAATTAACTCCTTTCTTTGTCTCTAGCTTTTCTCCACTATGACTAGAACAGCACCATTGTGCTGAATATAATGTTTCCATAGTCGTACCTTGTTTCAATCTCCACGTGATGTATTTATGTGTTTATTGATTTTTAATATTTAAAACCATATAGAGAGGAAAGATAGAGAGAAGGAGATAAAAATATCATGCTTGGTTTTTGTTTTTTTCCTTAAAGGAAGATGCATTGACTTTCACATGGTACACGGCCGCTCTGAGGGACATCTGGTTTTTAATTTTGATGGAACTGTTTGCACGTTTCCTGCACCTTCTTGGAGGGTGGAGGCTAATGCTGTCCCTTCTGCTGAAAATGACCATAAAAGTAGGAAATGGGACATAAAAAACACATCAATGATAGTTCTTTGTTTTTTCTTTTTTTTTTTTTTTTTTGACTCTTCTCTTGCAGCTGTGAGCGAAGGACCAGCACCACAGCAGCCGTCCTTGCTACCGCAGACGCAGCCTGAGCACTCCACCCACGAGGACGCCCCGAGCAGAACCATCCCCACCGCCTGCGTCCGCCCTACGCACCCTCTCCGCAGCTTTGCCAACCCCTTGCTACCTCCGCCCATGAGTGCAATAGAACCGAAAGTCCCTTACACACCACTTCTGTCTCAAACAGGTAAGAGTGATGGGGGAAAAGTCTCCGGTACCGCTCATCTGAACCACTGGCTTTCAATTCAGGAAAAAATAGAGAGCACAAGACTGTCCCATACCTTGAAGAAATATCTGTAAGTTGTGGCAGAATGGAAAGTGGATATATACAATTTTATGATCATAATCTAGTATTTCATTCTGACAATCTGGAATAAAAACTCAGGACAAGGCAATAGCTTAAAATCAGAGTTAACAAGTAAGTGATAAAAATGAATTAGATGCGATGCCAAATTAATCACTTGGTCTTGTTTCCAGTCTCCTGTTATGCTACAGTAACTTGAACGAGTGCCAAATGCTTGACTCTTGTTTCAAGGCTTGCCTGTTCAATAATGAAAGGACTATTTATGTATGCTGGAGAAGAACTGACTGCAGTCCACTCCAGTGTGCAACCTACTTAAAAATTAAATAGCAAGCGTGCAAGGAACAGAAAGAAAATTATTATTTAAAAAAAAACCAAAACAAAACAGGGCTGTAGAATAGTGCCACTGTTGAATGAAGCCGTGGGCTGGTTTCGGGGTTAGATGAAATGGCTGCGTATGGCTGTAGTGAAGCATCCGTTCCTGGGTGGGGGGCATGGCAGCGTGGGGCACGGCAGAGCAAGAGGGAACGGAGCCTCTCCAGCTCATTCCTGGGTTTGTTTCCAGAGCAGCACCATTTCTAGAGAGCTGTTTTAAAACTTCGCCGTTGGATCAAATGAGGACATTTCTATGATATATATATATGGTATCTGCTTTGTTCGTAAAGTAGGCCCAGTGCTAGAATTGTTCTTCACATGGACTGGTATAATTTGAGTAACAGCATTTGCCTTTGTGACCCTAACTACTAGAGCTATTAAGGAAAAAAAAAAAGAAGAAAAAAAAAAAAAGAGGGGGGGGGCGGTTTGCAGGCTGGTATCTCATTTTAACTGTTTGCCCTACTCCTTCAGCTTGGATAATCTCTAGTTTGGCTCAGACAACCTTTGAGATTTCAGCTTTACTCTTTTCTATTCTAATGCTGCTCTCCGAGCATAGCTTTCTTGCCATACAGCATATGTTAGGTCGATGTTTGCAACAAGAAAGCTACCAAAACATCTCTGCATTTTTACTAGAAACACCTGCTATCCATCAGCAAGTAATCCAGTTTCTGACAGCGGACAGAAGTACATAAATCCTTATTTGTTGGAGAACTGCTTTTGCCAAGTAGTGCTGGTGAATTATTTTTTATATATAACAGAGTCCATTCATCTTTATGCAGTACTGCATTTTACTTTATGAGGATCCAATTCTACTTGTCTTACTCTAGTGAGTAAGCCTGGTTACCTTGAAAGGACTGTTTGTTCTCTAAGGCAATCAGAGTTTATATTTTAACCATTATAATTAGCAAGCGTGGTAAAGAGAGAGGAGGTCGGGGCATGTTACTTATCTTCATAAAGAACCCCATCATCCTAAAAAATAAAATTGCCTTTTTTTGAGTAAGTAATCTCACGTAAGCAGATACAATGTTTCCTACAAACAACGTGCAGAACTTTGTTGCTAGGCAAAATTAAGACTTGAAAGTTGATGGCAATAATCTGCCATAAAGCAATGGAAATAAATAAAGCAAATGCTAAAGCAGTGAAAAAATCTGTTTTTCTGGATTCTGTCACATAGACGAAAACGTGTTGCTGGGTTATATATGGCATTCAAACTATTGTACTCACTGTTATACTGAAACCACAATTTTTACTTTTTAGAATTGTGTATAACTTCATTTCTGATCTGCCTCGGGCTATTTTGCGGTGTTGGGGGCTATTTATTTCTCTCTATGTATGGTTTCTCTTGCTTTTCTCAAGGTACTTGTCCTCAGAGTCATTAGCCAGACTGATGTTGTTTCCTTTACCAGTTTCTTGTAGAAAGGTTTCCTTTGTAAATGTTAACTTCTGTTTGTGCCTCGGGGCAGTGGGGTGTGCAGAACTGATCCTGGTCCTGCACATGATCCCTCAAAACTAGGTTGCTCTTTCAGTACCCACTCCTGAATCCCATTCCTCTGGAACTCTTCTTTTCACTTAAAATGGGAGTGGAGAGAGAAAGCATTGAAAAAGAGATGTTGAGAAAGAGCACTTTGTTTCACCAGCAATTTTGAGTATTTAATACTAGCCATTAGCATGATGATGGGATCATAGAATGGTTTGGGTTGGAAGGGATCTTAAAGATCATCTAGTTCCAAGCCCCCTGCCATGGGCAGGGACACCTTCCACTAGACCAGGCTGCGCCCTGCTAAAAAGTCTGCCCCCATCTTTCTTATAAGCCCCCTTTAAGTATGAGAAGGCTGCTAAAAGGTCTCCCCGGAGCCTTCTCTTCTCCAGGCTGAACATAGATGGCTGATCTCAGCCATTCTTCCTTATATCTAATCTAGACGGACCCTCTTTCAGTTTAAAGCCATTACCCCTTGTCCTATCACCACATGCCCTTGGAAAAAGCCCCTCTCCAGCTTTCCTGTAGGCGCCTTCAGGTACTGGAAGGCTGCTATAAGGTCTCCCCGGAGCCTTCTCTTCTCCAGGCTGAACATAGATGGCTGATATCTCAGCCATTGTTAGGTACCCATGAAAGGGAAATTTTGAAGATACTTGTGACTTTACGAAGCTTGTGATGTATTTGTCTATTTGAGCAAAGCTCCTAGAAAAGATGACTGACACGTCCCTGCACAGTCGCTCCTCCCTAGTCCCCACTGGCAGAGCAAAAGTGGCCGAGCTCTCTGCAGGCCAGCTGAGCAAATTCCCTTATGGACCGCGTCTGCTAATTATACCCCACTTACGGACATCTCAGGTTTAAAAGGCTCTTAGGAAATTCCCATGTTGGAATAACTGTTACTTTCCTTAACCAGCTAGATAGAATTAATTAAATTTTCATTACATTTTTCTTAAACTCAAGACATTTTTACATATCCTCCGTAATAAAGTAATAGCGCAATAAGTAATGGACTCATCATCACTTAAACCAATTAAACTACTCTTTGCTTTGCTCTCCTATTTTTTAAATGCATGTCAATCAGGTGTCTTATCCCTTCAGACAATACATAACTCTAATGGAACAATCCTGCAGAATTCAGAAGGGGAGAAAGCAACAGAGAACTGCAGAGATTGATCCAGAGATTTCCAGCAAAGACTTTAAAAAGCAGGAACGTGAAGTTAAGTGGACCTTTCCCTTGAAATCCCTTCACTGCTGGTTTGCAGATGCTCCTCCGTCTAGCCCTATGAGTTTTACATCTCCTTTTATAGAGTAGCTTGTATGGAAATGCCAGGCAGTGGTGTCCTCTGGTCCTCAACCATCCCCACAGCCAACTGCCTGCTGAAGCTCCAGATGTATTTGTATATTGAGATTATAGTCCTGGAGCTGGTGTCTAACACTTGCCCTCATACAACATTAGTATTGAAATTAATTTTTGGATCCTGCCCAGAGGATAGATGAGTACAGGGCTTTTTCTTGGCTTTGATTGACCTGATGCTAAAAGGAGGTATCTCCTCCAATATTTTATCTGTTCAGTATATCTCTGTAGTGGCATTATAATTAGCTGTTAAACTCTATCATATGGTTCATAAAAAAGACATACAGAGATCATTATTCAGTTGTGGGGGATTTTGCCATGAGGATATGAATAAATATTTAAAAGGCTGTGCTCCTGGTTTTGGGTCATGACATCAGCCTAATCCAGAGCTAAAATCTGCCATTTTTCTTCTTTTTTTTTTTTTCCTTTTTATTTTGCTTGAGCCCAGTAAATCTGAACTCTTCACATTAAGCCCTTCCCATTGATGTTTTATAGGAGATCTCACCTTTTCATCACTGCTTTGTGATCGAGCACTTGAGGTTCCTAATACTTATTCTGAAGGCGTGAGAATCGCTCCATGGTATTTCCAGTCCCCACTGTGGCTGCACTTGCTCCTCTTTGCAAATCATACACATAGGCATATAAGTGATTTGACTTAGTCCCCTTTCAGGTTAAATAGAAAATGTTTGATGGAGTGTTGAGCTTATTGCATTATAGATCTGACATAAATTCCACAAATGGACAGGAAGGATTTTTTTTTTTCCCCTCACAAATGAAAATTCCCTTTAGGTCTTGATGATCAGCTGCATTTTAAATGAACCTGAATTAGGAGGTCATTTTTCTTCTGCAGAAGCAAGCGTGAGGTGACAGAAAATACCGCCTGTGAAGTGGTGGTTTTCATATTGTGTCACAGTTCTAAAACTTCAGCCTTTTCAGGCTCCCGTATCTTTTGTGAGACTGTAAAAATGCTGCATTTTTTCTATCGCTACTCCACCAAAAAAAGTGTAGTTGGAAATCTAAATTGTCGTCCCCTCGGTCTTCCTGGAATCACTCAGTGATACCCCAGAGTTAAAAACCACTTTATTGTACAGCAATATTGAGCTCGATTTTCCTTCCTCCTGCTCAGCGCTAGGGTATGCCCCAAACTGGCTGTGGGCTCGAGTGCAGGGGAAGGGTTGCACTGCAGATGAACTGCACAAGATTTATTTCTTTGCCGCTTTGGAAAAAAATCCTGTCTTTTCGATGTCAGGTGGCTTGGGGAGTAAAAGTGAAGAATGAGGTGAAGAAATCTGGCAGTAAACATCCCTGTGTAAAAAGCAGCAGCTGGATATTGCCTGGACATTAGTACAAATCCTTCCCATATCCAGGCTGGCCCAGACACTGTTTTCATTACCAAATGGGATAAGAAAGCCTGATAAGAAAATGAGCTCCATGAGGTGTTTTTTGTGCTGCTTTTTTTTTTTTTTTCCTATAGCTATTGTAAGAAAAGAACCAGAAAAACAAGATAAGAGCGAAGGTTCACAAAGCCAGTGTTAAAACCATGAGCTAAAACGGTCAAGTAAATAAGGGATGAAATCAAGAAGAAAAAAGGGTATATTGGTATTAAGCAGTGAATCCTGGGCCATAATGCTCTCAAGTAGCAAGGCTTTGGGGCCACAGTAGATGCTGAAATTACAGCGATCCTTAAAAGAGTGAATATAGAAAGAGTATTGAAAGAATTTTTCAGTCGTGCTGAAAATAGACTGCTCCTCACAGGAGCATTGGTAAAATCATTGTTACACAAGTATCTTGAATATCGGGTCTCAGGTGGAGCGTTTAGAGATGGAAATTCCAAGAACAAAACTTTTGGCTGCAAATTAGGCAAATTTTGGAGACATGAATTTAGAACTCTCTGGTGCTCAATTTATGCATTTAATTGCTATCCATTTTTTAGAGTGTTTAATCCCCTCTCATACAAAGTGGGGAGTTAATTTGTGAGTGCATTTATTCTGAACAATCAATTAGCTCTAATTAATTAGCTATACAACCAAATTCTGGGTCCTTTTTTTTTTTTTCTTGGAAGTTTACCATTCACAATAAAAAAATGCCAGTGCCAATATGAAACGCAAATGAAAACCTATTGCTTCTAATTTGAATTCAGCCATTGAATTGAAAGGCAACTAAGAACTCTTTTGTTAATAGGGCATAAAAATCTTTCTGTCGTAGGGTTTTTTTTTCTTATTTTAACGATGGGTGTAAATGAGATTATGGACTTCTTTTATCATAGTCTACAAGCAAGGTCTATAAATTCACTGAAAATATGGAAATGATTCATTCTTGAACCTTTTATTCTGAAATCCTAGCTTTTTGCACTGGTAACTTGCAGATTCAAAGGCAAATTATTCTTTTATTTCATAAGCCTTTACCTGCCCCCCCCCCCCCTTCAATTTTGAAATGTTTTTTTCTTCCACGTTTCTTTTTATGAAAACAAGCTTTCCTCACTCATCTGGGAGATACATTGACACAGAAGTGTCATGAAAGGGTCAGTCCTGTCTATTAGAGAAACCTGGCCCCGGTCCAGCAAGGTTCAATTCGCCCGCAGATAACTTGAGACACCTCAGTCGTCTCAGCAAAATCCACGGGACTACTGGAAGGTGTAAAGTGAAGTGTGGATTTAGGTGCTTGTCTGGATACATGAACCGATTCTCTTTTGATATAAATGATCTATTTCAATACAAGGCAGCAGTCAAATCATTAAAAATATTTATCTGGCTAATTATACTGTAAATCCATAGAAAGATTTAATGATGGGCCATTCTATCTTCCTGTGTTTCATAAACAGAGAGGTAAAACTTTTTCCACTGCGTGTACAATTTCTCCATATTAATTTGGGACTGTGTGTGTTTTCACTGAGCAGTTGCAGCCAACGAGTCACTTTTGCCCTAATACTTATTTATCCCACATAGTATTTCCAGCAAATAGATTAAAAACATGAAGAGCAGCTGCGAAGAGAGAGACCAAATCTCTCTCATGTTTCCACATACTTGAGCAGTCTGTGTTGTTTTTGTCTCGAAGTGTCCTTTCCAAGCTCACTGTTTCTATACCTATTTTGAAGCCGTAGCACGTAAAAATGTGTGAAGTTCATCAGTGCTATTTCAAAAGCCTCCCCAATAGGCAGTCCCAGTGCTTGCTTGGTACCGTGTTCTGGAGAGTGATTAAATGACCTCTTTCTCTTTTGTGTTTTCTTTTTACTTTATTTCTCCTACTATCTAATATTTCTAAATTGAACTTTGTCTCTTTCTAGAACAATTTCCTTTGCGGAATGAGCCAAGCCTCCATTGATTATCGCTTCAAAAATCATTTTTAGAAACTGAAACTGAAAATATTTTTTCATTTAGAAAATGAAAAATATTTTTCCCACCTGTAATGTAAAACAGCTGAGTCTTCAAATAATATTTTTCATATAGTTACATATTCTGTTCCCCTCAGAGGCACCGTCTTACTTAAACAGGAACATCCTGCCACAAGTAAACTCACTTCTATATGTTATTCTCATCTTTATGTTTCAACTTTTAAGTCATTTAAACTGATGCTGTTTTTACAGGTGGAAATGTCAAATAACCTGTAAGTGGCATTTGATCCTTTTGTGATTTTCTGTTGTACTTTTATGAGAAAATTACCTCTTCAGACTGCAAGGTAAGCAGTATACCCCACCAGCTTTGATTACTTAGTAGGGAAAACATCTGGCTTTGCATCGCTATACAGCCCTCCTTCCCCACGCTTGAAGTTAAGGCTGCCAGTCTCCTTACTGTCAGAAGCATCTGGGACAGATGAAATTCTTAAATAATTTTAATTTTCCAGATTGATCGCTTTCAGTTTTGCAAGCAGTGACATATCTCTGTGGGAGCATCCTTGCAGATTCCCCCGTGCCTGCAGATCTTCGTTACTAGAAGCAGCTCTAGTTAATGACACGGATAGTGTTTGTCTTTTGTCCTGTTGGATAGAAAAAAATGTGGAAAAGGTGTGAGATGCAGGGCCAGAAAAGATTATCCTCATTTAGTTACAAGTCTGACATTACCTTCTGATTTCTGCAGCTTATTTTGACTTTTATAGTCTCATTATAGAGGATTCATCTTGGTACTCTTCATCCTCCAAGAATCTTCTCAGTTCTTATGAAGACAAAGGCTTGTTTGCACCCCAGTAGGTAGATCAATTTTCAGCTGCTTCTTCAGACCAGGTGATCTTCAACTGCAGATCTTCAACTTCACATCTTTGATGCATGCCCTGTCTGTTGGGCTATTGAATATAAGAATATATCTGTATCCCCAGTTTGGAAATTTTCTATTTAAATTTCCAAATCGGTTTTATGAGACATGCCTGCAAATACATTGCCTGATCCAAAATACTTTTTGCTTTGTTGAAAATCCTAAACCAACAACAAAAAAATCAGCTTGAGATTAATCAAATACTGAACAGAGCATTTTGTCCAACTCTGGAATCAATAGACTAAAATGGCTGCAGGTTAAAACCTGGAACCAGTAGCCCATATACAGCACAACGCATCTTACTGCAAAATCCTCTTTTCAGAGTTTCTCCGGTGTCCTGTCTGCTGTCAGACATTGTATTTGATGATGGTTGTACGTGTTTACCGAGAGCAGAATATTAGGTTTTAAAAATGCTAGATGTCCTTTCTATTACTGTGGTCACTATCTGATGTTTTAGTCTAGATACGTCCTTCCTAAGCCCAACTGCCAGTGATCTCTGTGAAGAACACGTTGGCATTGCGAGCTTGATCCACATCTCGCTGAGGTTAATGGAAAGACTCTCACTGCCTTTGAGTTTTGCATTACCACCTGGCGAAACCAAATTCCCGCAATCTTTCTGAGAAGCGCGGGATTCACAGGCAAAGCTGATTCTATCGCATTCTCTGTTCCATATCGCATAGACTCTTCCTCTGTGTCACTGGCAGTTAGTAAACCCCTCTCAACACTTTGTACAGTTCATTTTTTACTGCGTGCCAGTCCTCAGGCTTGTACAGAGCTTTCCAGACAGGATCTTCCCAATGCTTTGTAAAACGGCATTGCTATTTACCTTGCTTCTGCCAAACGTTGCTTCCCTCACACATCCGAAGATTGTAGTTGACTTCTCTGAGGCACATACCCACTTGTAGGCTTGAAATCAGAAGCGTCCAGGCTTTTCTCTTCCCTGGTTTCCTTCTGTTAGACCCAACAGGATTTATGGCAAAACTTCCTGTTCCTCCTTCTCCGAGATATGACTCATTCCTAGCTAATTTTAGACTTCTGATGAATAGGTGTCTGCTCTGTGCCAGTCACATAAGCTCACTGTGCAGCCGAAGGAGAGAGAGAGGATCTCCTGAAAGACAATTCGCCCAACCTCTCCGCAGACTTTGGAAGGTGCTTCTTTCCATAGATTACCGAGGGAGATGAAAGAACCAGCAGAGACTCATCCCTCACTTTTAAACAGCTGAAGCGATGTGAAATTCAGCTGAAGGGATGTGAAACACGGTCTCGCCTCCTTGCTGTGAAAGTCTGAAAGTTTGGCTGAGCAGCAGATAGGCAGAAAGGTTCGTGCAGTTCTCTTCGTGTTACTCCAGCTCCAGCTGTATTTCCAAGCTTTTGCTAGTAAATAGATTTCATAATCACACACGTATTGTATATATCAAAATATTAAGAATCGGTCCTAGATCCGGATCTTGAGGAATTCCACTGGTAGCCGCCTTCTACTCCAGTATTCTCCATTGAGCATGATTTCTTGCCGTCTCGCCATAAACTAGCTCCTTTCAATTTTTGCATTCATCTTCAGTTTCTCCACTTTAACTCTTTTTTTCCATGTCACTGTTTTGCATCGTCACCCAGAATGCCTGTAACGCATGAACCACACAAGAATTTTTGGTCTTCAAGTTTGATACAGACCCTAGATCCATTGAGTGCTAACATAGCGTTTTTTGACACTTTCTGAGTTTCCAGCTCACCGTGCTCCCTGCTGCCAGGGCCTGGCCTTTGGAAACCCTACAACGTGAACAGCAGAAACCCTGAGCCCTCTCCCTGGAATGAGTTGTTCTTACCTGGCTGAGTACGTCATCTCACGTTCCCATTTGACAGATCTCAAAATAAAATAACGCCAAGTAGCTCTCTCAAAGTATTGCTATCAAGAGGATGGATGCTATATTGGTTTTACTTGGTGTCCATCATGATAACATATGGCCTGATACGCACAAATGCATATAGATTTAGAAAACTGCTTCTTTTTGACTTGACGCAGGATTGCACTGATTTGCAGTGCTCCTGAAATACCGAGGATGATACTGCAGTGAGTTCGGTACGGGCCTCGGAGAGGCGGTGGTAGCTGGGGTTTGCACCTGGTAGCCATATATCATCTAGCTAATGAGCCGATGAAGTGCTTAATAACCCTGCTGAGAAAAGGAAACTTTTAAACAGTACATCCATGCTGGGGCTGCTCAGAGTTACACCTGATCGGTATTGGCATCTTCTGCCTCTTGCGGCCCCAAGTTCCAAGGTTTCCTCTTTTTTACTTGTGAGACTCCCGCTGAGTTGGAGAACATTAGAAACCAAAGTGATTTTAATTTAATTAGCTACTCTTTTGCATAAATTAGTTTACTTAGCACGTCAACCTTCTGCGTCCAGAATTCTCTTTGAGAGGCCTGCTTGGTCTTTTTAACGTCCTTTGGGGAAAGAGGGCTCAACTGTTGTACTAATTACGTATTACAGGCATTACCTTGGAAAACGGTCACCGCTGTAAAACATTTGCTGAAGAACTTGAAATATGCAGCTATGCATAAGGAAAATTTTCTCAGCTTCATTTTAGTTATGAGCATTACGATTTGCCTGTCGCTTTTTGTGAGCTAAAGGGCAAAAATATGCACAAACTGAACTTACTAATCATCATTATGGCTTCTCATTAACAATATCCAGGAGGGAACATCTGTCTTTGTGCAGAAAAGTGGGTCTTTAAGTCCAATTACTACAATTAATGAGTTACATATGAGAAACATGATTTTTACCACGAGATTTAGAGGATTACAATAGCAACATGCTCTGCATTGCACATGAGCTCCTCACCACCACAGCAAATATTTACTTCGCCACCGGCCCATGAAAATCAAACAAGTCGCAATGCGAAGTCACTTGTATAAAAAAAGCCTGTTTGGGTCCATTATCTAACCAATGAACAGCACGGATGCAATTTTCTGCGGTGGCTGTATCTTATTATTTATTCTCCACGCCACAGTGATATCCCAGGACGCAATCCAGATTCCCTGTGACAGGAATCGGATAAATTTCTCTTTAGCAGGGCACGTGAGCGCTACTAGAACAGAGGTACCACCACAGCTGCCAGCTGCAGGGGCCGCAGCTGCAGTTTACTTCTTTGCTGAGCGCTGCAGGTATTTTCAAATAGGGGGAAAAAAACGTTGAGACGCTACAGTCTGTGCGCCAGGCAACTTAGAGTTAATTTGCCTGCGGTGGCAGCTTCGTCACTTCGCTTTTTAGGATCAGGCTCTTGCGTTTCTCAGTGTGTAGCTGCTGGGTGCAGGTTTCGAGTGTCAGTGTTTGCGTATTCCCCCCCCCCCCCCCCCCGCCGCTTCTTTGGAAATAAGCTTTTTTTATTAAGAAATGGAAGTGAAAAACATTTCCTTTTTTTAAAAACTGATTTGAATGTGCAGCACTTAGAAGATTGAATCTTTGGGGATCGCTGTATCTTCTACTCTTACTCTAAGATACAGGGAAGTTTGAAGGCCCAGTAGTTATTAAAGAAGTCTTTTATCTATTAAACTGGAGGTGGAAGAGTAAGCGTATCTTTCTGGCGATCTCTTTTAGCTTGTATTGAGCTTTCACACGTTCATAGCTTCAGCTAAACGGGAGTTATCTGCGATTCTCAGCCTTACAGAGAGGGTGTTTGTGAGTCTCTCCCTCTCTGCCCCCGTCTTGTAGCTCTTTACTGGAACTTTTAATGAACAGGCTGTTGGCAACTGGATGTCGGGAGGGATTTTGTTTTCTCTTCTGCTCCATTGTGTTTTGTCTGCCTTAAACTAATTAAAAATATAAACGCAATTCTTTGAAATACCGGAAAATTAATCTGCAACTCTTGTCTCCTGGCTACTCACTGGAGCTGTAAGGATGCAGAGAGCTGTCATGACTGCAATGATTTGGTGGGATTTGGGGAGCAAGAGCCTTGGCTGCTCCAGCTGCAGCAGCTGCCTGCCTTCCTACGCTGGCGTTATTCTCCAGGCAGTGCCGCTCCGGGCTCAGGAGCATTGCTTTCATGATATGTTAATGATCTATAAGAAAAGAGAGGTAATCAGGTGGGAATCTAGAGATGAAGAAAACAAATAGGTGTTTAAAGTTAAGATTCATAAAAAGACGGTTTGGTTTTGCATGGAAACTGGGTGGGTTTCTGATCTGAGACGTGGATTTTGGAGTGAGCCTGTGTGCGTCCCGTGTGGATGGAGACATCTCCCATGCTCCTGGTCCCTGCGTCTCAGCTCCAGAGCCACAGGCATCCTCATACAAACCTGTCCTGTGGCTCGTCCTTGGGACACCCCTTCCTCTATGCGCATTTTATGGCTGGAGGGTCTCAAGACCTATTTTTCTCTTTCTGGGTCCAATTCTGATGCAATGTCCGATAGCCTGTTTGACTTGCCGAGGCTGATGCCTTTTAATACCTCTAATAAGCACAATCAGCTACTAAAGCGATGGCTGTTGTTACCATCATTATTACGGTACACATTTTCTTAATAGAAAAAAAAGGCAGGGAACTTGCTGAAGGTCATAGTGGAGGAAAGACATAGAAAAAAGCTATTTATTTATGATTTGCCTTCTTTATTTCAACGGGAGTCAAATGAGCAGAACAAAAATTGTGCCCAAGTCCCATGGGAGACGGAAACCTGCCCTGTGAGACTCCAGAGTCACCCTCTGTGCCAGAGGGGATTTGCTGTTGCCTGGTGGGGAGATTGGGGGATTTGACATCAGTACGTGATGTCCCCTGCCGAGCTAGTATCAGCCTGAAGTTTGCATATTTAGAGATATGAACGCAAAACTTGCCTTAGGGCACGAGTAGGCATCAAAGTGGTTTAATGTCGATAGAGAGAAAGTGGGAAGAATAAATTTTGGGGACCTAGGTGGCTGAAAGAAGTGCCAAGGACCCTCACTGGAATGAGTTTGGCCTTGCGCAGGTGTAGGGATGTTTAAGCCGTAGCTTCAGGGGGAGCAGGATTACTCTGGCAGCAAGAAAGCTTGAAATTGCCGTCCCCATTTTTGGCCTTGAATCTATGATGCATGAGATATACATGATCTCAGTTTGGCTTTGTATGGCAACTTTAAAGCTATCCCAGTGTACTCAGAATAAATGTCTTGTGTGCCTCTGTTTCAGCTGACAGCCCTCGTGTCTCCACAGAGTCCTGCGTAGAGCCAGGCACTTTGTGCTGAGTGGAGGCAGACTGTCCAGGACAAAGTTTTTATGCTTTGATGTTTTAAATCATTAAGAGACAAAGAATTTTTAATTTCCTCTAGAAGAGAGCTGAGACATCTCAGTTGATGCATCTTTAAAGGGCAGCACTTCAAACAGTGCTGCTGCTGACACCTCTTTTGCCAAGCAGCAGTAGTGCGGCTCGGTGCGGTGGGCAGGAGGAGTTTCAGCAGAGATGCTTAAGAAGGGAAGAAGTCCCTTTCTGTCAAAAAAATAAATCAATTTTGATTTTTTTCCCTCCTTCCAAGCTGGGATAAAAAGTCAGAAACAACTGGTTTTTTGGAGAAAGTTGAAATACAATTTTTATTTTGGCTTGTTCAGTAACCCACCTGGAGGGCTGCTGTCAGCTTGAGGGAGTTAGAAACAAAAATAGACGAGAACCATGGAAATAACTGCCGTTCCCCCAGCCTGACCACTGCTTTCTGCTCTTCGGTCTCACTTTCTCCCTCAAACACAACGTAGGTCTGACAGTTCCCTGCCAGGCAGGGGCCACGGAGCCCAGGTTTTCATTATCTTCCAGGAGTACCGCGTTTGTAGGTATTTTTCCCAGGAAAATCTCAAATTTCCATATGAAAACTTTTGGGTTTGCAGAATAGCATTCTTCACCAAAAAGTAATGACAACAGAAAATTGCAAACCTGCTGCGACTGTGAGTCTGCTTTCGGGAGCGGAGGCCATGAAATATCATTGAAGAGTTTTTAGGAAGTGTTTGTGTTGGCTCTGATGCTCCTCCAGGAAGAAGTAGTGTCTGTCTAGGAAGGGGACTGTACGTTTACAACTGAAAACACAAGCGGCAATGGTAAAACCAGCTGCATTTTGCCTATAATCCCCAAATTTCACTGCAATCCCCTTTTCCATACCTACAGGTTCTCAATGTGACTTTTGTTTCTTCTTCCAGGGCCTAACCTCCCCAAGGCTCAGGTTAAAACAGCATCCCTTGGCTTGGCAGGAAAAGCCAGGTCACCTCTGCTGCCCGTCTCGGTGCCCACGGCCCCGGAGGTCGCAGAAGAGGGCCACAAGCAGACGGAGGACTCCGCAAACGTAAGAACCATCTTTCAGAGCCAGCCCTCTTGCAAGCCTTGTCACCATCGAGTTATATTCTCTAATCCTACACAATTCTCTAATCCTAAGCTCAATCTGCACATTAAGTTTTAGATAACGATCTGTCCCTTCTTACCTAAGGTGTAACGCTGGAGCTGATAGCTCTTAGAGAGCTAGCAAAAAGTTCTGGCAGCCGGTAAAATTTCGCTGTTGACTTTAATGGACTTTGGTGTGTGCGATACAGGGGAGAAGCGAGTGCTTCAATTCTGTGTTAATATTATCCACGGGACAACTTGAACGGCCTCTCCCGAGTGCCCTGAGATACCGGGAGAAGAGAAAGAGGGGGTGAGAAGTGCGATAAGGGAAGAAAATAATTTTGGCAGGAAAAATGAGTATATAGTAAAACCAGATAATGGTGAGAAAAATAACATTGAAGAAGTAGATAAGTGAAACTGAAAAGGTGGTGAAATTAGAATAATCTTTTCACTCCTATTAAGACTTTCTTAGAGAAAGGTCTCATGTGATTCAGAAGACAAAATAGTGCAAAAGAAAAGGAATAAGGAAAAAAAGAAATATAGAATCATAGAATGGTTTGGGTTGGAAGGGACCTCTAAAGGCCATCTAGTCCAACCCCCCTGCAACGAGCAGGGACAGCTTCAACTAGATCAGGTTGCTCAGAGCCCCCTCCAACCTGACCTGGAATGTTTCCAGGGATGGGGCATCCACCACCTCTCTGGGCAACCTGGGCCAGTGTTTCACCACCCTCAGCGTAAAACATTTCTTCCTTCTATCTAGTCTAAATCTCCCCCCCTTTAGTTTAAAGCCATTCCCCCTTGTCCTGTTGCAACAGGCCCTGCTAAAAAGTTTGCCGCCATCTTTTTTATAAGCCCCCTTTAAGTACTGACAGGCTGCAATAAGGTCTCCCCGGAGCCTTCTCTTCTCCAGGCTGAACAAGCCCAACTCTCTCAGCCTTTATATTAAATACTTGTTGTATATCACCTCTTTTCATCTACTTGCACAGGAGAATTTTTTGCTAGGCACTATAGCAGTGATTTGTCCAACATCTTGTTCGTGAATCCTGTTATGGTTTCAGCCTGGCTAAAGGGAAAGAAAAAAGATTTGCTTTAGACGTACATATGGAGGGTTTGGGTCTGCCGCCTGATGAATGCAGGACAACAGTGTTTGATTCCTGCTTGTCATTACCAACGGCATAAAAATACACTTCTGCATATAGTTGCAGAAGGATTCTCACGTTTTGCTGGGAAAAAGAGATGCAGGATGATGTAAGAGACATGGAATCTCCTACTGGAATGGGAACGGGAAGGAAAATGCCCTCCGTGGTAAAACTGCTGTCATAAGGAGTAATTTAACACAGGACATTTGATAACACAAAGTGCGATTTCAGCTCTCAGTACCATATTTTATCACAGCAGCACGATTTAGCTCTCAGGAGAGACACTGCTCAAGCTCCACAAGCGTGAAGGCAGTTACAGGCAATGCCGGTGCAGGCAGCAAGCTCATTGGGTGGTCAGAATTTGGGGAGAAAGTCTAAAATTTGGGGAATTTTTTTTTTAAGCTTGACGCTGCGGGTGCTCTTTTAAGCTGCCTTCTCCATCCCACCTCGGGGACTGCAGGGCTTATACAGCGCTTTCAGATCTTTTACTTGGTAAAACCCACATAAATAACTAATGTTTGAGCTCCCTCTCAGTGTCTGAAAGCAGAGGACCACTCCTCTTGCTCTTGCCTTGGTAATTTTTGAAGCCAGTGGTTCCCAAGAATAGGTGCAGTGCTGGTGATTTTAGGTTCCGCTGCAGATTCTCAGTGGACCGTACCCCAAAGGGTTACTTTCTTCCAGCCCAGTTAGGTGCCTCTGAAAACTGTTCCCAGTCTTCTGCTCCCACTGAAAGCGATCGTGGAAATTCCCAACCACTAGCAAGGGCTGAGAAGTTCAGCTAATTGCTGAACGAACTGTTGCAGCCTGCCCCAGGAGAGGGCATGTTTAGGTGAGCATTTGATGTCTCTGTTGGGTGCTAAAAAATGTTTTCATAGTCCCCCCCAAGCACGGACACACGTAACGTAAGGGAGGGAGCTGGGGAAATGGGGACGCAGGGAAGGGCCGTTAACATTTAATACTGCTCTAGCATGGTCACCCCTGGTTTTCAGCTCACGTGTTGAGCCCAGAGAGGCTTTGTTATCCAGCCTGTAAGCGTCAGCCCACCCCTGAACGCTCCAGGTCCCTGAGGGCCGTGCAGGGAAGATGTTCGGGTGGGGGGGCCTCGGGAGGTCCCTGCCACGGGCCATGTCCCGGGCTTTGTGCGGGGGTTTTCGGTTCCCATCCCGCTGCCCGCTTACCTGTGTGTGTTTGTTCACTCGCAGGTTTATGAGCAGGATGATCTGAGTGAACAGATGGCCAGTTTGGAGGGGCTAATGAAGCAACTCAATGCTATCACAGGCTCAGCCTTCTAACAGATCTTGATGAAGCGATAATTATCCCGGAGCATTGCAGCATACCAGGATTTCACGCATACCACCCACGTACACCACCCCATAAAATCATCTTGTTCCCCGTACCACTCCTTCAGTGCAAGGAAGATTCCTGCAAAGTCCTAAAAGGAATGATAAAAAGACGAAAAAGGAAAGAATAATAATGGAAATGTTACAGAACTGTAGATCTGGCATCTAAAGTGATGAAAGCGTGGCAAGGCGAATGACATCATCACTGCGGAGTCGTAGCTGATGCCACCGGATTGCTCATTTTGATCTACTAGTCTTCGTAGAGCTCAAGTTGTCATGACTAACTCATGTTTTACTCCGTAGAGGTTTGTAGCTCTTTGTATAGATCTAGTCTTACCTCATGCGAGTATGTTTTTAAACATAGACCATGCCGTTAATTAGACAGTGTTGTAGGTCACTCGTTTGTTTTGTTTTTTTTTAAATATGGAATTACTGACTTCAGAAACACCCATAGCAAATAATCACACCACCACACCAAAAATTTGGAAGTTTTCCCAACAGCACAAAATGAAAAGACAAATTACTAATTTCTTTTGTCGTCTCCGTCACTCATCTCGCACGAGTGGTGGGGATTAGCGAGTTGCTGTAAAATTCAGCCATTTTAGCAAGTGTTTGTAAATCCTCCCGTAGTTAATGTTTTATGTATGGCAAAGAGAGAACCAGGAATGTAAAAAAAAAAAAGAAAAAAGAAAAAAAAAAAGTCTGCATTGGTGGCCTGCTGCCAGCCAGCCAGTGTACACTTGCAGAAAGAGGACATAATATGCAATCTTCTCTGACACGCAGTCATTACATGCTTAAGCTTGTAATAAAACACGTCTGCGTATGGGTGGCCTTTGTGCCAGACTGCCCTGTGATGACATTGGGAAGCACTGCTGGGGCCACCGCGAGCCGGAGCAGAGGGAAAAATGGAGCTGAAGTTTCCCCGAGCCTTTCCCATCCCCACATCCCCCCAGGATGGCTCTGCTCCGAGGGCCCATCCACCCGGGATGGTGATGGGTGGAGGATGAGGAGGGTGAAGGGGCAGCAGGCGCTTCCCGCAGGCAGGACACGAGCCCGGGGGAAGAACCGCGGAGGCCGGTAAACAGGTGATAAATTAATTAGGAGGGCTTTTCCGCAAGCGTAGTATTTCCTGGTTGAGATTGGCAGTACTCCGTGAGAACAGCAAGCGAAGAGCGGCGAGCAGCAGGACACCACGAACCACCTTTAGGGATTCCCTCTCCCTCTTGTCCTAGTGCTTTAGCTGCGCATTACAGTGTTTATTGACAACGATAACTGGTTGAATTGACTAAATTTTGTGTGCATACATTTTATTGCTAAATTTTCAGCTGCATTCAGCGTTAATCCCTGTTTATGCAGCTGAATCACCAAAAGGGAACGAATTTGCATATTTATCAGTTAGGAGGCTGCAAAACCTAATAAGAGAGTTTCAGATGAATTATTCCATTCAGCTCTGCCTTTGATTTCAAGCTTGAGTGGGTCATAATTTTAAAAGAGCATGGAAAGGATAGGATCTTTACAACCTAATAGCTCCTTTTATTAGGTGGGTAATTATATGTGAATCTCCGAATAAAATATTTTGAGTAAAATGGCACTGCAACAGAAGTAATAATTCAGATTATTTTCTACGGCCCTGTGCTGGAAAGGAAATCAGATGTCAAGGAGGAATTCAAATGCTTCATTAAGAACTCTAGTGTGTTTGTGAAAATGCTCCTTTAAAAATACCCTGTTATTCAATTTACTAAGATTTTAATGAAATATTTCTTGAGAGTGAGGAAATCTCATTTGCATGGGAGGCTGAGCTTTCCAGTTCTGAAAGTTTTGTAACCAAAAACCTCTACTAAAAATAAAATGCACAAATCTTTCCCGATGAAAACCCAGCTCAGCTGTTAGAACCTATAAAATCACTACCTCCATTTTAACTTGAAGAAAGAAGGCTTAATGCAGCTTTTGAATAGCTCCCCATCCATATTTGCAGAGATTGACATTGTTGAAATAGGAACATAAGGTCAAATCTGTCTCTCACTTATCATTTATGAAATATCTTTTACCCTGGATTTGCAGCAGGATAGCTGGGAACAGAAACTGCCCCCAGGACGTTAAAGAGCAGCACTGCACCTTTTTAATCACGCAATACCCATCCAGGACCAAGTGTATAACAACCCCAAATTGCCTAAAATAAGACGAGCCACAAAGAGGTTTGCAAGTTGGATTTTGTTAGTTTTGGACAAAAGCGTTGCAGTGTCCAGGTGCTTTGGTATTGATCAGCCTCTTCGTTTTGTTCAGGCATCTCTCTTCAACTTAAACGCTAAGCCCTGAAAGTCTGCAGATTGATCTGGCACTCCTCTGAGCGCAGCCTTTCTTCTGCCATTTGAAGCATATCTATTTTCAGGCTCAGCCCATTTCAATCAGTAACACTTGCAGACCAAGGCCGAGGTCCACGCCGAAACAAGTCCTCATGTACTCTGTCCGCGGGAAGGAACAACTCTATCGGCTCAGCCCGAGCAAGACACAGCCGCTCCCCAACCCCCGTTTCTAATAAATTAGTAAGAAATTTCTGCTTCAATTTAAGTTCAGCATCTGTCGGTAAAACTAAATTATTCCGTATAAACACTGAGTTTTAGGGTAGGTTTTGGGGTTTTTTTTAATTTTCCTTCAGACCTTCACTTGACAGCCAAGAAAGGGCTGTACCCTTCACCTCCCCTGAGCCCCATGACACTAAATTTGGGTGTCGTTGTCCTAAGAAGCCCTGGAGACATTCCCAACCTTCATTTGAGGATGATCTTAGTACAATTCCTAACTAATTAGTAAGCAGGCATTTCTTCTAAAATTTCACCTTATGTGTGAACTACATAACTTGCAAAACTCAAACGAGTGTTTTAGCTAAATCTTCCACATTATATTTTGCTGATGCTCTATTTATTTGCAGTGAGGTCAGCTGAGAATTTCTTTGGATTTTGACAAATTCCTCAACTGTCAGAATACTTATAGCCTGTGACTATCTCAGCCATGGACACTCCCAGAAAAATGTAATGAGAAATGTGTCAGTGCATGACAGGCTTGTGAAGCTCGGTGTTACCATGGAAGATCATTAGCTAATCAATACAACAGGGCTGCCATAAATAGGTGGGGAAAAAAAAACCCAGCAGCCAAAATAGGATATATGTTTTATTTTTTCTTCTCTTTTTTTCCCCTGGTTTTTATTGCTCCAAGACCTAAAAATGGAGCAATATCAATGGTTCAAAAGGCTGGGCGCTCCCTAGCTCAGCGTCTTTGTCTGTGGACTGCTTAGATTGTTCACTTCTGGGGAAAAGGTTCAGTCTTTGAGAAGCTACTTAATTTTTGGAAGGGGGAGGATAATCTGCTTGTTGTTCTTGCAGATGATCTTGACTATGTCATGATTTGGGGCTGGACATCAATACTGCCAAAATTTTGCCGTAGGGTTTGTGGTGTCACTTCTCAGGCAGCGAGGACCATCATATCCCCTATACCGTGACTATGTCATGATTTGGGGCTGGACATCGATACTGCCAAAATTTTGCCATAGGGTTTGTGGTGTCACTTCTCAGGGAGCGAGGACCATCATATCCCCTATACCAGTCTGGCTGTTTGTGCACCCTCACGTTTGGGAACTGGTAATTCCCAACTAAAAGGCAGCCAGAAATTGGAGAAGCACAGGGATAGTCTTGTAGCTCCGAGCAGGATTGCCCGCTCCAGAGTTTCCCAACAGGTTTGCAAATGCGTCGAAGCTTGGTCCTTGCTCTCCCCACGGCGCCCAGCCCACCGCCAGCGGCAACGCACGTCCCAGTATGCTCTGGCAAATTTGCACTGGTAGCAAAGGAAATCTCAGCCACGAGGCTCCTGTGCGGCTTGGGACATCGTGTGTCGGACACTGCAATAAGATTCTGCCGCAAAGTGGCTGTTCTTTGCGTGGGCACTCCTTGAGCCTCTTCTTTTAGTAGCCTTGTCTTTAGTTGTTTACAGGAGCATGTTTTCACCAACCCCTTCCCAGAGCCAGCTCCTTAAAAACCAGCTTAGGTAGGATGCTGCATGTCTGGCCTGATTCTCTCCTTGACATTTTTAAAGACTAGATGATTTTTTAAAACATTTCTAGCTTCTGGACGTGTTTGCAGTGCATGCTCACTTGCTCCTACATGTTCTACCAAAACACACGCTGCAACCCAGAAAACACCAGGCAAAACGATGGCAGCGCTTGTTCACACGTGGAAGGATGGGAGTGAGTGAACAGTGAGGAAGGACCCATTTCTGGGTCCTTCCAGCCCTTGGGAAGCGTCAGACGTGTTCTTCTGTAGTCAGAGCTGATGGTGTAATTCCTGCTGTAGCTCACCGCGGGTCCTTTCCTGGGACGCCCTCCTAGCTGGCACCTAACGCTGAATCCTGCAAATCCGTACGCAGATGCTCGCACATGCTGCCGTGAACAGGCACGAACCACCTTTCGCAATACCCACGGTAAAACCAGGCACAAGCGTTTGCAGGGTGAGAGCTGGCTTACCGAGGCGCTCATTAAATCCCGAAGTAGATGTGGGTAAGGGAAGCGCTCTGCGGGCAACGCCAGTGGGTAGCGGAAGGCGGCGAAACTGCAACCTCCTCGGCCTCATTTCTGAAATGGATACCTGGAAGCTGGATGGAAGAAGGTTTTTTTTTAAAAAAAAAAATCATCGCTTCATAGGTGATCAGAGATTATTTTTCCCGTCAGCCTTGTTTCCCCGCGTCCCCGTTAGCTGCTCAGTGTCCTGTCTGGTGTTGAACTGGGTTCTCGGAGGCTCCATGACTTTTTTTTTTAACGTTCTCGGCAAAAGGCATTGAACACATCCTCATTCTGGTCTTGGCTGGCTGGAGAACACGGTACAGCCCACACGTCGCGAGGCGGCACGAGCCAGCGTGCTTCACTGTATGCTGTACATGTATTTCCAAGCGCGAGGAAGCAACGTCGGTAGGAGAAGGAACGATGCTGTTTTTATTATTGTAAAATAGACCTGGCAATTCCTACGTTTGCGAATTGCCACCATGTTTGGGATGGGGCGGTTGGGGGGGAGGGTGTACTTTTTATAAGTAATATTTAATTTATTATTTAGAGTGTTTTCTTTTGGATAATTTATGATACAAGGGATACCTGGCTGGAAACCTAGAGCGGGCTGTTAAAGCTGCAGTGTGCCCATGTCCCCGCGTGCTGGGCTCTGCCCCTGCATTACGCACCCCGAGCGAGAGGATTCGGGAGGGTCGGGCAGCGGGACCGTGCCACTGAGTCACCGGTCACCGCGACTGTCACACACACCCCACGGCTGCTGTGAAGCACCGGCTCCAGCCTGCTAACTCGATGTCCTGGCACTGGTGAGTGCCATTTAAAGGGCTTTGCAAGGTAATTCAAAAATTCTTAGCATACTAGTGATATGTTTATCTGATAGAAATGGGTTATACTACAGCTTTAACTAGCCTTAGTTTAAAAAAAAAAAGATCTTGTTGTTACAGAAGGCCTAAAGATGGCATTTTGAGCCTATAAACAGTTTCTTTAAATTGTCAGACTCTAGCATTGTTAACCAAATTAGAATAGTGACTGCAATATTTAAGTGTAAATCTTGTTCTATGAGAAAGGAAACTTGCTTACGGTTTAAAAATAAATGACTGTTTCTACACACAATCTTGTATACTACTACATGAAGAAAAAGGGGGTTTTGTAATGCACTGTAGAACAGTCTCATATTCATTTTTTATAGAAATGTTATTCCAATGGTGCATTTTTTTGTTTAATAAATAAAGTTTTGATACAAATTCTCTCTCTTTGTCTGGTACGTTGTACAACAAGCACTGGCTATCGGTCCCTGCATCCCAGGGCAGCCCGGCATCTCCCACCCCAGCACATCCCGTCCAGCCCCGCAGCATCTGCTGGCTCCATCCCCGCTGCGTTGCTCCCCGCCCCAAGCCCCGTGTAAAGGCAATTTGCAATTTAGGGGTCAATTTAAGGTGAATATCAGGGTACACTCTGGATGCTGCAGGAGCTGTGTCGATTTGGGGAAGGCATTGGAAGGGAAGAAGACGACTTCTTGCGTAGGAGAACAAGATGCCACCATGCAAACGGTTGTGCAGGAAGGTAATTTCACATGCTTGGGAATCAGCCCCGTATCAGTAGAGAAAAGTCGTGCTGGGCTTGGCTTCTCAATGCCACCAGCAAGCAGAGTGCTAAAGCAGCCGCAGCGGCTGTGGCAACGCCACCAGAAAGCAGAGGGAAAAACCAGCCGCAGCGGCTGTGGCTGCTCGGCAACGGCTCTGCCCTCGGCCATGCTCAGGCTGTGCTGCAAACCCGGGAGCTTTAACGTCCGGCACTTTTGATGTCCCTGAGTTGGGCACGAGAGGCTTCCAAGACGCTCCTCCAGCTATTACATTTCACGATCTATTTTCAATCTCCCTGTAGTGAGGAGCCGGGATTGGGATTTATTTCTGCTCCCCTCTCTTCCCATTGCACCTTGATCCTACTGTTGTTTCCCAGTGATTGTGGAGCCTATCATCTACCCTGCCTTCCGCAGGCATCATGACTTAGTAGTGAAGTTATCCAAAACAGTGTTGGGTGACGTGAGCAACCTCAAAACATTACTGTTGAGCTCTAAGCACTCAACACATGGATTTCAACAGCCATCCTACCTGTGAGCACCCGCAGGAGGCAGCAGCCAAGAGGGACGGTGCTGCCAGCTCCTCCTCTGACTCCGTAGCCCAAGGACTGCATGCAGCAAATGTTCTCCAGACCCTGACGGGTAACTAAGGCAGCTGGTTTGGTCCCTCATTACAATTTACAGCCTTCTTCCCTCTTGTGCCCCATTTCTGTTGTTGCAATTGTTTCTCCTTTACCAGAGTGCCCTTGTGCTCTGCCACTAGAGTCATGGGCGTTTTCATTGCTAAGCCAACGGACCCAAAATGCATCGGCTTCCCAGGTTTCCAGGTTTTGCCCTGCAATCAGTTTGCAATGAGGACTAGGTGGGAAGGCCGCATCAGTTTGCAATGAGGACTAGGTGGGAAGGGCACGTTTTACATACATTATGCCCAAACCCCTCCTGTCTCTTGCTGTCCCATATGGGTGCTGAGAATGGGTGCCTTCTCATCGGATCAGAGGAGACAGGGCCAAGTCCATATTCTGAATAAAACACAATTAGAGCAACTCTCTAAGCTGTGCAAGTTCTGAGGAGCTGGTGCCCACCGCTGCAGCCCCCGTGGCTGGTGTCGCATCCTCCTCGGTGTCTCTGCTTCCCAGCAGAATCATTCCTCATGCTCAACGTCATGGCGAACTCCCTGGCGTGCCCGTATTTGTTCTTTCACACAAAGCTTTTCTTTCTCATCTAATTTGGAAGATTCTGGGTAAAGTGAACATTTGAGGGGGGGGGGGAGGGGGCGGCTTTTT